>NC_064921.1:730862736-731183505 GCF_023897955.1 Schistocerca gregaria
CCCATGTTGGCCAATAACCCTTCCTTCTATTTCTTCCTGTACAATACCATTCCAATCCCCGATGACTACTAGATTTTCATTTCCCTTTGCGTAATGAATTACCCGTTCAGTATCCTCTATAACTGAACTGTCGTTGTCGCTATTGGTTTGCTGTCGATTCTGATGAGAACAACTCTGTCATTGATCTGTTCACAGTAACCCTCTCTTTGCCCCACTTTCCTATTCATACCGAATCCTACACCTGTCAGAACATTTTCTGCTGATGTTGATATTAGCCTATATTCATCTGATCAGAAATCCTTGTCCCTCATTTCACTGACCCACTCTATGATTTCCCTTTTCAGATTTTCTAGCTTCCATATCATGTTCAAACTTCTTACATTCTTCGATGCTTTATATTATATATAAAGTTCCGAAACCTGTACAGAAAATTAGAATAGAGATCAACATAAACATCATTTCTGCCCTTTTTATTGCTCATGAAAACAACACAGCGAGACCTTCAGAGGTGGTGGTCCACATTGCTGTACACGCCGTTGCCTCTGATTTCCAAGAGCACGTCCTCTTGCATTGATGCATGCCTGTATTCGTTGTGGCACACTATCCACAAGTTCATCAAGACACTGTTTGTCCAGATTGTCCCACTCCGGAATGGAGATTCGGCGTAGATCCCGCAGAGTGGTTGGCAGGTCACATCGTCCATAAACAGCTCATTTCAATCTATCCCAGGCTTGTTCATGTCTGGAGAACATGCTGCCCACTCTAGTCGAGCGATGTCGTTATTCTGAAGGAAGTGATTCACAAGGTGTGCACGATGGGGGCACGAATTGTCGTCTATGAAGACGAACGCTTAGCCAGTATACTCTCGATATGGTTGCACTATCGGAGAGTGGCATTCACGTATCGTACAGCCTTTGCGGCGCCTTCCATGACCACGGGCGGCGTACGTCGGCTCCACATAATGCCACCCCAAAACAACAGGGAACCTCCAGTTTTGCTGCACTCGCTGGAAAGTATATCTAAGGAGTTCAGCCTGGCTGGGTTGCCTCCACACACGTCGCCGACGATTGTCTGTTTGAAGGCTTAGGCGACACTCATCGGTGAAGAGAACGTGATGACAATCCTGAGCAGTCCATTCGGCATGTTGTTGGGTCCATCTGTATCTCGCTGCATGGTGTCGCGGTTGCAAAGGTGGACCTCGCCATGGACGTCGGGAGTGGAGTAACGCATCATGCAGTCTATTGCACACAGTTTGAGTCGTAACACGACGTCCTGTGGCTGCACGAAAAGGATTATTTAACATGGTGGCGTTGCTGTAAGGGTTCCTCCGAGCCATAATGCGTAGGTAGCGGTCATCCACTGCATTAGTAGCCCTTGGGCACCCTGAGCAAGGCATGTCATCTACAGTTCCTGTCTCTCTGTATCTCCTCCATGTCCGAACAACATTGCTTTGATTCACTCCGAGGTGCCTGGACACTCCTCTTGTTGAGGGCCCTTCCTGGCACAAAGTAACAATGAAGACACAATCGAAACGTGGTGTTGACCGTCTAGGCATTGTTGAACTACAGACAACATGAGCTCCGTACCTCCTGCCTGGTGGAATGACTGGAACTGACCACCTGTCGGACCCCCTCTGTCTAATAGGCGCTGCTCATGCATGGTTCTTTACATCTTTGGGTGGGTTTAGTGACATCTCTGACCAGTCAAAGGGACTGTGTGATACAATATCCACAGTCAACGTCTATCTTCAGTAGTTATGGGAACCAGGGTAATGCAAAACGGTTTTTGATACATACAAATCCACACTCCAGACAAATGCCTTCAGAAAAGGCTGGCCCCTCAGGGGGTCCACAACTCTTTTGTGGATACGTGCGTAGCGAGCACGGGACCCCGAGCTAATGTGGCCCTCTTTCCTTTCTGGGTTGCATACCTTCCTTTTCCACATCCTTCCCCAGCCCCCATCTTCGCCCCACCCTCACCTCCGCCTCTTTCCTTCCCTTTCTCCCCCTCTGGTAGTATGTTTTTTGCCTACGTCCGGAGATGTACGCTCGAAAATGTAAGACATTCTTCGCTTCCTCTGCTTGCACATCTTCATCCTGCCTTTGTCCTTCTCTTTTCCTTACCTCTTCTTTTTTCCCTTTTATCTGCTGCAGCGTTTGAGACCTCTTTCCCTTTCTTTGTTTTTCCCATTCTCTTTCTTCCTCCCTGTGCATGTCTGAAGGCCGACCCACGCATTTTCATGCGTAGCCGGTGATGGGGTAATGCGTAATTCCCCGCCCCAGGTAGACAGGTAGGACACGTACGTACCCCCTGGTAATGGGCAGGTCCAGGGAGGGGTGATTACCCGAGCTGATACCTTCTGAAAGTGTCGATTGCTCCCTCCGTCTGTTTCTCGGGAGGTGTGACCTGAGGTGTAAACAATCACCTAAGGTGGAAGTGCCCTCAGAGAGGGCCCCCACAAGGGAGGAGCGCGCCATTGGAGACGCCGGTAATCATGGCGGATTCTTCCACAATGGTTTCCTCATCGTCCACTATGTCTGCTCACAAGCGTAAGTTCACTGAGTCTCAGCCACTGATAGTTCTTCCATCGCTGCCACAGTTCCTTGTTGTTTCTCGGTGTGACGAATGTCACGACTTCTCCACAGTCAACCCTTTCATTACTCAGAAAGGTGCCGACGCAATTACAGGTCCTGTAAAGTCTTGTTCCAGATTACGGAATGGCACCTTGTTGTTAGAAACAGTCAGTGCCCTCCAGGCACAAAAATTGCTCTGTATTTCACTGTTCCACACCTTCCCTGTCCAGGTGGAAGCGCACCACACTTTAAATTCCTCACGTGGAGTCGTTTATACACGCTCCCTCGACGCATTGTCCAACGAGGAAATTCAACACTACCTGTCTGACCAGGGCGAAACGGTTGTTCACAGAGTCATGAAAAGGGTAGACACGAACATCGTTCCAACCTGTACTGTCTTCTTGATATTTGACAGAGTTCAAACCCCATCAAACATAAAAGCGGACTATGAGATAATTTCCATTCGCCTCTACGTCCCCAACCCCACGCGTTGCTATCGGTGTCAGCGGTTCAATCATACCAGCCAGTCCTTTTCCAACCCGGCCAAATGTGTTACGTGTGGCAAGGATGGCCATGAGGGTGTGTGTCCACCTCCATCCCCTCGTTGCATCAACTGTATGGGTGACCACGCTGCTTCCTCTCGAAATTGCCCCATTTTTAAAGACGAAAGGTTCATTCAGGAAATCAGAGTGTAGGAAAAAGTGTCGACCTTTGCTGCTCGAAAATTATTCGCCAATCGAAAGCCCACTGTGCCTCAGACAGGAAAATACAGCACTGTCCTTGCCTCTCCTCGGCCAACAAAGGAGGCGGCCACGCAGACTTGTGATCTCACCTTTAGTGACACAGTTGTCAGATCGTCCAGCGCGAAGATCGCCCGTTCAACCTCCCCACTTTCACGCTCACTCTATGGCTCACCCTTCGTCGGGTTCTGCTAAATCTCGATCCCAAAAGTCAGACACCCGGACTTCCAAAAAAGAGCACACTTGTGAAGGTTTTTTACGTACCCCAACTTCACGACCATCAGTTCCTCCTTCATCTAAACATCCTGTTTCCAAGAAGGCTAATAAGAAACCCAGTTCCTCCCCTTCTCCGCCACGGCGTGTCTCATCTACAGCACCACCTGGCGGTAGCCGCCCTCGGCCGCCGTCTGTGTCGCCGAGGCGTACTGCTGGCGGCAGATCAACCGGCCGATCGCTGGTGGCAGGAGCTGCTCCTGAACAACCTATGGATCAGGATCTTCTGCCTTCGGCTGAGTGCCGTTCTACGCTGTCGGTCGCAAGCTCTGAGCTTCGTTGAGTTGACGGCAACCTTGGTCACATTCTTCCATTTTCTGTCCACCCTATGTCCATTATCCATTGGAATATCCGCGGCATTCGAGTCAATCGGGATGAATTGTCGATCCTCTTACGATCCGATTCACCGGTCATCTTCTGTCTTCAGGAAACAAAGCTGCGTCCCCATGTCCGCTTTGTTTTCCCCCATTTTCACTCAGTCTGATTTGATCTCCCCTCTGTTGAAGACACTTCAGCGCATGGAGGAATGATTCTTCTCCATGATACTCTCCATTATCAACCAATCCCCTTAAACACTTCCTTCCAAGCAGTTTCTGTCTGTCTTTCCCTTTCTGGATACACCTTCCCTCTTTGTACTGTATAAATTCCATCGTCCACACCAATGGCACGAGCTGATCTCCTTCATCTTCTTGGTCAGCTTCCACCCCCCCCCCCCCCCCCTATTTGCTGGTTGGGGAATTCAATGCCCACCACCCGCTTTGGGGATCTCCACATCCTTGTCTGCGTGGCTCACTATTGCTAGACGTCTTCCACCAAGCGGATCTTGTTTGCCTCAACACTGGGAACCCTACATTTTTGTCTGCCTCCACGACAAATTTCTCTCATTTGGATTCTCTGCCTCGTGATGACTGGGTGTTGTGTGCTGTCCTTAGGTTAGTTAGGTTTAAGTAGTTCTAAGTTCTAGGGGGCTGATGACCATAGATGTTAAGTCCCATAGTGCTCAGAGCCATTTGAACCATTTGGACCTTCCGGTCGGTACTGTTCCACTAGCTCGGCGTTTCGAATGGTTCGCCCTTGCTGATACACACTCGAGTGACCACTTTCCATGTGTCCTTCGATTGCAGCCACAACTGCCATATATGCACCCGAGACGCTGGAAGTTTGCCCAAGCCGATTGGACACTTTTTTCGTCTCTAGCAACATTCGATGACAGTCACTTTCCTAGCTTCGACGATGAGGTCACACATATTACAGACGTTATACTTACAGATGCGGAACGTTCAGTACCACGCACCTCCGAATTGCCCCGGCGCCCCCCAGTTCCTTGGTGGAACGAGGCATGCAGTGACGCAATATGTGAGCGGCGACGTGCTCTTCGCGTTTTCCGCCACCATGCTACTTTGGCCAACTGTATCCGCTATAAGCAATTCCGTTCGCGGTGCCGTCGCATCATCCGCGATAGCAAGAAGGATAGCTGGGACTTCTTTACTAGCTCATTTAACACCTTCACTCCCTCCTTGGAAGTTTGGAGTCGGATTCGACGGTTATCAGGCGCGCCTAGTTTCTCCCCGGTCTCTGGGCTCACTGTCGCGCATTTTACATTAGTGGACCCCGTCGCAATTTCTAACTCATTGGGTCAACACTTTGCTGAGATTTCGAGCTCTTCTAATTACCCAACAGCGTTTCTCCCGAAGAAACGTGCAGCGGAAGTGCAACCTCATGCTTTCTCCTCTCAAAATCGCGATAGCTACAATACTGTTTTCTCCATGCGGGAACTCCAACATGCACTCTCTTCTTCTCGCTCCTCCGCCCCAGGACCGGATGGTATCCACATCCAAATGTTGCTACATTTATCATACCATAGTCTGCGTTACCTCCTTCGCCTTTATAATCGAATTTGGACCGACAGTACTTTTCCCAGACGATGGCGGGAAGCTATCGTCGTTCCTGTTCCGAAACCTGGAAATGACAAACATCTCCCCTGTAGCTATCGCCCCATTTCTCTCACGAGTCGTGTATGTAAGGTTTTGGAGCGTATGGTGAATTGCCGTTTAGCTTGGTGGCTGGAGTCCCGCAGTCTGTTAACACCTGCCCAATGTGGTTTCCGAAAGCATCGTTCTGCAGTTGACCATCTTGTTGCTCTCTCCACTTATATCATGAATAAACGCCAAACAGTAGCAATATTTTTTGATCTGGAGAGAGCATACGATACCTGTTGGAGGACAGATATCCTCCGCTCACTGTTCTCTTGGGGCTTTCGCGGTCGGTTGCCCCTTTTTCTTCGCGAATTTGTGGCAGAGCGCACATTTAAAGTGCGGGTGAACGCTACTCTCCCCCGTCCTTTCACCTAAGAAAACAGGATACCCCAGGGCTCTGTGCTAAGTGTTGGACTGTTTGCCATTGCCATAAATCCAATTATGGATTGTCTCCTTCCTGATGACTCGGGCTCCCCTTTGTGGACGACTTTGAGATCTACTACAGCTCTCAAAGGACCAGCCTTCTTGAACGACATCTTCAAGGCTGTCTCGATCACCTCCACTCTTGGAGCATCGAAAAAGGCTTCTGCTTTTATCCCAGTGAGACCGTTTGTGTTAATTTTTGGCGTCGTACGGAGTTTCTTCCACCTTCCTTACATGTAGGACCTGTCAACCTTCCATTTTCGGACGCCGCTAAATTCTTGGGTCTTACGTTTGACAGAAAACTGTGCTGGTCCTCCCACGTTTCCTATCTTTCGGCTCGCTGTCTGCGATCCCTCAACACCCTCCGTGTCCTGAATGGCACCTCCTGGGGAGCGGACCGAGTGGTCCTTCTCCGCCTCTATCGCGCCTTAGTGCGCTCGAAATTGAACTATGGAAGCATAGTTTACTCCTCTGCTCGGCCGTCTATTCTTCGGCGTCGTGACTCTATCCACCACCGTGGATTACGTTTAGTGTCTGGAGCTTCTTACACCAACCCTGTGGAAAGCCTTTATGCTGAGAATGCTTAACCTCCGCTGTCCAATCGGCGAGCTGTCCTAAGTCGTTACGCTAGCCATTTGTCTTCCATGCCTGCTAATCCGGCCCTGACATTTTTTTCGACGCCTCCCCACCGGGAGTCCGCTTCCGTCAACTGCTCCATTCTCTTTCCTTCCGCTTTCCTAGATCTTTCTTGACAACTTGGGGTACAGCACCGCCTTGGCTCCGTCCCCGGACCTGCCTGCTCCGTGACCTTCGTCAGTTTCCCAAGGATGGTACCCCTTCACTTGTTTATCGTCGGCCATTTTCTGCTCTATGTGCGCAAATGAAGGAAGCCACATTTATTTACACTGATGGCACAAAAACATCGTTTGGTGTAGGAGGTGCCTATATTGTTGGCGATACCCCAAATCGATTTCGGCTTCCCGACCAGTGTTCGGGTTATACTGCGGAGCTTTACGCTGTTCTGCAGGCTGTTCACTACATCGGTCGCCATCAGCGGATACAGTATGTTATCTATTCAGATTCTCTCAGCTCTCTCCTCAGTCTCCAAGCTCTCTACCCTGTCCACCCTCTGATCCACCGGATTCAGGACTGCCTACACTTGCTCCACTTGAGGGGCGTCTCTGTGGCGTTCATCTGGATCCCAGGACACGTTGGTATCTGTGGCAATGAGGCTGCCGATTTAGCGGCCAAGGCTGCAGTCTCTCTTCTTCGGCCAGCTATTCGCACGACTTCCTTCGCCGATCTACGGAGTGTTTTATGTCGTCGTGTTGTTCTTTTATGGCACGCACTTTGGTCAACAGTTCCCCATAATAAATTGCTTTTCCCTGTGCTTGGACCTCTTCCTCCCGAACTCGTCGTCGGGAAAAGGTAATTTTAATCTGCATTCTTCATCAGAAATGCTTCTCTTCGTATTGACGATCTACATTTTATATCCTCTGTATTTCTAACGTTATCAGTTACTTTACTGCGCAAATGGCTAAATTCATCTACTGCTTGGAGTGCCCCGTTTCCTAATCTTATTGCCTCAGTATAACTTGGTTGAATTCGACTACATACCTTTATCTTTGTTTTGGTTTTGGTGATGTTCATTTTATATCCCCCTGTCCTGTCCATTTTATTTAGCTCCTCTACCAAGTCCTTTGCTGTCTCTCACAGAATTACAGTGTCATCGGCAAAGATCAATGCTTTTATTTCTTCTCTCTGAGGTTTAATTCCTTCCCCAAATTTTTATTTGGTTTTCTTTACTGCTTCCTCATTGTACAGACTGAATAACATCTGGAATAGGCTACAACCCTGTCTCACTCCTTTCTCTACCACTGCTTCCCTTATTGCCCCTCGATTCTTATAACCGCCGTCTGGTTTCTGTACACGTTGTAAGTAACATTCGACCCCGTAGTTTACTACTACTTGCTCCAGAACTGCAACATTGTCAAAAGTTTTGATTAAATCTACAGAGGGCATAAACGGGTGTTTGCCTCTCCTTAACAACGGATTTGCCTTTCATTAACCTAGGTCTAGGGGTAGTGTCTTAGATTCATAATCAAAACGTCTTCGGACCCGGGTTCGACCCCCGCCTCTGCCTAAATTTTGATAAATAATCAGCATTGGCGGCCGAAGACTTCCGGCATAAGAAAGCCGCATTCTGCCAACGCCCTTGTCAAAGAGGGCGGAGGAGCGGATAGAGGTTCAGGGCACTCTCTTGTCCTAGGGGTGGGAAATTGCCCCTAAAGGCGGAAGAATCAGCAATGATCAACGACATGACGATGCAGAAGGCAATGGAAACCACTGCATTAAAGATACGTAACGTGTATCCACAGGAGATATGGCCTGTAGTTGAAGAAGTGTCATGATGATCTCTCCATTGGCAAAAGATTCCGGAATAGTCCCCCATTCGGATCTCCGGGAGAGGACTGCAAAGGGGGAGGTTACCATGAGAAAAAGATTGAATAATCAACGAAAGGATAATGTTCTACGAGTTGGTGCGTCGAATGTCAGAAGCTTGAACGTGGTAGGGAAACTAGAAAATCTGAAAAGGGAAATGCAAAGGCTCAAGCTAGATATAGTAGAGGTCAGTGAAGTTAAGTGGAAGGAAGACAAGGATTTCTGGTCACATGAGTATCGGGTAATATCAACAGCAGCAGAAAATGGTATAACAGGTGTAGGATTCGTTATGAATAGGGAGGTAGGGCAGAAGGTGTGTTACTGTGAACAGTTCAGTGACCGGGTTGTTCTAATCAGAATCGACAGCAGACCAACACCGACAGCGATAGTTCAGGTATACATGCCGACGTCGCAAGCTGAAGATGAACAGATAGAGAAAATGTATGAGGATATTGAAAGGGTAATGCAGTATGTAAAGGGAGAAGAAAATCTAATAGTCATGGGCGACTGGAATGCAGTTGCAGGGGAAGAAGTAGAAGAAAAGGTAACAGGAGAATATGGGCTTGGGACAAGGAATGAAAGAGGAGAAAGACCAATTGAGTTCTGTAACAAGTTTCAGCTAGTAATAGCGAATACCCTGTTCAAGAATCACAAGAGGAGGAGGTATACTTGGAAGAGGCCGGGAGATACGGGAAGATTTCAATTAGATTACATCATGGTCAGACAGAGATTCCGAAATCAGATACTGGATTGTAAGGCGTACCCAGGAGCAGATATAGACTCAGATCACAATATAGTAGTGATGAAGAGTAGGCTGAAGTTCAAGACATTAGTCAGGAAGAACCAACGCGCTAAGAAGTGGGATACGGAAGTTCTATGGAATGACGAGATACGTTTGAAGTTCTCTAACGCTATAGATACAGCAATAAGGAATAGCGCAGTAGGCAACACAGTTGAAGAGGAATGGACGTCTCTAAAAAGGGTCATCACAGACCTTGGGAAGGAAAACATGTGTACAAAGAAGGTAGCTGCGAAGAAACCATGGCTAAGAGAAGAAATACTTCAGTTGATTGATGAAAGGAGGAAGTACAAACATGTTCCGGGAAAATCAGTAATACAGAAATACAAGTCGCTGAGGAATGAAATAAATAGGAAGTGTAGGGAAGCTAAGACGAAATGGCTGCAGGAAAAATGTGAAGACATGGAAAAAGATATGATTGTCGGAAGGACAGACTCAGCATACAGGAAAATCAAAACAATCTTTGGAGGCATTAAAAGCAACGGTGGTAACATTAAAGTGCAACGGGAATTCCACTGTTAAATGCAGAGGAGAGAGCAGATAGGTGAAAAGAATACATTGAAAGCCTCTATGATGGTGAAGATTTGTCTGATGTGATAGAAGAAGAACAGGAGTCGATTTAGAAGAGATAGGGGATCCAGTATTAGAATCGGAATTTAAAAGAGCTTTGGAGGACTTAAGATCAAATAAGGCAGAAGGGATAGATAACATTCCATCAGAATTTCTAAAATCATTAGGGGGAGTGGCAACAAAACGACTATTCACGTTGTTGTGTAGAATATATGAGTCTGGCGACATACCATCTGACTTTCGGGAAAGCATCATCCACACAATTCCGAAGACGGCAAGAGCTGACAAGTGCGAGAATTATCGCACAATCAGCTTAACAGCTCATGCATCGAAGCTGCTTACAAGAATAATATACAGAAGAATGGAAAAGAAAATTGAGAATGCGCTGGGTGACGATCAGTTTGGCTTTAGGAAAAGGAAAGGCACGAGAGAGGCAATTCTGACGTTACGGCTAATAATGGAAACAAGGCTAAAGAAAAATCAAGACACGTACATAGGATTTGTCGACCTGGAAAAAGCGTTCGACAATATAAAATGGTGCAAGCTATTCAAGATTCTGAAAAAAGTTGGGGTAAGCTATAGGGAGAGACAGGTCATATACAATATGTACAACAACCAAGAGGGAATAATAAGAGTGGACGATCAAGAACGAAGTGCTCTTATTAAGAAGGGAGTAAGACAAGGCTGTAGCCTTTCGCCCCTACTCTTAAATCTGTACATCGAGGAAGCAATAATTGAAATAAAAGAAAGGTTCAGGAGTGGAATTAAAATACAAGGTGAAAGGATATCAATGATACGATTCGCTGATAAGATTGCTATCCTGAGTGAAAGTGAAGAAGAATTAAATGATCTGCCGAACTGAATGAACAGTCTAATGAGTACACAGTATGGTTTGAGAGTAAATCGGAGAAAGACGAAGGTAATGAGAAGTAGTAGAAATGAGAACAGCGAGAAACTTAACATCAGGATTGATGGTCACGAAGTCAATGAAGTTAAGGAATTCTGCTACCGAGGCAGTAAAATAACCAATGACGGACGGAGCAAGGAGGACATCAAAAGCAGACTCGCTATGGCAAAAAAGGCATTTCTGGCTAAGAGAAGTCTACTAATATCAAATACCGGCGTTAATTTGACGAAGAAATTTCTGAGGATGTACGTCTGGAGTACAGCATTGTATGGTAGTGAAACATGGACTGTGGGAAAACCGGCACAGAAGAGAATCGAAGAATTTGAGGTGTGGTGCTATAGACGAATGTTGAAAATTAGGTGGACTGATAAGGTAAGGAATGAGGAGGTTCTACGCAGAATCGGAGAGGAAAGGAATATGTGGAAAACACTGATAAGGAGAAGGGACAGGATGATAGGACATCTGCTAAGACATGAGGGAATGACTTCCATGGTACTAGAGGGAGCTGTAGAGGGAAAAACTGTAGAGGAAGACAGAGATTGGAACGCGTCAAGCAAATAATTGAGAACGTAGGTTGCAAGTGCTACTCTGAGATGAAGAGGTTAGCACAGGAAAGGAATTCGTGGCGGGCCGCATCAAACCAGTCAGTAGACTGATGAACTTCTATCAGTTATTCCATTCTTCTGTAAGGAATTCGTTTTAGTATATTACAAGTATGACTTACTAGACTGATTGTTTAGTAATATTCTCAACACCTGTTTTCTTTGGAACGGGAATTATCACGTTCTTCTTTAAGTCTGAGGGTATTTCGCCTGCCTCATAGATGTCGCACGAGAGATGGAACAGTACTGTCCCAAGTTTGTCAGTAGTACTGACGGAATTCCGTCGGCTCCAAGGTTCTTGTTTCGACTCAGGTCTTTCAGTGCTGTGTCAAATTCTTCTCGCAGTATCATATCTCCCATCTCATCTTCATCTACGTCCTCTTCTCTATCTACAATATTTCCGTCAAGGTTATCTCCATTGTGCACTCCTTCCACCTTTCAGTTTTCTCTTCTTTGCTTGGTAATGGTCTTCTATCTGAGCTGTTGATATTCATTCAGCTGCTTCTCTTTTCTCTAAAGACCTCTTCAATTTTTCTGTAGGTGATATCCTTCTTTCCCCTAGTGAAATACGCTTCTAAATCGTTAGATGTGTTCTCCTGCCATTTCTTCTTAGCCCCCTTTCACTTCCCGTTAATCTCATTTTTAGACGTTTATATTCCCGTTCACCTGCTTCACATGCTTCACATGCTTCATTTTTATATTTTCTCCGTTCATCATTTACATTCAGTATCTCCTGTTATATCTAAGGATTTGCACTTGTTTGTCTTTCTACCTATTTATTCCTCTTCTGTCTTCCCTATTTCATATGTCAAAGCTACCCATTCTTCTTTTGCTGTATTTCTTTCCCCTGTTGTAGTCAGTAGTTGCCTAATGCTCCCTCTGTAACTCTCAACAAACTCTGTCTTAATAATGTAAGTAATAACTAGAAGTGGTCAGATGCTATGGTGAATTCTGCAGGGATTATTGTGTTTGAAAAGAATAATGAAAATTTTACTTTTTTAAAATAAATTGTTGGAAATTTAGTTGTGTGTCTACCCTTCCCTCTAATCAGCTCGGCGCCAATAGTGTTTGATCTCAGAAGCGCCACATTGGCTAATTAATGTTTTGGTGACAATCACGCCCCTCTGGGGATCAGAACAAAAAGGCTTTTTTTTAATAACATGTTGTAGTCGTCTTTGGTATGCTGTGCATTATCACGAACTTGCACCACAGCCCTGTCGTACATTGTTAACAAACTTCGTATAATATATCCTCGAACGAACTGATGCAGGCCGTTTTAAGCACCTATCCGCAAAAATACAAGGCTCATCCAATGAATAAACGTAGGGTACTTCGACCATACTCTTGGGTTGCTGGCTGCAAGGCTCATGTTTTAAAACGATTAATAGCAAATTTATTGTTAAACTATACATTTCTATATAGCAGAATTTGTTTATGTTGTTTAGTAGAGATTTTGCCTAATTTTCGTTTATGGCAGATCTTATAACTATACCGAGAAGTCTGAAGTCATGGGATACATGGTGATATTGTGTCGGGCCTCCTTTTGCATGGATTAGTGCGGAAACTCGATGTGGCATGGACCCAACATGTCCGTGTAAGTTTGGAAGTCTCCTGCAGGAATACTGAGCGATGTTACCTTTATAGTCGCCATAATTGCGGAAGTGTTGCCGATGCAGCATTTTTTGCACGAACTGATCTCTCCATTATGTACCATAAATGTTCGATGGATGGGCAAATCATTCATTCTAACTGTCCAGCGTGTTCTTCAAACCAATCGCGAGCATTTGACAACCGATGACAACGTGCATTGACGGCCATAAAAATTTCATCGTTGTTTAGGAATGTGAAGTCCGTGAGTGGTTGGAAATGGTCTCCAGGTAGCCGAACATAACTATTTCCACTAAATGGTCTGTTCAATCGGACCATAGCACCGAGTCCATTCCTTGTGAACACAGTCCACACCATTATGAGCCACCACCAGCTTGCACAGTGCCTTGTTGCCACCACACTCAAACCCTACCATCAAATATTAACAACTTAAATCAGGACTCATCTGACGACAGGATCACAGTTTTCTAGTCATATAGGGTTCAACCGAAATGATCACGAGTTCAGGCGAGGCCCTTAAGGCGATATCGTGCTGTTAGCGTAGCTATTCGTGTCGGTTATCTGCTGCTACGGCCCATTAACGCTAAATTTCTTAGCATTGTTCTAACGGATACGTTGGTCGCACGTCCCACTCTGATTTATGCGGTTATTTCAAGCACCTTGCTTCTCCGTTAGCACTGACAAATCTACGCAAAAGCCGCTGCTCTCGGTCGTTAAGTAAAGCCCGTCGGCCACTGCGTTGTCCGTGGCGAGAGGTAAAGCCTGTAATTTGGTATTCTCGGCGCACTGTTGACACTGTGGATCTCGGAATTTTGAATTCCCTAACAGTTTCCGAAATGAAATGTCTCATGCGTCTAGCTGCAACTAGCATTCCGCATTCAAAGTCTTTTAATTTCCATCATGCGTCATAATCACCATGGAAAACTTTTCACGTGTATCACCTGAGCACAATTGAGAGCTCCGCCAATGGACTGCCGTTTTATATCTTGTGTACGTGATACTACAGCCACCTGCATGTATGCACACCAGCGGGCCGTTGTGACCGTCCGGTTCTAGGCGCTTCAGTCTGGAACAGCGTGACCGCTACGGTCGCAGGTTCGAATCCTGCCTCGGGCATGGATGTGTGTGATGTCCTTAGGCTACTTAGGTTTAATTAGTTATAAGTTCTAGATGACTGACGACCTCAGAAGTTAAGTCGCATAGTGCTCAGAGCCATTTGAACCATTTTTTATGCACAACACCATCCCATGACTATTGTCTCTTCAATGTTGCGTTAATCATAAAAAGCTGGCTTTCACGGCTAGTATTTGCGATTGTGATTATATTTGTTTTAAGGGCAGAAGGCTGTAGTCCGAGCCGTAATTCTGTGCTAGACGTTTCGTGTTCCAGTGGTGACGATATCATCATACGCTATAATGACTCATAAAGCAATTACAGTCTAGAACAAGTTCAGCAAGCCGAGTTGTTTACACTCGGTTCGTGACGTCATTAGACCACTGCCTAAGATGCTGAGTCATGGCGATGTGTGTTATGGAGCCTATAGCTGGGGAGAGTTAGCGCTTATTTGTTTCCTTTAGCGCTAAGGGCCCCAAGATCAAGGGTCTCTTCGACAACACGGATAAATTAGCAATAGCAGATTACGCACTGTGATCAGGGAACCATCAATTTTGTTTTGCTGATGTCCTGGATTCAGCAAGATCTAATCATTAGTATAATAGGCTGTACAGAGAGACTGTGAAGATACAAAAGGGCTGTACATAAAGCACTGAAATTAGAGAAGCCTGAGCTACATAAAACAATACTGCCAACTCTTCACCAGTACAATCTCTATAGTGTGCGTCGTCACGACTCCACGATCTTAGGCAGCGTTCTGATGACGTCACTAACAGAGCGTTACCTGAATACACATAAACAGTTCGGCTTGCTGAGCTCAGTTGCGTCTGTAACAGCTTTATGAGTCGTTAGAGCCTCTGATGATGTTTCCAATATTGGAAGGCGACGCGTTACGCAGAGAATTATGCCTTGGAACACAGTCTTATGCCCATAAAACAAATATCAGCAATATTATTGATTTAATTATCATACTAATGTTTTGTTGCATATATTTTGGCCAATCACTTTGCAGCTCTGTCTTAATTTGAATTCAAGCAGTTCCTAACATTTATATCGTCTTCCTTCGTTCCTTTCCTTTTGTCCTTTCTTACTCAGTGAACGAGGACGTGCTCGTCAGACGTGTGCCAGTAAAGAATGTGTCGATAAATGACGACAGATTGTCGCTTTGTGCAACCGTTTCACACACACAAACAAACACACATAGACACTACTTCGCAGCAGAAGATACTTGGAAGACGGCCTGCGGTGCTATCTGCGCGTCCAGTGGCACCTGATGCGAAGCCACATTAAGAGGCGCTGCGGCTGCGTCGCTTTCTGCTGGTAGCTCCCGCGTTCTTTCTGCTGGGGCATGAGATTGCAGTGCACGCCAACTTAAGTCATCTAGTGCTTAAACAAAGTAGTAAATAAATCAAGTTCCCACGTGCGTGAGTGACTCGAAGACTTCTTAAATAACAGAAGCCAGATGTTGTCCTCGACGGTGAGACAAACGTATCCTCAGGAGCGCCGGAGGGAAGTATGTGTGACAGGACCGATGTTACTTTTTGTGTGCATAAATGTTCTGGCGGACAGTGTAAGCAGTGGTCTGCTGCTGTTTGCTGATGGTGCTGTGGTGCGTGGGAAGGAGTACTTGAGTGACTGTAGGAGGATACAAGATGACTTAAACAAAATTTCTAGCTGATGTAATGTATGGCAGCTAGCTCTAAACGTCGAAAAATGTAAGTTAATATGAGTAGGAGAAACAAACCCATAATGGGAGTACGGCATTTGTAGCGTGCTGCATGGCATAGGCACATCGATTAAATATGTGAGCGTAACGTTGCAGAGGCATATGACATGGAGCTAGCATGTAAGAACTATAGCAGTTAAGGTGAATGTCCCAGTTAGGTTTATTGGGAGAATTTTAGGAAGGTGTGGTTCATCTGTGAAGGAGACCGCATACAGGACGCTGCTGCGACCGATCGTCGAGCGAGTGTTTGGGATCTGGAGCAGGTTCTGGAGAAATTCAGAGTGGGGCTGCTAGATTTGTCACCGGTAGGTTCGAACAACACGTAAATATTTTGGTGATACTTCGGGAAGTCAAATGGTAATCACTAGAATAAAGGTAACCTTCTTTTCGAGGAGCACTATCGATAAAATTTAAAGAAGCTCCATTTGAATGCAGAACGGTTCTGCTGTCGTCTGTGTACATTTCGTGTTAAAGATAAGGTTAGACAGGTTACGGTTCGTATGGAGGTGTATAGACAGTAGTTTTTCCCTCGTTCTGTTTGCAAATGGAATAAAAAGGAAATTGACGTATCCTGTGCTGTGGCCGTCTCCACCAGACACCACGGCACCTAGAGTATCAGCAACCAAACTGACAGCCTGCAGCCGCAGGTTGCCCGCTTCGCAGTCACACCGAAGCACTACACAACCGACAGGCAATATTGATGAACGGCCACAACAACAACAACAACAAAAACAACGCAGCAAAGACATCAGCGGCCACCAGGGGCTACTACTGGCCCACATAAACATAAGGAAGAGGTCGCTGCAGATCTCGGAACTATTTTCACACGTCAAACCACGTGATGGAAAATAGTTCCGAGGTACTCATCCGCCGAAGCGCTATAAAGTCTGGCGCTCGGCCGCACATCGGCAGTTCATCGACCGCCAGCAGACGTGGATAGCTGCCGCCGGCTTGGATCTTCTCGCTGACCTCTGGATTAGGCTTGGTGTATCGTAGAAGTCTCTGGCGGAGACTAGTAGGACATTATTTCAGTTGTTTTCTATATTATTCTTGTATGTAGTTGCGATTCGAAGACGGACCACTGTTTTGTGTTGGCATTATACTTGGAAAATTTGTTTAGGTTAGCTGAACAGTCCAATAAATTGTTTTCGGACTTTGATCGTTAGTTTCTTCTGCTTACATAGACAGATAATCCTGGACTTGGCACACTTCCACAAGAAACACACTAGTACCTAGCTCAACCTCTGTATTTAAGAACACAATGAGTTAACCACAAAGGGTATGGTTGACCATCACAAACAATTAATAAACTTTGTAACTGTTACCTAACAGGAAAATAAGTTCACAAATAAAGCAAGTACTTGGAATACAAGTCTTGGTTGAGGGAACAATACGAGGAAAGCTTCTACATTCAGAGTTCGTTCTCCGCTAGTGTGACTACCAAATGTTTAAGTCCTTGCTCTCCTCGAGCAGAGCACACTGCAACAGACAATACGTAAGTTTACGATCTGTACGAATTCACAGTTTCTACAGCCTTGCCAAACGCGTCTGACAGAATACAACAAGCCTGCGAGCACGTTACAGATGTCCCTTGGCGGCGAAGGTGGTGTGCGGTCGAGGCGGCGCTGGACCCAGAGCAGACTTTTCTTCTTGGCTGGCTGCGTGGTAACTGCCGTGATCGGCGCGGGCGCGGTCCAAAATACCCGCACGGCCGAGATACTCTTCCTCCTGATTGGCGCACCTGACATTGGCGGCTCCTGCAAAAAGTTCGTGGCAGGAGTGACTTCTCTTGCTAATTTACACGCCATCCGTGCTTTGGTCCGGTGTACGCGAAGGCCCTCTGCAGGTCACGCTGCAAATGGCGGAGCCCGCACGTCGTGTACTCGTAGGGGCTGCGCTGGCAACCAGTCCTACGGTAGTGTGTTGCAGGGTAGCGTCGGCGCCTGACGGCTTTTGCGATGCACCAGAAATAACGAATGGTAGTACAGCGTACCCTCCGCCAAGAGCCATTCGGTGACTTTTGCAATATGTATGTATATGTAGATGTAGAGAGCCATTGCAGCCATTGTGCATGACGAGTTGCATGTGTGTTTCAAATTGGTCGTTTACGTAGGTCTGATGTACAGCCAGCTGTTTCTTGAATGTAATACGAGGGCTATCGACAATGTACATTACGTTTTGGAATTAAAAATAAGTAATTGGAATTTTTTTATTATATACAGATCAAAGCCACACTTAAATACTACTTTTCTACATGGTTGCCATTTAAATTAAGGCTCTTATCGTAGCGATGGACGAGCTTGGAAATTCCTTCTTCGTAAAATTCGGCCGCCTGCGCCTTCAACCACGTGGTTACCTCTTCTTGAAGCTGTGCGTCGTCATCAAAACTCTGCATAGCCAACTACTTCTTCATTGCTGGGAATAAGTGGAAGTCGCTCGGTGCCAGTTCGGAACTGTACGGCACATGAGGAAACAACTCCCACTTAGAACGACGGCTACGGTCGCGGGTTCGAATCCTGCCTCGGGCTTGGATGTGTGTGATGTCTTTAGGTTAGTTAGGTTTAAGTAGTTCTAAGTTCTAGGGGACTGATGACCTCAGATGTTAAGTCCCATAGTGCTCAGATCCATCATCTGAACAACTCCCACTTAAAAGATTCGAGACTGGGAATAAGTGGAAGTCGCTCGGTGCCAGGTCGGAACTGTACGGCAGATGAGGAAACAACTCCCACTTAAAAGATTCGAGAACTTCACGAGTGGCATTTGCCGTGTGGGCCCGAACGTTGTCGTGAATCAGCAAGATCTTTGAGCCCAACTTTCCACTGCGCATGTTTTGTTTTGCTCTTCTGAGGTTGTGCAGAGTTTGGCAATACCTTTGAGAGTTTATTGTAGTGCCTCTTTCCAGGAAATTCACAAAAATCACACCTTTTCTGTCCCAAAACAGAGTCGCCATCACCTTCCTTGCCGACATTGTCTGCATGCATTTCTTGGGCTTTTGGGAGGAATTTGTGTGCCCCCACTGCATTGACAGCAATTTTGTCTCGCAGTTCACATGCTTAACCCATGTTTCGTCACCAGTAACGATGCGATCGAGTAATGAGTCGCCATCTTTCTCGTAAGCGTCCAAAAACGTTAACGCTGCAGCCATTCGCTGATTTTTGTGAATCTCTGTCAAGATTTTTGGCGTCCATCTTGCACAAAACTTATGGTAACCAAACTTTTCGGTAATGATTTCGTGCAACAAACTTCGTGAAATTTGTGGAAAACTCATAGAGAGTTCCGTTACTGTAAAATTACGGTTTTCACGGACCGCGGCATCGAGTTTTTCGGCAAGTTTTATGACCCATTGACGCACTCCACGTTCAGTGATTATGTTGTCCCGATACATTTCACAAAGCTGCCGATAGATTTCTATTGGTGTACAGTTTTTTGCAGTCAGAAACCTTATCACAGCACGCACTTCACACTTAGCGGTATTTTCAATTAACGCTGACATTTCAAACTGTCACAGTAACTCAACGGAGTACAGCACGAACCTCTCACTAGCAGGGCAGGATGCCGACTGAGCGGCGGAATGCCATGACACCAAGATGGCCGCGCTAGCCCCGCCCCTAAAGGACACAAACGAAAACGTAATGTGCTTTGTGGATAGCCCTCGTACTACGAGTGTTGTTCGGAAAGTAAGAAACGATCGCATGCGAAATTGAAACCACAGTGAAAATCAGAACTGTTTTCTTTGCACATTTAGCTACATCTTCCAGGTACTTCTCTACATAGTCGCCGCTTCGATTTAGAAATTTGTCAGAGCGTTATACGAAATTTCCAACACCATCGTCATAAAAGGCAGCCGCCTCTGCTTTCCGATAATGCTCTACGCTGGTCTATAGTGCGTAGCTTGCGTCCAACTGTTGACTTCGTATCCAGCGTTTCATGTGAACAGAGATGAGACCCACGAGGAGCCAATTAGGGCTGTGTTGTGGGTGATCGAACACTTCCCATCGAAATGGCAACAGTAGCGTCTTCACCGCCCCTGAAGAGTGCGGCTGAGAATTTCCATGAAGAAGGAAGTGCGTGGCAGTTGAGTTAGGTGGGCTGTATTCATTAAGGCGGAGTCTCTCAGTCTCCCCTCCTACTTGGTTCTAGGCACCTTTACTCGCTCAAAGTGCTCTCAGAACTGAAAAGAGCGTCTTGATGCGATCGACGGGTATACTAGATACACTGCCCAAAACGTCTGTGAAAAGCCTCGTCGGATTTTAACAGTGGTTTCCATTTCGCGACCGATCGTTCCTCACTTCCCGAATAGCCCTCGTATTTCCTCTGCCATTCACTAGTTTTTCAGCCACTGCAGGCACCTCCATCTAATGAAGAGCCTGCAGTGGTTCGATAACTACTCAATGATGCAAAAAAAGCGACTAGATGCATTGTAGACCTTCATAAACGAGTAAGAGAGAGGTATTAAGTGAGACAAAGACTAGTATTTAGCGCTGCATCATAAAGGAGCACAAACGTAACCAGTTATCTCTGACAGAATTACCTCCCCCATTGCAACTAGCATGAATTCCAAAAAAATCCGTCATGGGAAACACAACTCGTGTTTTTCTCTCATGACATCCTATAAGTAATATATCGACGCAGTGAGACAGAAGCAATATTTCTAAACTTTTAGCGCCACATCCATGCTTATGAATAAAAGTGGATCTTACAGCGTATCAAGCAACATTTATGTGTGGATTGAAGGTTTTTCGATAGGGAAAACACATCACGATGACGACTCAATGAAAGACGTAGAAATAATTTCAGCCGTGCACTGGGGAAGTATGTGAGGACCCTTGCTATTCCATTTGTACATTAATGATATAGCAGACAATATTAACAGTAACCTCAGAATTTTCGCATCATGCTGTTATCTATTATGAAAAACTGTCTGGAAAAGCTGCTCAAATATTCTGTCACTTCTTGATAATATCTGAAAATGGTGCAAGTGTTTTTGACAACTGTTGAGAAATGTAAGACTGTGTACTTTGCAAAACGCAAAAACGAAGTTTCTTTGACTACAATATCGATATTTGACGACTGGGCTCAGTCAACTCTTGCAAGTATCCGAGTGTAACAATTCGTAGCGATATGAAATGGAATAATCACAGTAGGTGCAGTCGTAGACAGTCTAAAATAATTATCAAAATTCGGTTTATTGGTTATATACTGAGGAAACGCATTTATTGTGCAAGGGAGACTGCTTACAAGGCACTTAAGATATTGATCAAATTTATGGGATAGATAACTAGAATGTGAGGTGGCATATGGCGACAGAAAAGATATAGAAATTAAGCTTAGTAAATTTAGTAGGGTATCTGGATCAATTAACACATAACTTAAAAAAACAAAACTAGGAAAGGCACTCAAATCAAATTTTACAAAACAGCTGCAGTCCCCGAGCTGTTCTATGGAAGAGAGACCTGGGTGATTGCAAAAAGCAACAAAATCCATATTCAGGCATAAGAAACGAAATTTGTGAGACGAGTTAATGGTTGCATTATAGAGTGAGTAATCAAAATATCAGAGACGAACTAAAAATTCTTCGTTTAAATGATAAAATTGTAGAGTACAGGGGAAAATGGAAACTTAGAAAGAATGGAGAGATTCCCTTTAAAGCCTACAATTTATAAGTGTCAAGGAACAAGAGATAGAGGAAGATCCCGGCAACGATGGGTACCGTAAAGGCAATTTCGTCTAATAACTGCAGAGAAGAAGAAGAAGAAGAAGAAGAAGAAGAAGAAGGTTTTTAAACAAGGTAGTATTTCTTTTGAATGTGATTGTGGAGCCATATTAACCCCAGGGGTACAAGGAGTATTAAGTACTGGCCTAGTTAGAATAAATGTGCCTGAAATGCAAACTTTCTGATTATTTTCCCATATAATTGGGCTACAATTTCGCTCATTAACGAGTTTAACAATAAATACTTTACTGCATCCCATCACTAGCACGCACAAGGCCAAAAGTGCTTGTATTGTTCCTCTACCTTCTGAAAATCCACTTTGATGATCTACAGTCTGCTTATATACTTTTTCTGTTATCCTGCTTTAAACTGTATTAATGAGTATTTTTGAGGGATGTGAAAACACCGATTGATTCTGTAACTGATACAGACAACTACCTGTGCCATTTTACGTGTGGTATAGTAGTTCAGCATTGTGTGAAGTCTTCTGGCATGGTTCCTCTTTGTAACAGTCGTTTGTGTAACTGGTCTTTCATGTTCTTACCTAAATTTTTCAGCAATTCTGCGGGAATGTCTACAACACGAGTTGCTTTTCCTTCTTTGAGACTCCAAAGAGCATGTTTAAGTTCATGTCTCGTGATTGGCGGAACTTGTACTCCTCTTTCACACTCATTGATGTCTTCAATTAAGAATACAAAAGGAATTTTACTGCTAAACCTAAAGTAAACAATGGATGGAGTGAAAGAAATCATTCAGAGCTTGTACGATGGGAAGGAACTGTCCGATTACGTGATAGAAGAAATGGGTGTTGATTTTGAGCTGACATAGGGAATCCAGTAATATCGTCAGCGGCTTTGGAAGACTTGCGATTAAACACGACAGAAGGAACAGATAATATTCTTTTGAAATTTCTGACATCACTGGGGGGAAATGGCAACTAATCAATTATGCAGTGTAATGTACATGATTTATGTGACTACAGACATAGTATCGAATTTTCAGAATATCAACAAAACAACTTCAGAGTTAACAAGAGAAGAAGAATACGAAAACTAAAGCATAGTCACCTTAATATTTCATACACCACGTTACTAAACAAAATAATACACAAAAGAATGGAAAGTAAAATAGAAAATATATTAGATGGCAGTCTGCCTGCCATTAGTAAAGGTCAATGCTACACAGAGACAGTTTGTGAACTTGTGCTTGGCAATGTAAGCAAGACCTGAGGAAAAAAAGGCGCCTTCATAAGATTTGCCGACCTATAAAAAGCATTCGAGAACTTAAGATGGAAGAAGATGTTTGAAATCTTCAGACTATAGTGAATGACGGCTAATATGCAGTACGCATCAGAAATAAAACGGGACATTACGAATAAGAGACCAAGCGAGAAGTGCTGGAGTTAAAAAGGGCGTAAGGCAAGAATATAGTCTGCCTAATTTACTGCCCAACCTGTTTGTTGAAGAAGTGAAGAAGAAAACAAATATATTTTCAGGAGTAGGATTAAAATTGAGGGAGATGTGGGTGCCTTGAACCGAGGTCCGGTCACTATCCGTGTCCTGCCGGCAGCGATTGAATGGTCACTGATGAGCATGGCTCTCAAACGCTTTCGGTATCTCGAGAAATGCAAACCGCGACGCATCAGCTCTTACATCGGGCGAAACGTGGTTGCTTGTGAGCTACAAATGTTTTTTTAAATTAACGTAACTGCATCACTAAAGACAATTAAACTAGCGCTAATTAATTTAAGTGGAACTGAAATCAGAGTGAAAGGATATCAGTGACAAGACTCGCTGATGACTTTACTATCCTCCGTGGAAATCAGGAAGATTTGCAAGACCTGTCGAATGGAGTATACAGCCTACTGAACACACAGTACGGCTTGAGAGGAAAGCAAAGAAAGATGGAAGTTGAGAGGAGTAGCAGAAATAACATCAGAATTGAAGGTTTCGTGATAGAACTAGTGAAAGCGTTCTCTCCCTCGCAAGAAAAATAATTCACGACGGCGAACGGAAGATGAAGACTAACATAGATGAAGACGTCGTTCCTCACTGAAATATGTCTGCTAGTATCAGACATAGGTCTAAACTCGAGGAAGAAATTTATGAGACTGTACATCGTGAGGACAGTATTGTACGGAACTGAATCATCAGTTATGGAAAAACCGGAAATTAAGAGCATTGAGATGTGATTTTACAGAGGGTTGCTGCAAACTAAGTGAACTGATAAGTCAAAGAATGAGGAGATCCTATGCAGAGTCGCCAGGGATGAGAAGGTGTGGGAAACCCTGACAAGACGAAGGGTCAGGTTGACATGTGTTGAGATACCAGGGTATAATCACTAGTTCTGCGTTCAGACTAACTGCGTCGCAATGCTAAAAGTGAAACATAAGGCGAGGAATGAATTTGCTGCTAACACGATGGGTTTCGGAATTTACCCGTCATCAGATATCCATGTGAAACGCCATATGTAAGTGCAACAATCGCTCCTGGATATCTGATGGTGGATAAATTCCGAAACGTGTCATATGAGCAGTAATGTCATTTCTTGAATGATGTTTGACTTTTACCATTGCTACACAGTCAGATTGAATGGAGGACCTGATTGTTCTAATAATGGTACCAGCCTCCTGTATGACTTCCTCACATTTATACCAGGAAATACCTCTATGGTACGTACCTCAGGCGATTTTTGTATAACTACCCTGGAATGAAAAGGTTGGCACGGCAGATGAAATCCTGGCAGATCGCATTCAACCAATCACAAGACTAAAAAGTCGAAGGGTGCATTACTGAATCTGGAACGGAGCATCGCGGGTTTCGAATCCGCGCCAGACGGCATGGATCTCGATTACCACTTGAGGTCTCTGCAGCCGTCGCGCCGTAAGCCGTGGCTGCGCGCGTTCTTGGCCCGCGTATAACGTGAGGGCACCACGGTGGGGCACGTGGTCCCAGCAGCCAATAAAAACGCACCCTGTCCTGTATTTAAGCGCCTGCCTCTCGCTCAGCTAGGGCCATGTTACCATTTAACTCTGCATTTTTTTCGCCTGTTTTTATTAGTTATTATCTTCATCTTTTTTTAAAAAAAATTCTGTAGGCTGCCAGAGCGGCATATTAAGCTGCTGCCAGCCCACCCCCTTCGGGGCGAATCAAAACTAAAGAAAAAAAAAGAAGTCTCAACTAGGCAGTCGATATTCGCTTGGGTCTACCAACATCTCGCGTACAGACAGCATGCTACATTACTTTGTATCCGTGTACGAGTGGACGTTGTGGATTCCTTAGGTTGTGGCTTGTGACCCGTTGCTTCTTGCGTGTTGTTGTTCGTAAGGTCTCACTCGGTCGTCCGTCGTTGTTCGTGTCCGTCCATTCTCGTTCGTTTGTTTGTTCGCGGGCCGCTCCCGTTTGGTCCCGCCGTGTTTCGTTCGCCTTACAGTCCGGATCTCGCACCAAGTGCTTTGAAGCAGACTCTCGACGGAAGGCGCTTTGGCAATGCTGACGTCAAACAAGCCGTTCAACCCTTCTTCCGTATGCAACGCCCTGATTTTTTCCTGGATGGCTTTCTGAAGCTTATAAAGTGGTATGACAAATGTGTCAATGTACTAAATTATGTAGAAAAATAAATATATGTCTGATATTTAATGTCTCATTCTCTTTTTTTTCTTTCACACACAATTCTGACTACAGTCGACAGGGGAAAGTTATTTTCTAACTCTCCCACGTATATACATAGGTTTGCCTTCCTTTAACCTATCTTCTCAGCTAAGTCGTAGAGTCACTATAGCCTAGTGGATTCCAACATTTCTCCGGAACGCCGACTAATCTTCCCCGAGGTCGGCCTCTACCAGTTTTTTCATTCTTTCGTAAATAATTCGTGTGAGTATTCTGTTATCATGACTTAGTGACTTGATAATTTGGTAAAAATGACAACATGAAAAGATGTCATATTGAAACTGGTAATTGAGAGACTACTGCACTTAACGTCCAGTGTGGCGTCACAATGTTTGGAAATGAAATCAGCGCTTCGGGCAGCTGAGGCAGAAAACAGAAACTGACAAGCGCAATGCTAGGACACAACAGCAGCTCCTGAAGATAACCAACGCTACGCAGCCGGTCCCCACAAGAACAAACGTCAATAATGTGGAAAAACCTGCAACTGTAGGATTGGACTCTACAGTCATTTACGATACCACAGAAACTCAATTTCAAAGAAGACACTCATACTCGTCGTCAGCGAATGACAGCCCATCATTACGCATAAATAGGGGAAGAGATCCGCAACCGTTTGATTATACTCCGAATGTTTTCCGTGAAAACTCTTAATGATTTTTGAATAAACGAGCTTTAATAACGTACTAAAGCTTTATTCTTCATATCTATATATTTATTTCCCAAGATAGTCACCCTGGTGACAATCATGTTTCTCCCAAAGAGAGACCAGTTTATTGATAACATCATTATAGACTGTTTGACTTTGTTGACGCAATCACAACCTCATTTCTTAAGTTTTGCAAACAGATGAAACTCGAAAGGGGCCGAGTCGGGACAGCTTCAAATGGTTCAAATGGCTCTGAGCACTATGGGACTTAACAGCTATGGTCATCAGTCCCCTAGAACTTAGAACTACTTAAACCTAACTAATCTAAGGACATCACACAACACCCAGTTATCACGAGGCAGAGAAAATCCCTGACCCCGCCGGGAATGGAATCCGGGAACCCGGGCGTGGGAAGCGACGAGTCGGGACAGTATTGACAATGAACCGAAGGTATCGGATTGTTGCAGAACCGGTTGCGTTCGCGTGTTTCTGGGCCTGTTATGGCGAAGGAGAGGGGGCTCCACGTGTGGACAAACTCTTTGAATTTGGATCTCTGCAGCAGAAGGTTACAACTTGGGCCAGCCCAGCGGAAACTTGACCGAGTAAGATGACATGTAGTACCGCAACCAATATTGAGAACAGAATAAAAAATTCCGAGGTATTAATTTTCAGCACGTCCTCGTGCTTGGGTGTAACCATTCTGAGAGACGTAAAGTGTACCTAATGCATGAAGTAAATAGTAGGGAAAGCAGATGCCCGATTTTGATAAATTAGGATAATTTTAAGAAAATGTAATTCATCCACACGATTACAAAATACTCGTTAGACCGACTCTTGAGTACTGTTCATGAATCTGGGACGCTTAGTAGTTAGCATTAATGTGAGGGATAGAGAAGGTCCAATGAAGAACGGTGTGGGTTCGTTAAGTCGGTTAGTGAGCGTTGCGGAGATGCCCAGCGAACTAAAGGTGCTAAGAGGGAGGCGTTGTGCATCACGTAGAGGTTTACTGTTTAAAATTTCAAGAGTTTACTTTACAAAAACGATAGTGCACATATAACCTTCGCCCACATACGTCTCGCGAAATAATCATGACAAGAAAATTAGAGAAATTTCATCTCATATGCCGTTTTACCGACAGTTATTTTTGCCACATGACATTCATGAATACAACAAGAAATGACGTGAACAGATAGTGGTGCCAGAAGTTTCCTCCACAGCATGCCATAAGCTGTAAACTGATCAGACAAAACTATATAACCACCTGTTTAATACCGAGAGAGGTGGCGCTGTGGTTTGCACAATGGACTCGCATTCGGGAGGACGACAGTTCAATCTCCCGTCCGGCCATCCTGATTTAGGTTTTCCGTGATTTCCCTAAATCGCTCCAGGAAAATGCCAGTTCCTTCCCTGTCCTTACCTAATTCGATGAGACCGATGACCTTGCTGTTTGGTCTCTTCCCCCAAAAAACCCAACCCACCTGTTTAATAGCATGTTGGTCCACTTTTCAAAAACACTACAGCAGCGATTCTGTGTGGCATACATTCTACATGTTCTTGATAGGTTTACAGAAGTATGTGACTCCGGATGTCTACTCACAGGTCACTAAATTTCCGCAAATTACGGGACGATAGCCTGTGGTCACGCAGCTGGTGCCCGATATATGTTCCAACAGATACAGATCACGGGGATTTGCTGTCTAAGACATTAACGTGAGTTCACTATCATGCTTCTCAAACCATTATAGCACGATTCTGGACTTGAGTCGCTGAGAGTTATCCTGCTGGAAGATGTCACCACCATCGGTGAATACTTGAACCATGAAAGCATGCAGGTGGTCCGCAATAATATTCACGTAGTTCATTGTTGTCCTGGTGCCTTCGAGAACAACCATAGGTCGCATAGAAGCCCAACTCAATGTATCCCACAGCACAATTCTGGGCTCAACGGCCTGCATATGTGGCACGGAGCACGTTTCAGGCAGTCATTAGTCTGGATGACGGCGTTTAAGGACACCACCAACGACCTGGTGTAACAAGAAATGCAATTCATTCGATAGGCGACACGTTTCTATTGATCCACTTTGAAAACTCAGTGATTCTGTGCCCACTGCAATCGTAACTGACGATGTCGTCGGGTCAACACAGGAGCTCCATGTTGAACAATGGCCTTTGAACGATGTGCTGCGAAACACTTGTGTCTGCACCAACACTGTAGTCTGTCGTCAGATCTGGCACAGACCGCAGCGTATCCTGGATTACACAGCGGGGGATCCACCGATTCCTACGTTTTGTGATGAGACGTGGTCTTCCAATAGCATACGGCCCACTCGTTATTTCACCATACTTCAACCACTTTCGACGGGTGCTCACAACAGCAGTAAGCAAACAGACGACCAAATTCGACGTTTCAGAGATCCTCATTTCCAACAGCAGCGCCACAACAATGTGCCCTTTGTCAAAACTGATTATATCAGCGGATTTCCACATCTGCTACCTGTTTCTTCACATTAATGGCTGCCCATTCGTCCCTCTTCCACTTACATTCTTTCCTTACTGCTTCACGTGACCGCAACACCACCAGGAGGCATTAGACTTAGCGGTGGGCAGTGATCATAATGTTTTGGCCCGTCAGTGTACTTGTAGATGTACAGGGTGTCCGAAAATGAACGACCAGATTTTAACTTGCAGTAATATTGAGACAACTGTCACAAGGGAACTGAAGCAGCGCTGGATGTAATCGGCATGGTCTAGTTTCAGAAAAAATCCGCTAGATGTCTGTACGAGCGCTGAGTTGCAGTGTGCAGACCTTGGATTGGGCGTACAGAACCGCGAGACCGAGCTTTACACTCTTGGCCTCCTAGGTCCGCTGACTTAACACCACGAACACCATGTGATTTCTTCCTGTGAGGATGTGTTAAACAATGTCTTTACGTTCCTTCCTTACCTCGTGACACTGATGAACAAAAAACCAGAATATCAACTGCTGTAGTTTCAGTGACAGAAGACACGTTACGCTCAGTTTGGGATGAATTCAGCTATCGGCTAGATGTCATCCGTACAGCCAGTGGAGGACATATTGAACATTTACGATGGCTTTTTATAAACTTCTGTCTTTTCTGAGTAATTTAGTACGCAATTTGTTGGTGTTAAGCCCTTCTTAACAAATAATTCTATTTAAAATCGGATCATTCTTTTTGGGACGCCCTGTAATAAGTATTCGTCTTATATTTATGATTCTGATTCGTTTTATCTTGTATAGCTGAGATATCAGTAGATTATCTCTGTATTTCTGTATCCGATAACGATCTTATCTCAAGGTCGCTGATAAGGAATTTCCGATGTCAGGTTACACACTTGCACTGTGAAAGGAACTAATGATTTAACTAAAAAGACATTCAGGGTAAGTTTCAAAGGTAATTTCTTCCTGCCCTTTTCCATTGCGCCTAGCGTATTTATGTCATTACCCCCACCGCTGATTTTATTACACAATTTCTCTGTTGTTCTGCTGGAAACTTCACTTCTCACGCAGATAGCATGCCACTTTGATGTGTACTTAATTTACACCTATGCACATTCTAAAAGAGAACTATTGATGTTGGAGTGACAAAGAACAGTTTAGATTCAGTTATTTAACGCTAGTAGAGCAAACATGAGTGTATATTATTTTCTGTATGCGAACGGTAACGAAAGACACTGTAATCGATATACTTACGAGCCTGCCTCGAAAGTGAATTATGGCTGTGCTGGTCGGTGCTGGGTCATAAACACGTTGCATGATCTGCACTTCCATTCAGACTGCTCTGGACGCGCTGTACCTGATTTGCCACCACTGCTCATCTCAGCAGCCGACTAATGTGATACTTTTTAAGGACGCATTCAGCTAAAGCATTCGAAGTAAACGTCCTGTCTACACAACTAAGTCAATGAATTTATCACGTAGACGTAATACTTCTGCGAACGTGATATTTTCTCTGCAAGTTTCTCTAAAATCCATGTAGCACGCAGAGTTAGATGGAACAGGAACGGTGAAGAAGTAAAAACAAACTGTTCCCAAAAGAACGACCACCAGTGAACCAGTTCCCAGAGACGCATCACTTTACCCATTTCGAATGTGTATTTGTTAATGGCAAATTATGTTAAGCTATGTCACTAGACCTCTACGTTCGAGGCACCAGCATATCTGTAGTATGTCGAACAGACTTAGAAAATTGCCTATTACAGACTTCGTATATGTTTTTCTCAAGTCGTTCTGCAATTTTGTCTGCTGGAACGTAATACTAGCTTATATGTTGTTGTCTCGTGATCATGAGGTGTTTCCTGGTTATGACTTCCAAAATTATAAAAGGGTGTTATATACTTAGCTAAATGTGTACATATGAGGAAGACCGTAGTTTTAATGAATTATTCGACAATAGGACGATGCAATACCGTATCTCGGTACTCTACTTGAAAAGACAATGGCAACCTATAACAGTTTGTATAACTAAGCACTATATGCCTTAGTTTTAACATGGAAATCTATCACACTAAACTAAGATGTTTCGTAGATCTAATGGCGAAATTCAAAATTGCTTTGCCGGATGACTGAAATCAATTCTTCTGCTACATTACTGCAGTTGGCTACTACCTGTTATGACACTAAGACTGGGAAAAATGCTATTATGCACTTATAGCTGTGTCTGGCAGAGACAACACCACCACAGATTTTTTACGGTTCCACCATACGGCACTAATGTCAGCATGATGTAAATAAATTTCTACGATTATCCATGCACTTACAGTTATTTACCACGTGTGCAACATGTTCAAAATTTTCGTGGTGTGTCACGAAAAAATACAGGGTTTTCTCGTCAGACTGAGATATTTGAATTAATAGATGAGGCCTATAATTATTACGAGAAATATATTGTAACTTTTTCATAGAAGCCTACGTTACTGCCAGGCCAGTGTTCACGTACATATGTTTCCAAGCACGTATTAGACACACACTTGCGCACAGTTTCATCGTGTTTTTTAATGCTTGTCCGAACCCTAGATCGTTTATATGAGGATCATGTGATCAAGACATTTCCTCCTAATTTTTTTAGAGCACCCATATTCTCTGTATGGTACCATGTGCCACTCACAAAAACGGAGCTGGAGGGAGAAAGTATCTGCTTATACGAATCAGAATTTCTCTTACCTTATGCAAAATGTATGTTGTCCAATTTGAGTGCACATAATACTAGCACGTTGATTGAACCTACCAGTAAAAAGCCCAGAATTATTTTTTTGGTGTTTTTGAACTGTCCTCTTCGTAATAAGGGGCGTGTTACACCATTTCTGCAAACAGCAGAAGGTTCACTGCTATATAGAAACCTAGTCCCAACAGGGAATCATATAGCGCACTTAGAAAAAAGTGTTCCGAGACTGTTACCTGAAATGCTCCTCCATGATACTGACAAGAGGGAGATTGAGTTAATAATTAAATCACTAAAGCCGGCCGAAGTGGCCGAGCGGGCGCTACAGTCTGGAACTGCGCGACCGCTACGGTCGCATGTTCGAATCCTGCCTCGGGCATGGATGTGTGTGATGTCCTTAGGTTAGTTAGGTTTAAGTAGTTCTAAGTTCTAGGGGATTTATGACCTCAGAAGTTAAGTCCCATAGTGCTCAGAGCCATTTGAACCATGAAATCACCAAAGAACAAGAACTCTCATGGATATGACGGGATATCTAGTAGAATACTGAAGTATTGTTCCATGTATGTTAGCCCAGTACTTAGCCATATCTCCAACTTTTCCTTTAGGAGTGGTTGGATTCCTGACCGATTATTCGGTAGTGAAGCCACTTTATAAAAGGGGAGACAGGGATAATGTTGACAATTTTAGACCTATGCCATCGGTGTTAGCTAAAGTTATCGAGAAGGTTGTATATACAAGGTTACAGGAGCATTTAAAATCACATAATTTGCTGTGAAATGTACAGTTTGGTTTTAGAAATGGTTTAACAACTGAAAATGCTATATTCTCTTCTCTCTGTGAGGTTTTGGACGGATTAAATAAAAGGTTGCGAACGCTAGATGTGTTCTTAGATGTAAAGAAGGCTTTTGACTGTGTTGACCACAAAATATTACTGCAGAAGTTGGACCATTATGGAGTAAGGGGAGTAGCTTACAATTGGTTCACCTCTTACTTTAAGAACAGAAAGGAGAAGGTAATTCTCCGCAATATTGAGAGTGGTAGTGATGTTCAGTCCCAATGGGGCACTGTTAAGTGGGGCATTCCCCAAGGGTCGGTGCTGGAGCCACTGCTGTTTCTTATTTATATAAATGATATGTCTTCTAGTATTACAGGTGATTCAAAAATATTTCTGTTTGCTGACACCAGCTTGGTAGTGAAGGATCTTGTGTGTAATATTGGAAGAGTATCAAACAGTGTAGTTCACGAAATAAGTTCATGGCTTGTGGAAAATAATTTGATGTTAAATCACAGTAAGACTCAGTTTTTACAGTTTGTAACTCACAATTCAACAAGAACCGATATTTTGATAAGACGGAATGGGCATATTATAAGGGAGACGGAACAGTTCAAGTTCCTTGGCGTTCGAATAGATAGTAAGCTGTTGTGGAAAGCCCATGTCCAGGATCTTGTTCAGAAACTAAATGCTGCTTTATTTACTAGTAGAACAGTATCTGAAATAAGTGACAGTTCAACACAAAAAGTAGTCTACTTCTTATTTTTTTATACGTTTATGTCGTATGGTATTATTTTTCGGGGTAATTCTTCTTATGCTGTGACACAGTCCAGTTATGTAGTGGTGACTTAGCAGGGGTTTATCTAATCCAGTGTGGTATTTCTACTGGATGTTACCACCAGGCTAACCTCACTGAGGTAATGGACACACTAAATTCACCTAGATGGGTGGATTGGTGGATAGCTTTTTACAAAAAGCATCCAATAACTCGCAAGAATCAAATTTAGAAATAATGTCTTGCTTTGTAATGAACATGATTGTCTTCCACCACAACGGACAAACTTTTCCCACCGTACTTGTATAATATATGGTGACATCATTAACTGTGCCATACTGTGCATTGTCATAGAGTACCGCCGCCGTACTGCATAACATATTGGTATACTATTAATTTAGCCACACACTCCACTGTCATAATGAGTTAAACCATAAACTGCGTTAATATTTACCGAAATTTGCATTTTATGCTGTGACATCATCAATTTAGACACACACACACACACACACACACACATACACACACACACACACACACACACACACACACACACACACACCGCACACACACACACACACACACACACACACACACGCACACGCAAACACATGCATTGCATAGATACAGTGTTTTACACCATAAATTACGTAAATATTTACAGCCTTTTGTGCACCCTGATGTCATTATGTCTACCAACCTGTTTCTTTCTAAAGCATACACTACGACGTCATGAATCGTGACTGACTGAGAGCGTCAACACGACGATGACAGAGCTCTTGTAATTGGGTAAAATGTGTAAAATTTTGGAGAAATATGTAATATTGTGGAAAAATGCAAGAATGACTTACATATCTGCCTGGGTGTGGCCTCTGATGGTGCCTCGAATGACGAAATATTACGTTGTTATTAACAAATAGTAAACTTAAAGTGACACTACTAAATACCATTTGTTATACACAAATAAACATAGCCTAATCTTCTCCCTGTGATGTATAGCTCCAGAGTGAATCCCATCCACTCAAGTGCCCCAGTCACAAAAGATGAGGATGAGAAGGGGGTGCTTCAGTTTTATTGGTTCAGGGGAGGGGAGGGGGGGATGGGGTACAAGGAGATGGGTGATGGGGGGATGAGGGGATGGGGTTCCCTGTGTGATTTGATCAGTTCCTCGTGGCTCCTTGGCGGCGGAGGGGGGGGGGGGGGGGGAGGTTGGGAGTGTGACCTTGAATATCACTCAGGTGTTTAACCTGACACCGGAAGGCCTTCTCAGTGATCCTCAGATAATATCGTTATCTGAGCCAGAAATGGCCGAGATAAGCTACTAATAGCTTCAGTCGATTTCTGATACAGTGTTAGATTTATACAAACAATTCTAGTTTACCAGCTATGGAAAAGGAAGCCCCAAGAAACTCGTGAAAATTTAGGCAGGTTGGTAACATCTTAAATTAGATTCTGGACGAAAGACTTAAATCACTTTAGATACGTGTTCAGTTTATGAATCATTCACGGCATCCTTGTTTTTGTATTTAAATAACAAACCGTTGTTGTTAGCCACAAAAGCGGATGCGCAACGATATGAATTTGCGCTTGACTTTCATAGTGAAACCTATAATTTCATTACCCGCGTTCACTGCTTTCATTTCTGGGAGACTTTTAAACTCGGACGAAAAATTTTTAGTGTCGCGTAAATCACGACTAATTAAGGCGAGGCTCCGGCCGTAAACCTGGCGGAACTTGGGTGCGTGTGCCTTACTTACGCAAGGCCTTAACTCAAAGTTGCCAGCGAGCGAGCGCCGCTTGGCGCAAAGTTGGCGGCGCGTTACGCTTAGCGATCGCTATCGTCCGCCTCCTTAAGGAGCCTGCCCTGGTCGCCTCCAGTCTGCGTCTTGGAATCTCGCCATGCTATCAGCGGAGGCGCAAAAGCCCCGACAAAAAAAAGGGGCTGCCTATGAGGGTGTCTTCTACGCATAAAATTCACATTATACAGATAATACGTATAATAATTTAACAACAATTGTTCATTAATCCAAGTTCGAAGACGAACAGCCTCGGAGAATTGCCTTACGGCGAACAGTTTAAATTTCCTTCTGACAACTTCATTGTAATTGCGCCAAGAAAGCTCAGTTGTTCTGCAATATTCCTGTTTTATGTTCGCAAATAGCAGAAAAAAGTCGGATAGCATTGTAGGCTGGGAGCTGGCAAAAAGGTTGTCATCCTACTCATTAGAAGAGGTACCTGCCTTTGCTCCAGTTATGCCTTTACTTTGCGACATGTGTGTACCGTGTTATACGCCTATGAATACGTTGAGATGAGTCTGCAATCATTGCGGCGTACATTACTTTTGTTTATTATAAGAGGCAACTAGGAGACTGTTACGTCTGCCATAGATGGCCCCTGCCAAGCAGAGAACACTCAATACACTTCTGTGTACCATTTATCATACACAAGCACTTGCAGGCACAACCAAGAGGAAAACAATTCTTCAAAACAAACAGAACTTGCTAGAGACTAATGCGAACCTTTTTCTGCAGAGGTCGCCTCACAGATACAGGGAAAGTTGGAGTACTCCGCCGACCTCCGCCGGCTTTATAAGTCCAGCGCAGCAGCATTACAGCCAGTTGCTCGCTGAACTAGGACCAGCTCCGACGGACCTCACCGACGCGCTTGATGAATGGTCGTCTACATGTTATTTGTTTTCTTTGTCTGTATATATTGATTGTTTGATAAACGACATTATACTGAGTGTTCTACAATACTGAGTATTCTTTAGAGACAAATGGAGGAAAAGTAAGTAAACTATTTATTATTTCAAAAGTAATCACCGTAACTGTTAATACGTTTATCCCATTGTGAGACAAGGCGGTGAAAGCCTTCATGTTTGCAGATCTACATCTACATCCATACTCCGCAAGCCACCTGACGGTGTGTGGCGGAGGGTACCCTGAGTACCTCTATCGGTTCTCCCTTCTATTCCAGTCTCGTATTGTACTTGGAAAGAAGGATTGTCGGTATGCTTCTGTGTGGGCTCTAATCTCTCTGATTTTATCCTCATGGTCTCTTCGCGAGATATACGTAGGAGGGAGCAATATACTGCTTGACTCTTCGGTGAAGGTATGTTCTCGAAACTTTAACAAAAGCCCGTAACGAGCTACTGAGCGTCTCTCCTGCAGAGCCTTCCACTGGAGTTTATCTATCATCTCCGTAACGCTTTCGTGATTACTAAATGATCCTGTAACGAAGCGCGCTGCTCTCCGTTGGATCTTCTCTATCTCTTCTATCAATCCTATCTGGTGCGGATCCCACACTGCTGAGCAGTATTCTAGCAGTGGGCGAACAAGCGTACTGTAACCTACTTCGCTGTAACCTAGTTCGCTAAGGTACCATGATTGTGTCCAGATGTGCACCTCTTCGTCCGAAGCAAATCAGCAGCCACGAAAAGTCTTTCCTCAGGGCTCCAAAATTTGGAAATCACATGGGGGACTGATTGGTACTGTATGGAGGCTGCATAAGAGCTTTTCAGTGCAACTTCTGCAGCATAGTCGAAACAATCTTCTACATTCTCCATACAGGTCTGGTTTTGTGCGTGTTGTGGTGTTTAGTCCGAAGACTGGTTTGATGCACCTCTCCAAGATGTGTATCCCGCGAAAGCCTCCTCATCTCCCAATACCTACTGCAACCTACAGCAGTTTGAACCTGTCACTGTGTAAGAGGTCCATGACCAACAAATTTATTGCTAGCGCACTCGAGCAGATGTAACTTCGATGGATTTCTCACGTGCTGCCTGCGGTATGTATGCTGTAGTAGCTCGCAGTCGGGCGGTTGGGTAGGCCGGTCGTGGAGAACGATGGCTGTGCCTGAGCGACGTAGTATACGGTAAAAGCAAAAACTACTGTTCTTTATTGCCGCGAGTATATGTAAATTGCTACAACTGATTTTTGTGCTACTGTTATATCAAAGTACAATGTATATGTTTTCAAATATCTACCAATAATAATATTTCTTATAAAGATGACTTTTAACAGTCATTCATCTGAATTTAAAGATTTTACTAATTTCTGCTATCCATAGTCATGCCGATTACCATAAAGAAATTCATTTCTTTTTCATACATAACAAAATCTAGTGGCCAGCATTGCACTGGGTTGTGCCAGAAAAATTTCGTATAGGGGTAGATGTATACGCGTTATCCGGCGACATCATTGAGGTAAGAATTTCCAGTTTATTCAGAATAGTTTTTCAGGGCCATGGCGCAGCACTACTGACCTCCAGATTTACCACTTTAGATTCACAGTCAGTTAATTATTGAAAGGTTATATTACGAGATTTCTTTTGAAAAGTTATGTAGGTTAGTCACATTTTTATTGGGAGATTACGGAATTTATCTATTGGGAGGTTACAACTGTATTTATCTCTTGGTATCCCTCTGCAATTTTTTGCCCCCCATACCTCCCTACAATACTATACTGAGGCGTTCTCTGGAACAACGACATCACTGAAACCCAAATCAGCCAGCAACTCTCACATATTACACTACCACGTCACAAACTCGGAAACCTAGGTGTTACTGAAATTTAGACCATGTAGGAGAGTTTGAAGTGAATGGAAAACTACTTAAAACTTTTGATGCTCTGTTTATCGATCTTATGATATTTCAGTTAAGTCTTTGTTCCAGAGAACGCCTCCTTTAAGGATCTTTTAATGATTCCTTTGTGTTTCAAGAGCGTCCCGTCAACCGCTGCCTTCTTTTAGTCAAGTTGTTCCAACTTGACTAAAAGAAGGCACCGGTCGATGGGACGCATCTTGAGACATAATATCTTTTTCTCTCCAGCTCTGTTCAGTACTCCCTCGTTAGTTACGAGATGTATCTATCTATTCCTCACCATTCTTCTGTAGTACCGTATTTACAAAGCTTCTACTCTCTTCTAATCTGAATTGTTTATCGTCCACGTTTGACCTGGGAACAAGAGTACAGTCCACACATATAACTTACATAAACACTTTCCAGCACTTTTTAATTTGTATTTCATATCAACAAATTTCTGTTCAACAGAAACTACTTTCTTGCCATTGCACGTCTGCGGTTTGTATCCTCCTTATTTCGGCCTTCATCAATCATTTTACTGCCGAAATAGCAACGCTCACCCAGCTTGGTTTCTTCTTTAAACGCAATAAACGACCTTCCATACAACTTAACTGTATGTGCATATTTACAGTGAATATGCGTAGTTGGCAAATTCTCCAGTATATTACTGAATTACTCAGGATACCTTCGACTGTCCGAGCACTACCCTTCCTTAAGGAACCGTAGATTTCCACAAGCTGCTCGTGAAATGAATAATGGTTAAAACAGTATGGTTTTGTGATGTGAATTATACCCTAAGCGTTAATACAACAAAATACGTCTCTTGCACGACTCGTTTGCCACTGTGGATAGCCCATCAGTCTACATGAATACTATGGTAGATCAGACATCTCGGCAGTGTGAGGCCGTTTCCGTACCCGGCGTAGCTAACAACTTGAGCTCGGAGAGTGCGCTATCGATTTCTGGTAAAGACCAGATACTAGAAACTTGCAGCCTAGTAATTACCGGCTATTGTGTGCGGTATTACGGGAGCGATACTGTTGGCAGATGCGCTGGCTCCGGCACTGTGCGCCCGGGCGCTCCCAAGTTCAGCGGCGGAATCTGCCTGTGGGATCGCTCTCCGGCAATCGGCTAAGTTGTCCGGCGCGGGCTTTGTCTGGTCGGCGCGACCGCAGGGCGGGCTGGGAGCATCGGCGTTGCGGCCTGTTTGCGAGAGGACAATGCGGCGCTGCCGGCACAATGGACTCGCCACGCAGACGCCGACGCCGACGCCGACGCCTCAGCACTGGCGCCAGCCGGCGACGCCACCCGAGGACCACCGCCATCACCAACGGCAAGCACAAACATTCATCCTTCGAAACATTGTTGACGGGAAAATGCTATCAAAAAGTAGAATAAAATTTTTTGAATAAAATATGTGTAGGATCTCACGTAAACTGTAATTGCGGTGTCGTCGAGCATCGAGAGCGGCGCGGAGGTGCTGCACAGCAAAGCGGTATCATGAGGCGCCAATGAGACACTGGGGAGAAGCCGTAACTAACCAAGTTCCGAGGTGCCACCGCCGCGCCTCTGCCATTAAATAGCGTCGCCAGAGGCAAGAAGGACAATTCTGTTCGAGGTCGGATCCTGCCAATTCCCAGGAAGTTCCTGTCGAAGTAACGTCGTTGTCCTGCCTAGTCGCCGTGGCACAGCCCGTGTCTAACGTTGGGGACTGAAGATACTTCAATCTCCAGAGAACCGAGCCTACGCACCAACGCTATTAGAGCTGTGCCACCGAGTGTCTACAAACTTCCTGGCAGATTAAAACTACAGGATGCTTCAAAAATGACCGGTATATTTGAAACGGCAATAAAAACTAAACGAGCAGCGACACAAATACACCGTTTGTTGCAATATGCTTGGGACAATAGTACATTTTCAGGAGGACAAACTTTCGAAATTATTTTTAACAACAGATGGTGCTGCAAGTGATGTAAAAGATATAGAAGACAACGCAGTCTGTGGGTGCGCCATTCTGTACGTCGTCTTTCTGCTGTAAGCGTGTGCTGTTCACAACGTGCAAGTGTGCTGTGGACAACATGGTTTATTCCTTAGAACAGAGGATTTTTCTGGTGTTGGAATTCCACCGCCTAGAACACAGTGTTGTTGCAACAAGACGAAGTTTTCAACGGAGGTTTAATGTAACCAAAGGACCGAAAAGCGATACAATAAAGGATCTGTTTGAAAAATTTCAACGGACTGGGAACGTGACGGATGAACGTGCTGGAAAGGTAGGACGACCGCGTACGGCAACCACAGAGGGCAACGCGCAGCTAGTGCAGCAGGTGATCCGACAGCGGCCTCGGGTTTCCGTTCGCCATCTTGCAGCTGCGGTCCAAATGATGCCAACATCCACGTATCGTCTCATGCGCCAGAGTTTACACCTCTGTCCATACAAAATTCAAACGCGGCAACCCGTCAGCGCCGCTACCATTGCTGCACGAAAGACATCCGCTAACGATATAGTGCACAGGATTGATGATGGCGATATGCATGTGGGCAGCATTTGGTTTACTGACGAAGCTTATTTTTTACGTACCTGGACGGCTTCGTCAATAAACAGAACTGGCGCATATGGGGAACCGAAAAGCCCCATGTTGCAGTCCCATCGTCCCTGCATCCTCAAAAAGTACTGGTCTGGGCCGCCATTTCTTCCAAAGGAATCATTGGCCCATTTTTCAGATCCGAAACGATTACTGCATCACGCTATCTGGACATTCTTCGTGAATTTGTGGCGGTACAAACTGCCTTAGACGACACTGCGAACACCTCGTGGTTTATGGAAGATGGTGCCCGGCCACATTGCACGGCCGACGTCTTTAATTTCCTGAATGAATATTTCGATGATCATGTGATTGCTTTGGGCTATCCGAAACATACAGGAGGCGGCGTGGATTGGTCTCCCTATTCGCCAGACATGAACCCCTGTGACTTCTTTCTGTGGGGACACTTGAAAGACGAGGTGTACCGCCAGAATCCAGAAACAATTGAACAGCTGAAGCAGTACATCTCATCTGCATGTGAAGCCATTCCGCCAGACACATTGTCAAAGGTATCGGGTAATTTCATTCAGAGACTACGCCATATTATTGCTACGCATGGTGGATATGTGGAAAATATCGTACTATAGAGTTTCCCAGACCGCAGCGCCATCTGTTGTTGACAATTGTAACTACTGTAATTTCGAAAGTTTGTCTGCCTGAAAATGTACTGTTGTCCTAAGCATATTGCAACAAACGGTGTATTTCTATCGCTGCTTGTTTAGTTTGTATTGCCGTTTCAAATATACCGGTCATTTTTGAAACACCCTGTATGTGCCGCACCGAGACTCGAAATCGGGACCTTTGCCTTTCGTGGGCAAGTGCTCTAACAACTGAGCTACCCAAGCACGACTCACGCCCCGTCCTCACAGCCTTGCCCGAGTTCGAGTCTCGGTCCGGCACAGTTTTAATCTGCCAGGAAGTTTCATATCAGCGCACACTCCGTTGCAGAGTGAAAATTTCATTCAAGTGTCTACAAACTTGTGTTTACTAGTGACTGTGGTGAAACCACTATAAGGCCATTCGCTACTTGCGTCAATTCGGCACTTAGTAATGGTGGTTCATTTGTAGTGTTTCGAATCCCAAGTCCACGTGTGCAGTTTCATAGCTATACCAAAGCCTGGTGAGGAAATTTTATTGTAATTAATAAGGTATTTCTTATTGAGAGTGCTCTAATTAACTTCATTATTATTAGCCACGTCGGGCAAAACAGCAATAATTAAAAATTTATTAGTCGGGTGACAGGTTTCGAGCATGGTATGATCATCGTCAGACCATTAAAAGTCAATGATGACGGCTGGAGAGAGTGGCGAAGAGGTGACCGCTGTGTATCGACATCGCCCGCGCCCAAACCTCCAGATGTCAGTCAGATCGGTACCAAATGTCGTATATCAACAGAATATCAACCAGAACTCCGATTTAGTTTGTGCTGTGTGGTGTCGTCCAGGAGGACATGCGTAAAACACAATTAACATCTGGCCTACGGAGCACAGGAAAAGCATAACTGTGGCCAGCTGTCGTGTACAGCTCTCCTGGGTAAGTCGGTAGAGCGTTAATTTGTCGTACCAAGGGTCTCGAGTTCGAGTCCTCGTCTTACCAGTTTTTGTACTACAGTATTTATGATACAATTACATGGGACAACATGTTCCTAATACGTAAAAGCACTGTTCGGAGTTTATAGCAATGTTCTAGCTAAATTCTTTTTTCTCTTCGTTTATTTGAAAGTAGACAACCTATGGAGTACGTATGTAGTTTCACGGAATAAACATAAACAATCGGGACAGAAGAATAAACACACAATTGCATCACACCTGCGGACGTATTAATCATTAATATTAGTCATAACGAGAATTGTAATAAAAAAGAACAACAATAAGAATAATAGGAATAATTATTATTATATCCGCGCCAGTAATGCAAGTATTTCTCTGTTCTTCTGTTCCGATTGTTTAATTCCATGAAACACACGAGTCCTCTGTAGGTTCGCTACGAAACGAAGCGAAAGCGGACTGCTAATAGTACATTGTCATAAACTCTGAAAATCCACTTACACGTCAAGAAAATGCTGTCGCATATAACCGTTTGATCTGTTCTACAGTACAAAAATCCAGCATGACCAGACCGCGAACCCAGGACTCAGTACGACAAAGAAACACTCTACCAACTTTCCTATGGAAGCTCTACACGAGAAATGCTGACAATTATGCTTTTCATGTGTTCAGTAGGTCAGGTGTTCCTTGTCATATTTTCCGCGCTTCCTCCTGGACGACAGCACATAGCACAATCAATATCGGAGTTCTGGCTGATACTCTGTTGGTATACGTTGATTGGTACTCTCCAGTCGCTATCAAAGAGTTTTAATTGTCTGATCTTCGTACCACAAAAAAATTTAAATTTTAACAACTTACATGCGATCCTAGACCTTTTTTATTTAAAACTTTTCTACAAACATTAATTGCTGGAAAACCGCAAACGAGGAAGGTCACCATTCACCTTCCCGCAACCTGCGTTTGTAAGGATTTAAATGTTTTGTTACATAGTGTGGAAGACGATTTTATTGTTACGGAAACTTCTGATGGAGTTTCGACAGACTTAACGTTACGATACCTCCGCAGGTTTTTCGTTCACCGGAATGCCAATGCCCCAGAGAAATAACTGCTGTCGTGTTTGTACTGTTACATAGTATAATCGTCACCAACTGTTAATATGCAAAGTTACCAGCGATTGCAGTGCTTACAGTAACAAGACGAACCAGAAGTCACTGGACAAGATTCTGTAACACACAGACTTCTCGTGGATAGACATGGTACATGGCGAAGATACTTTGAGCGCCCTTTCCAGCGCCAGAAAGTAAAGAGAGGGTGAAACAAGATTAATCTAGAAAATACGCTTACAGATCCATGATTCTGGCAGGATGACGAGTTTATTGGTACCAATCACGGACCTGTCAAGTGTATAATTTAAATCAATTAATTTGTATATCAAAACTATTTTTTTCCGTCCATCATACACCACCGATGTCATCGCTGCATGATGGACTATCGTCTGGAGGAAGCTAAATATGTTTCCGTTCACGATACATTTAACATTAAAGTCGCTGATGTTGGTGAATTTCATTAAAGTTAGAGCAGTTACTGTCAAAATGACCAGGGGGTACATCAGAACGTAGGGACACAAACTATTCACGAGATCCGAAAAAATGTCTCCCAGAAAGGCCTGGTAATCTAAACTTCAAAGGCCGAGCCGCTTCACCTTGGTGTGGCCACAGAAACACTTTGTTGTATTAGCACTGGGTACCTCTTCTCCTGTAGAAGCGTACTTTCATGGGGTGCCCGAGAACAGACGCTCAGACACCCAGTCTCCGGGCCTCATGTGTATGCAGTCGCTTGAATATATAGGACGTGTTTCTCCATGAGTAGTCGCAACGTGAAAATTAGCTCCATCTTAGAACACGGCTGTCTCTTCTCCAATTTGGAAGCAGCAATCAGTCGGGTAACATGCTAGGCGGTCGGGGGCTTGCAGCGTCTCCGGAAGCCGCGATCGTGGAATCACTCCTAATGCGCCGCTCGCAATTAGGCATCACAAGTCCGTGTGCCATAAGGTAGTAAGTTGTAAAGTGCCACTCCTCTCGCTGCTAACGTATCTCTATACCATTGGCTTTGATTTTTCATTTTCGGGGTTAAACTCTCGATATTACTTCTCGCTCTGTTTTTACGTTACAGTTTTCCATTTCACTGTTTTATTGAACTTGTGTTACGTTTGTCATGTGTGACGCCTGGTCTACAGCAATAAGGCAACTCGCAAAATCTACATCTACATCTACATCCATACTGCGCAAGCCACCTGCCGGTGTGTGGCGGAGGGTACGTTGAGTACCTCTACGTGTTCTTCCTTCTATTCCAGTCTCGTATTGCTCGTGGAAAGAAAGATTGTTGGTATGCCTCTGTGTGGGCTCTCATCTCTCTGATTTTATCCTCATGGTCTCCTCGCGAGATATACGTAGGAGGGAGCAACATACTGCTTGACTCTTCGGTGAAGGTATGTTCTCGAAACTGCAACAATAGCCCGTACCGAGGTACTAAGCGTCTCTCGTGCAGAGTCTTCCACTGGAGTTTATCATCTCCATAACACGATTACTAAACGATCCTGTAATGAAGTGCGCTGCTCTCCGTTGGATCTTCTCTCTCTGTTCTATCAACACCATCTGGTACGGATCCCACACCGGTGAGCAATACTCAGGCTGTGGGCAAAAAATGTACTGTAACCTACTTCTTTTGTTTTTGCACTGCATTTGCTTAGGATTCTTCCAATGAATCTGTCTGGTACCGACTTTACCGACGATCAACTTTATATGGTCATTCCATTTTAAATCAATCCTAATGCCTACTCCCAGATAATTTATGGAATTAACTGCTTCCAGTTGCTGAACTGTTATTTTGTAGCTAAATGATAAGGGATCTATCTTTCTATGTATTCGCAGCACATTACACTTGTCTACATTGAGATTCAATTGCCATTCCCTGCACCATGTGTCAATTCGCTGCAGATCCTCCTGCATTTCAGTACAATTTTCCATTGTTACAACCTCTCGATATACCACAGCATCATCCGCAAAAAGCGTCAGTGAACTTCCGATGTGATGCACAAGGTCATTTATGTATATTGTGAATAGCAACGGTCCTACGACACTCCCCTGCGGCACACTTGAAATCACTCTTACTTCGGAACACTTCTCCCCATTGAGAATGAAATGCTGCGTTCTTTTGTCTAGGAACTCTTCAATCCAATCACACAATTGGTCTGATAGTCCATATGCTCTTACTTTGTTCATTAAACAACTGTGGGGAACTGTATCGAACGCCTTGCGAAAGTCAAGAAACACGGCATCTACCTGGGAACGCGTGTCTATGGCCCTCTGAGTCTCGTGGAAGAATAGCGCGAGCTGGGTTTCACACGACCGTATTTTTCGAAACCCATGCTGATTCCTACAGAGTAGATTTCTAGTCTCCAGAAAAGTCATTATACTCTAACATAATACTTGTTCCAAAATTCCCTCTGGGAAAAAGATTAATTAAAGCCACATCTATTTAGCAAGCCGACAAAAATAACTTCATTGTTCTACACGGCGAGCAACTGCCAAAAACGTGGAAGTAAAATCAAATCAGGAAACTGAAAAAAAAGTAACGTACGTTTGCCTTCAGTAATAATGTGAATGTATTTTAATTCACTTGATAGCCCCCAACCACAGAAATCCGTTTTGTTTTCAGTTGATGTGAGAAGTGTAAACAAAGAGGAAACAGCAAAATCTGTAAATGTAAACAAGGTTTACATGGAGACTAACCTCCTCCCCACTGCTACGCACATGCGGCAATCTGGCAGCTTGGGCACGCCAGAAAATTTTTTCCAGGTAGCACATGGCTGATTGTTGCTACTGCTGATACAGTTAACAGCCACACTTCAAGTAGCTGGAAGCTAGAGAAGGTACTGCCCATACGCGACTCAACTTTGCATGTGCGTAAGCCCGCGTGCAACTGCTCAAACATTCTTAATGCGAACAGTTGTGACGTCAGGCTCGTCGGCAGCAGTTTATTGTTATGAAGTACCTCATAGTCTTCGTCCAAAAGCCTTTGACACGTTTTGCTGTTTATCAGCCCATACCAGTCCAAATAACAGATTTAACTAAAGTCTAAAACAATGAAAAATTCCCGGGATTTTAAACAATTCCTGCGTTTTTGCCTGTTTTTTCCCGATTGAAAATCGCTGGTAATTATGTGTAGGCAAGTGTAACTGTGTGACTGGACTACCTCAGTTCGTGTTTATATTGGTTTTATAAGTATACACGGTGCAGTCATATTAATGTGATCACCGCCTGTGTTCGACCTCAACGTAGAATTGACACTTTTAGCCGGTGGGTTGCAGCACAAACAGTGGAGGGTATACAAAGGGTGTTGAGCGGACCTGGAAAACACTCCAATCGTTGTCGTAATGCGGAAACAGATTTAATGGACGTCGAAGAGGGCACGATTAATGGCCTCCGGACCAACGCTGAAAGCATTTCCTAAGCAGCTAAATTTGTAAGTTGTTCACGTGCCTCTGTTGTAATGTACCGCGGGTAGCAAAATGGCACAGTTCAAAACCGGCGCTGAGGTAACTGTGGTGCACCAAAGGCCATAGATGATAGTGGTCGACGACGGCAGCGATGATGTGTACGGCCGACTAGATGTGCGTAGGATGACCAACTGCACCCCAAGATGAACCAAGGGAGTACCTACAGTGTCTTCTCAACCACCGTTCGGCGAACGTTGCTACGTATGAGCTTTCCCAACACGCTTCTAGTTCATGAATCCATGCTGGCCGTTGTTCATTGACGACGAAGGCTATAATTTACACGACAGAGATAGACTGAGTGGCGGCAGGTGGCCTTCTCAGATGAATCACGTTTTTTGCTGCGTTATTCAGATGGCCGTTGGCGTGTAGGCGTGAAATAACTGAAAGCAAAAGGTCCAGGCTGGAGGAGGGAGCGTTACGGTCTGGGCTTTTCCTGAGTGGTCTCGTCATTCTGGAAAGAACAGAAGTATAAATCTCTCCTTAGGGACCATGTCCACACCTACCTGCAGCGGGACAGTGCAACGTGCCACACAACTCGCAGTGTACGTGTCTGGTTTACCGTATTATCCTGGCCACCAAACTCCATGGATGTAAGTACTATCGAGAATCTGTGGGTACATCTTGATCGGGCAGTTCGCTTCATCGAACATTATCTCAGAAACCTAGCGCAACTGGTCACAGCACTGGAGTTGGCGTGGCGCCACATCCATTTTGGTTCCCTACCAGAACCTCACTGACTCTCTTTCTGCACATCCTGCTGCAGCCCGCAGTGCAAAAGGTGGTTATTCAGGCTTTTCACAGGTGGTTACATGACTACATGCGCCGTGTGCAGTTCGCTTTGGTGCCGTCGGTAGGTTGGCATCGTGTAATAGGGATAGTGGCATTTCGTTTTCTTCTTCTGTTTACTGGCGCCACTACGTCTGCTAGCGTTGTCTGTCCACGAGTGGCAGCAGCAGCGTTTATCAATATCTAGTACCCGTACTATCTTTGGAAGGACATGAAGTGTTTTCTGGGTGGGGTGTATCGGTAGTTCGGTTGGGACATGCTGGGACCGCTGGCGGCATGCAGGTATCGACGGATCGAGGGGCTGTAGTTGCAAGGGCCACAACCTCGTTGTCCACCGGACCCAGGACGTTGAGTTGGCTGAACGTTAACACAGTTGTGAAACCTCCACTATTTGGTGATCACGCCGTTTTTCGTGCGTTGCGTCTCGCAGGGTCGCCGTGAGACGAACAGCAACAAGTGGAGCGTATCGAGTTTGCGGAATCTGTTAGCCGTCTTCTACTGCCCGTGGTTAGTTTTGAATTTTGTGTTACTATTGGTGAGGGGGCAGTGCAACCAGCGGTATTTTACTCCCTAGTGGACATGAACGCCCCAGTTACCTGCCCTGGAAGTTAGCGTATTTTTGCGGCAGTGTACTTTTCCTCGTTTTGCCGATGCTGTCCGGCATGACGTGTAGTTCGACAGCCTCCTTGATTGCGGTGTGGATTGTGGTTTCTTTTGTCTACCTTGGTTGTAGTGGTTCCTTCTGCCTTTCGATGTTTTAAACACCGGATTCTGAAGACGCATTGCTGTCTGTCACTTCATCTCGCTTGAATTATTCCTTTTGTTGTACTGGTTATCAAAAGTTAGGTGGATTTGGTAAGAGCATTGATCGGCGTTGCCATCCTGTTTGTTGAGCATAACTCTTGGCTGCCTGTCTCACCGCTTACGCAGCTGTAGGGACTTTTCTCAGGTCGATCCTTGGAGCACTGTCTGTGGATCACTCCCTTCTTTATTTGCTCTGATTGTGTCAATTGTTTAAAAATAAAGTTTTGTTTAAATTATACCTAATTATACCTATTGTTTGTGGCCTTCAGCCGACAAATAATTTTGATTTCTTTCTTAATAAGGCCTTCAGCCGTCAGTGCAGCTTGTGTTACACTTAATTTTTTTAAATGATTGTTTGAAAAAAATTATTTCCTTAAATAAAGTGTACGTGTTTACTGTGCAACCAACGGTAACTGATTAGGCCCCCGTTCACACCTTTTCCTGCTTTCCCTAAGTCCCACGGTTCACTGCACTGTGTAGTTTCATACTTGAATTCTATGGTGTCCTGTTACTTACTGTAGCTTTCCTGTGTCCCATTTTATTAATGATATCAACTGATAGACTATCATCGCCTCAAATGGGTGAGGAAGGCAGATCAGCAGGCGAGTTATTCTCTCGTCATCTGACAGGGTAAAGTGTTTGGCCACTCTTCTTTCTTTTTATCAGTCTCCAATGACGTGGCGACATCCGTAATCACTGTAACACTTCGTTGCGACCCAGTGATCAGTCGCTACAACAGCAATTCAGTTTAAAATCCAGGCGAACTGGGGACTGGATCGTAGGCGCCTACAAGAGTTGGCAAAAGGAGGTACTTTCCCCATCCTGTGATATGGATGCAATTTTTTATTCATTGGTGAATTATCACGAATTCCTAGCAGTGACTTCTCTGCAGCTGTATTTAACTTAATATTCAACATTGCCCGTGTGACGTATATATATATATATATATATACTCCTGGAAATTGAAATAAGAACACCGTGAATTCATTGTCCCAGGAAGGGGAAACTTTATTGACACATTCCTGGGGTCAGATACATCACATGATCACACTGATAGAACCACAGGCACATAGACACAGGCAACAGAGCATGCACAATGCCGGCACTAGTACAGTGTATATCCACCTTTCGCAGCAATGCAGGCTGCTATTCTCCCATGGAGACGATCGTAGAGATGCCGGATGTAGTCCTGTGGAACGGCTTGCCATGCCATTTCCACCTGGCGCCTCAGTTGGACCAGCGTTCGTTCTGGACGTGCAGACCGCGTGAGACGACGCTTCATCCAGTCCCAAACACGCTCAATGGGGGACAGATCTGGAGATCTTGCTGGCCAGGGTAGTTGACTTACACCTTCTAGAGCACGTTGGGTGGCACGGGATACATGCGGACGTGCATTGTCCTGTTGGAACAGCAAGTTCCCTTGCCGGTCTAGGAATGGTAGAACGATGGGTTCGATGACGGTTTGGATGTACCGTGCTCTATTCAGTGTCCCCTCGACGATCGCCAGAGGTGTACGGCCAGTGTAGGATATCGCTCCCCACACCATGATGCTGGGTGTTGGCCCTGTGTGCCTCGGTCGTATGCAGTCCTGATTGTGGCGCTCAACTGCACGGCGCCAAACACGCATACGACCATCATTGGCACCAAGGCAGAAGTGACTCTCATCGCTGAAGACGACACGTCTCCATTCGTCCCTCCATTCACGCCTGTCGCGACACCACTGGAGGCGGGCTGCACGATGTTGGGGCGTGAGCGGAAGACGGCCTAACAGTGTGCTGGACCGTAGCCCACCTTCATGGAGACTGTTGCGAATGGTCCTCGCCGATACCCCAGGAGCAACAGTGTCCCTAATTTGCTGGGAAGTGGCGGTGCGGTCCCCTACGGCACTGCGTAGGATCCTACGGTCTTGGCGTGCATCCGTGCGTCGCTGTGGTCCGGTCCCAGGTCGACGGGCACGTGCACCTTCCGCCGACCACTGGCGACAACATCGATGTACTGTGGAGACCTCACGCCCCACGTGTTGAGCAATTCGGCGGTACGTCCACCCGGCCTCCCGCTTGCCCACTATACGCCCTCGCTCAAAGTCCGTCAACTGCACATACGGTTCACGTCCACGCTGTCGCGGCATGCTACCAGTGTTAAAGACTGCGATGGAGCTCCGTATGCCACGGCAAACTGGCTGACACTGACGGCGGCGGTGCACAAATGCTGCGCAGCTAGCGCCATTCGACGGCCAACACCGCGGTTCCTGGTGTGTCCGCTGTGCCGTGCGTGTGATCATTGCTTGTACAGCCCTCTCGCAGTGTCCGGAGCAAGTATGGTGGGTCTGACACACCGGTGTCAATGTGTTCTTTTTTCCATTTCCAGGAGTGTATATGATGTTACACCCGGAAATACTGTGATTTCAGTCTTCAGTATGTAAGTAGGGTTCTGTTTTGGTTGTCATGATCTTCATGGAAATCATGCAGGAGCGGATTAGCAACTTTAAATATGCATGATTTTATAAAATAGTAATAATAAATTATTAGTTGCAGTCTCTGTATATAAATGGCTATGACCCGACTGATTGACTCACTCACTGACTCACCTCGCGCAACGCAAATCACTAAGGACTGAAACTTGAAATTTGCGGGAGGTGTTGATCTTATCATGTATACGTTGGTTGTGAAGAGATATTTCGAAATTGCACCCCTCAGGGGGTGAAATAGGGGATGAAAGGTTTTCAGAAAGTATGTCGCTATGAAGGCAATTGTGAAGCTAGACATGCGAAAATCGGGCTTTGGTTCCTTGGTCAGACATAGGGAAATACGTGTTTCAGGCTTTCTTTTAAATTTAACTTCTATGGTGGTAAAACAGTGGGAGATAGTTCTTTTAAATGAACCGTTATTAAAAAACTACTTAAATATTTTTAAAGTTACAGCTATGAAGATTGCTCTTTGACTTCTAGGTTAGAAGAAAAAAAATGTTTTCAGTGTTTTTGGAAATTCAACCCCTAAGAGCTTTTTATGAAATACTTGAGTATGAAAGCATTGTTGAAACTAAATTTAAAAACAACTGAATTTGGCTGCGTGGTTAGAAATAAAAAATACGTTTCACTGTTTTTGTATATTCAGCCCTTTGGGGGTGAAATAGGGTTTAAAGTTTTTATGGAAATATTTCATTATGCAAGCTTTTTTTTTAAGATGAATCTATGAAAATTTGCGTTGGCTTTTCTGTTAGAAATAAAAAAATACGCATTTCGCTGTTTTTGGATACTTAGTCTTTAAGGGGGCGAACAAGGGAGAGAAATTTTTTATGAAAATATTTCATTGTGAAAGCATTTTTGAAACTATTTCTATGACATTTGGTAGTTGACTTCACAATTAGAAATGAAAAAAATATGTGTTTCACAATTTTGGAAATTCGACCCCTAAGAGCTGGGGTAGGGCCATGCTGGTTGACTGATTCATCATCGCCCACCCCAATCACTTAGGATAGAAACTTGAAATTCGGAGAGGGTGTGGATCTTATTTGTTGGCATCGTTTAAGAAGTGGTTGTTCGAAATTACATTCCTAAAGGCTTGAAATAGGGGATGATAGGCTTTTTCCTCAGTCAGAAATAAATTAATACGTCTTTTAGAATTTTTGGAAATTCTGCCACTAAGAGAGTAAAATAGGAGACGAAAATTTTTAAGAAAATATTTCGTCTTATCAAAAAAATTTCAAAGATTCATCTATGAAAATTGGTATTTTAGTTCTTGGTTAGATGTAAAGAAATATGTGTTAGGTGATGAAGTTTCTATGGAACTACTACCACAAGATCGCAAAAGGCATGATTAACAAACACCTTACACTCCAGCTAGCAGAATCGCTTTTTGGTCAGAAGTACATTCGGCGAAGACCAAGCTTCTAATACCTTGTTTAGGGTGAAAAGTTTAGAAGGTGTTGCAATTTGTGAACAACATAAATATTCGATTAAAGAAAAGAAATCTGTGCAGACCATGCAGACTACACAAGGGAAGCAACGGGCGCTAGGCTAGTCTAATATACAAATTGTTGTAATGTGATGACGACAATAATTTATTTACATCTCTGCTTAGGACGCCACGTCAGGATAGCTTCCAAGAAATTTTCAGTTCAGAGAAAAAAACCGTTTGAAAAGCATACGTCCAAAAACTTGAGGATGTGTCATGTAATTTATCTACATAGTATGATAGTAAAAACTCTCAAAAAAAGACTACGCTGTAGTTTACACGATGTAAAATCCAGGAACATAGTCACCATTACCAATATTTCGCTTAGTGTTACGACTGTGATCACACGTACGCAGGCAATGGCTATGTAAGTGTCTAAATGAGAGGCATATAACTTCTTTCGCTTGTCTAGAGCATAGATATACATTTCTAAATAGGTGATACCGTATACAGTATCACTGGTGTCCTAAAACCAGCACTTAGGAATCGTAATACGGCTGAACGTGTAAACAGCTGTTTATTTTCTGATAAATCAGTCGTATTAAATGACGATCAACTAATATAAGTACATTACTTCGGAGGTTTGACATAATGGTCAAAATATGCGTCGTGTTTTCTGTAATTTTCCGCCTAGGAAAATGTATTTTTGCTTTTGTACTGAATGAAACCAAAATAATTACACTACAGTTTGTCTTACCTGGAATACCGGATGTGTTTGAATTGTTTGCGTATATTCTAATCGTTTAATAAGTCTAGTGTCAACAGACATAGCTCAGTGCTGGCGTAACACGTTTCTACAATCGATCTATTAAACTCAACTAGTGTGCAAATATTTGCTCAACTACAGAACCTTTCTAGATCATCTCGTAAAGCTTATAACGTCATTTTGTTTCAGAAAATCGCAATACACCATACACAAGGTTCCAGACGCCGCCATCTTACCTCACCAAAGGTTACGCTTCAGTAAAATGTGTGCGTCTGCCTGTCTAATAATGTACGCGGTGTGCCTCTACGTTCGAGGAGTGATTATTTCTGTTACTATTTTCCTAGGGGGAGGGGGGTATTTTCCTTTCCGTCTTGTTTTTCTCAGCTTGCTGAGGTTTGCCGGTTCCCCCCTGTGGACCCAGGAACCGTACCAGATTTGTTTTCTGCAACAGGTACGGTCAGCCTGTGATGGGCGCCTTCAGTCGTCAGGGAACTACTGAAGATTCAGGATTGTATGAAGATGCCATTATGAGAAGAGTCATAAATGCCAATATTCTTCTGTCGAATAATAAACCTGTAAAATTTTCGTGTTTGTCTGTTTCTCTGTTTGAACACGCTATTTCCAATGCTCGTAGACGTATTTTCGTATTGTTCTCACAGGTAACTGAGCATAGGTAGGGCCAACGTACAGACTTTATTCCATCAAATTCGGATCTCGAAAGCAAAAAAAAATTTCGTGATTAAAAGTTTCATCTAAAACGTCGTATGTGTCTGTCTGACGATTTGTACACATTAATATGTCTCATGGCATTTTATATGTAAGTTGAATGTAGCTTAGGGCAACGTATTTGCTTTATTTCATCAAAGGCGGATCACGGAAAAATATAGTAACTGAAACTTTCGTCCATACTGATGTAAATGCGAAAGTAACTCTGTCTGTTTCGTTTTCACAAGTAATCCTCTGACCAGATTTCGATTAAAATTGGTATGGAGGTAGCTTGAACACTGAGGAAGAACACAGGCTGCTTTAGAAAGTGTGTAGTTCAAGTTACTCATTGATTCGAAGAATATTACCCGAATTAGGGAAAAATATTTGCTGTTTGAGAAAGCTATTTACTCTCTGAGTTTTGATCTTTATCGTATTTGTGAAAATACTGTCATTGGTTGATATGCGCTATGTCATACGATTCAAAGTAATGAATTCAATGCTCATACAACGTCAATGTGTTTAGCCCATACTTCCCCACTATTTGTTGCATAGCGCACACAGCAGCTCCTGTCCATGCCCCTCTGTACGCATTGCTATGCAGCGAAGCTGCCCATGCAGACGCATCATGCATTGGGACAGCAAGCTATGCTTTCTGGAACAAAGAGACACGTGAGCGTAGCTGATGTCATTGCACGTACAGAAGCTTACTTACTCACGGTCACTCATTATAACAAAACTACGGGTATGCAAGTACAGCTAAAAAACAGAACGGAACATTTTCTGCAGTTCGTCAGAGTGCGAGCCCATCTACTTAAAAGGTCTTCTCACAATCAACTGGAGAGGATTCTGTGTTAAACATACCTTGTAATTTGTAGAACTCGTTGTTACTTTTGACAGTCTCGGTTCACACGCTATTTTATTCTCCGCAAGTTAAAAAAAAAGTTGAAATGTTTGTGAAATCTTATGGGACTTAACTGCTAAGGTCATCAGTACCTAAGCTTACACACTACTTAACCTAAATTATCCTAAGGACAAACACACACACGCATGCCCGAGGGAGGACTCGAACCTCCGCCGGGTTGGTTGGTTGGTTGTTTGGGGGAAGAGACCAAACAGCGAGGTCATCGGTCTCATCAGATTAGGGAAGGACGGGGAAGGAAGTCGGCCGTGCCCTTTCAGAGGAACCATCCCGGCATTTGCCTGGACCGTTTTAGGGAAATCACGGAAAACCTAAATCAGGATGGCCGGACGCGGGACTGAACCGTCGTCCTCCCGAATGCGAGTCCAGCCTCCGCCGGGACTAGCCGCACAGTCCACGACTGCAGTGCCTCAGACCGCTCGGTCCGCAAGTTAGCCGAGGACTTTGTAAATGGAAGTGATCCGTGTAAAACGCAAACACTCATAGTAAAAAAGTTATCTTCGAGTGGGGGATGGGGTAAGATGACACCCATATCATCCCTCCCCTTTGGATCCGTCCATGAAAATATACCGATTCTTTGACGCGGCGGCAGCTTAGCGCTGTGCTGCAATCAGTCCCTCGTAAAGCCCCTAGTGAGCTGCAGAAAGGAACCGTTCCAACACCGTGGCGTGTGGATTCCGATGCCAGTTCCCAGTGTAACATAAGCGTCACATCAGTGCACCTGCCATTCACTCGTCCTCATTTCTCATAAAGACCCCCTTCCCTTTCGGATAACGCAAGAAACGCCCAGAGCTAATCAGCGAAAGTGTGCAGATCGTCTTAGTCAACTATGGAGATGGGCTGACAACCATCGCAAATACGATCGCTTACGAAGAAAGTCTTGTGGGACAATTTGATAGAAGGACCTACCGCGGATGGTGAGAACACAATCAAAAGATGGAAACATGCACGCCGGCTGGTGTAGCCGAGCGGTTCTAGGCGTTTCAGTCTGGAATCCTGCCTCGAAGACTCCTGAAAGTAAGGAAGACAGGTAAGGCATGAAGGGGCTTTCCACAGTCAGTGAAGAAAGGAACATATGGAAAACATTGCCAAGAAGAAGGGACAGGATCAAAGGACATCAATATTATGACGTCAGTGAATAACGTCCATGGTACTAGACGGAATCGCAAAGGTCTAATCCTGCCTCGGGCATGGATGTGTGTGATGTCCTTAGGTTACAGTCGCAGGTTCGAATCTTGCCTCGGGCATGAATGTGTGGTATGTCCTTAGGTTAGTTAGGTTTAAGTAGTTCTAAGTTCTAGTGGACTGATGGCCTCAGAAGTTAGGTCCCATAGTGCTCAGAACCATTTGAACCATTTGAGAAAACTTGTATTTCATGGCCGAGCGACCACACATCACACCAAACGACGACTCGTGTAAACATTGGACGATGGAGCAGTGGAAAAACGTTGTGTGGAGTGACGAATCGCGGTACACAATGTGGCGATCCGATGGCAGGGTGTGGGTATGGCGAATGCCCGGTGAACATTATGTGCCAGCATGTGTAGTGCCAACAGTCGCTCCAAAGATAGTACTTACGGAACAGCAATACTTAGACTTGCAGCTTCCTGCGCCTGTCCGCTCCTACCGTGCTCACAATACTCGCGGGTTAACGAATCAGGCACGTCTACACTGGCACGAGCATCTGCTGGAGCGCCCAACAAACACTTCCGCACTCATTCATCACTTGAACCGATCTGCCTCCTCTCTGATCTCAACGCGACGGAGATTCTCCATACGCAAATATAAACAAAGGCACAACTACTGCCATTTCGTCGTTGTTATCGATACATTTAAATAAAGTTCCCTTGGCTATTGCCCAGCAATTTACTATATTTTCATTATAACTACAATCAATTACATACAGCTAGAAATAAATACAGTATGTAAATAAGTTATACATAACTGCAACCAGTCACTTTTTTGGATAATAATGCTTTATTACATCAACCGGTTTTCGAACCTTTTCAGGTGTTCATCTTCAGAAGGTTTCGGGAGGATCCGGGAAGTTACATCATTACTGGTAGCAGAACAATGCTGGGTGCTGGTTCTATGGCAGAAAGACGGGTCACACTTTAATGTATCGCCATGACTATAGTCATACCGAATATGAAACGGGACGGCAAAGACAAGATGTCGAGCAATAAATGGCACAAACACGAGCCGCGCACGGCTCACTGTAATAAAGCTAACAGATTCTGAATCAGAAGTACAGTACAAGTTATCACGGGTATTAAACGGCGAAAATTTCGGGTGGTGCAGAAGATATTTTATTTGCATTTTCGGTGTTACAGTCTCAATATTGTGCTTAAGAAAATGCTAAATGCGGAAGCATATGAACAATTTTGGCGCACTGAGTTCCGCATACCGCATAGCACCAGTTAGGAAACGATGATTATATAATGATGGCAACGCACTCCATCATTAACAACATCTGTGAGGCAATCGTTTGTGGGCGGTATCATTCCTGATGGAAAACTTGAGGTCAAATAAAGCAATAGGGCTAGACAACATTCCATTGGACACTGTAGGATGACTGGGGGAAATAGGAAACAAACGACTATTCAACTTGGTGTGTAGAATCTATGCGATTGGCGATGCATCATCAGTCTTTCGTAAAAAACATCGTCCAGATAGGTACGAATTCAGATAAACACCTCATGCATCCACCTAGCGGGGCTGCGCTGTGGTTAGCAAAATATATTCGGCGTTCGGGAGGACCACGGCTAAAATCCCCGTCCGGCTATTCAGCTTTAGGTTTTCCGTAATTTCCCTAAATCGCTTAAGGCAGATGCCGGATAGTTCCTATGGAAAGCACCCTTCGAATCTTTTCATAATCCTAGCCTGTGCTCCATCACTGATGACTACGCTGGCGACGGGACGTTATCTCAAATCTACCCTCCTTCCTTTCTTCTTATGCATCGAAGCAGATGACAAATATTATTTATGGAGAAAGGAAAAGAAAATTGGGGATCTGTTAGATGACTATCAGTTTGGCTTAATGAAGCGTAAAGGCACCAGAGAGGCAGATCTGATTTTTTTGCTTGGTGGTGGAAGCAAGACTAAAGAAAATCAAGATACACCCATAGAATTTGTCAGTCCAGAGAACGTGTTCGAATGTGTGAAATGGTGCAAGATATTCAAAATTCTGAAGGAAACAGGAGAAAGCTATAGGTAAAAACGGTGATATACAGTACGCACGACGACCAAGAGAGATCAATAAGAATTGAAGAAAAAACAAAGTGCTCGTATTAAAATTATGTAAGACACGGAAGTAGTACTGTTCAGTCTGTTTATCGAAGAAGCAATGACGAAAATAGAATCAAGGTTTAAAATTGGGATTAAAATTCAAAGGATATCAATAATAAGATTCGCTAATGACATTGCTACCACGGTAAAAGTGAAGAAGAATTACATGTTTAATGGAATGGGCAGTCTAATGAGAACAGAACGAGGACTGAAAGTGGACCGCAAAAACACAAAAGTAATGAAAAGTAGCTGAAATGAGAGTGGGGAGGAACATAAAAAAAAAAAAAAAACTGGTCACTAAGTAGACTAAGTTAAATAATTCTGCTGCCTTGGAAGCAAATTAACCCATGGCGGACGAAACAAGGAGGACATAAAAAGCAGACTAGTATAGGCAATGAGGGCATTCCAGGCCAAGAGAAGTCTACTGGTGCTAAACACAGGCCTAACCTCAGGAAGAAATTTCTAAGAATGTACGTTTGAAAAACAGCATTGTGTGGTAGTGGATCATAGACAGTGGGAAATCAGGAACAGAATAGAATCGAAACATTTGAGATGTGATGCCAGAGAAGACTCTTGAAAGTAAGGATGACAGGTAAGGAATGAAGGGGCTTTCCACAGAATCGGTGTAGATAGGAACAAATGGAAAACATTGACAAGAAGAAGGGACAGGATCAAATGACATAAATATTATGACATCAGTGGATAACGTCCATGGTACTAGACGGAACCGCAGAGGGTAAGAACTGTAGGGGAAGACACAGATGAGGATACATTGAGATGTAGGGTGCAATTGCTACTCGGGAGTTAGGACAATTGTAATGCAGAATTCTTAGCTTTACAACTGTACATGACGCTGGCTTTCACATCATGGACAAGACGTTGTCGGCATTGAAATTTCATCTTTTCCTGAACTTCTTGCGCAGGAAATAGCATTTTCTATTTTCGACTAACGTATTTACTTCGTAGATTAAGTATAGACGTGCGCACCTGCTGTATTTGTACAGTAGGGCGCCGTTCCTCAGAATCCATTCAGTAGTACTGCCCTATAAAACTGTATGTGATATCAGGAAGCAGTAAGAGGTCTTCGTCCACAGACAAACGGTAAAGTAGTGTTGTGATTCCGTTGTGCAGGAGTTCTTTTTTTGGGGGGGGGGGCGCGTTTTTCCCTCCCCTGTGGAGGGAGAGCGGTCCTCACTAGAGAGCTTGGAAGTGTACTCTTTTTCAGCAAAAGGGGTAAAGTTACACTGTTTCCCATTTTTATTCATTTTGGTGCCTTTGTTGCCAGGGTATTGGGGAGGGGGTGGGAATTTATACTAATGCCTCCCAATCTGAGCTGAAGGAGGAGCTGCAAGAACAGATTCGTCTTAGGGCCAAGAGGAAACCTCCGGAAAACTTTGCTGGAACTGTGGATGTTTCAAAAATGGCTCTGAGCACTATGAGACTTGACATCTGAGGTCATCAGTCCACTAGAACTTAGAACTACTTAAACCTAACTAACCTAAGGACATCACACACATTAATGCCCGAGGCAAGATTCGGACCTGCGACCGTAGCGGTCTCGCAGTTCCAGACTGTAGCGCCTATAACAGCTCGGCCACTCCGGCCGGCCAAGATTTCTCTATAAACTGTGTTTTAAAGCAATATGTAAACCTTCCTTGTGCAACTGCAATAGTTTTTCGTTTTTCCAATTGTATTTTACGTGTCTCCTTTATGGAAACTGTCTAAGCTGTTACTCCAGCTTTTCATTTCTTGAGTTTGACTTCTTACATTTCCAGTTTTGTTTTCTGTATGGGAACACATTAAACATGCGTAGGGGCTTATTACCTCAGTACACAAAGTGCAGAACACAGGTAAAAACACCAGACGGCAGGTGTTCCATAAGTTAAATTGATATTACGTGGAAGTCACTGGCAGTGAGTACAGTGGAGCACGTTGTAAATGCTGATTGCTAGTCCTTGCTCAGGGTCAAACACATGACCTATTCTGTTCTCCGCAATGTTTACACGAACATTTGATTAAAACACGTCCAGTGTTTATTGACAGCAGACGATCAATAGGGTATTGTGAGAAATGCATGCTTCCAATGATGAGCTTTAACCACGAACGACACCTACACTATGTCCTTCAGTGTTCCATGAGTGCTCTGTATTTGAGGATGCACTGTATTTCAGGCTTTCCATTTCGAACAATAGTTTTAGTTCCCATATAAATGTCCCAATACTTACAGTCTATGCGACTTGCGTATCGCTAAATTGCAACGAGGGTACAACATGCCAAGATGCGTGCTGGCCATACATGGTATCAGAAAAGCACTGTCAAGACTAATGAGGTGAGTGGGTGGTACAGTTGGCGAGACAGATGGGGGATGTAGTAATTAGAAAATGCAGTCAGTGTGGAGTTGACTGCCTGCGTGACATCATCGTTCTGTACAATCTCTCAGTGCTAATTATAGGTATGCATTAAGATGTGGTGCTGATACCTGCAGGATGCACATTATGCAAGATTCTGTGGAGGGGTGGGGGGTGAAATGAATTATAAACTGACGGCCATTTATAGAGGGTAGCTCAGATGGCAGTTTTGGCGAGAAAAGTGATCATGACGTCAAGAACACATCTTCAAGTGTTCGGTGGCGATGTCACATGATAGGATGTATCAAGTTATAGGTACATGCAACATTTATTGTTGGAGGTATCACTTTATTGCGTGAGGTCGTAAAAGTTGGGTGGTGGTCATGCTTCGTAGAGCATCAGACAATACATCGCCTCTCTGATGGGTAGTAAAGGTGTAGAGGGTAAAAACTGTAGAGGACGACAGAGTTTGGGATCCTGCAGACAACTGAGGGCATGATCGCATGTGCTACTCTGAGATGAAAAGGCTGGTACAGGAGACCAATTCGTGGTGGACTGCATCAATCCAGTCAGAAGAGTGATGACTGAAAAGGAAAAACGAAGAAAAGAAAAAAATAAAGTTTGTCTTCCTCCTCTGAGATGAAAAGGCTGGTACAGGAGACCAATTCGTGGTGGACTGCATCAATCCAGTCAGAAGAGTGATGATTGAAAAGGAAAAACGAAGAAAAGAAAAAAATAAAGTTTGTCTTCCTCCTCTGAGATGAAAAGGCTGGTACAGGAGACCAATTCGTGGTGGACTGCATCAATCCAGTCAGAAGAGTGATGATTGAAAAGGAAAAACGAAGAAAAGAAAAAAATAAAGTTTGTCTTCCTCCTCTGAGATGAAAAGGCTGGTACAGGAGACCAATTCGTGGTGGACTGCATCAATCCAGTCAGAAGAGTGATGACTGAAAAGGAAAAACGAAGAAAAGAAAAAAATAAAGTTGTCTTCCTCCTCTGAGATGAAAAGGCTGGTACAGGAGACCAATTCGTGGTGGACTGCATCAATCCAGTCAGAAGAGTGATGACTGAAAAGGAAAAACGAAGAAAAGAAAAAAAATAAAGTTTGTCTTCCTCTCTAGCGCATTTCATGGTGGATTCAGTGCCCCTAATCATGGTAAAAGCAGCCTTGCAATTACTGAAAAGATGTGTTATCTTAACCTCAGGCAGCTAATTCTATCACTTTTTTTTTACTCTTTTACAGCTGGTCACAATTTACAAGGACGACATGTAGACATGCTAAGGTTATTTTAGACGCACCCATGGTACAATAGCGCAACGTCTTCATATGTGTAGCGTAAATACTGTAGTTATGAATCGAACTTAACATATAAAAATAGATCAGGCATATGCTGCAAGATGTGGTACAACAGAGTCTCGATTTTCCATTAAATAAGTAAGGCTGTAGAATAGTTTGCATTTGATACATTGGTTCTTTGTCCTTAAACCCACGACATAACATTACTTGACGGTAATCTGGTGAAAAATTTTTTTTTGCTGCTGCTTCAATAGAACAATTACATTGTGGCAAAGACACTGGTTTGCACGGGGCAATCGACAGACTGTTCGCCGCGACAAGCTTTGGCTTGAAGAAGAATTTAGTCCATATTTTTAGCAATAACTGACTTGGTAGAAATTCTTGTGTGCTGGGACAACGAAAATTATTTCTAACGCATTTTCACAGCACCCAAATGAGTTACACACTATCAGTATTTGGGGAGTGCTTTCAGATAATTTCTGATACTTTGCTGGTAAATACAAAAGTCATTTTTCTGTGGAGTATGCTATGATGTCACACCTACCCTGCAGTGTCAAAATATCTCACCTTCAGTTTTTTAAACTGTGCCACTCACTACAGCAGATATGGACACCAGCAGTTCAGAAATCATTAATGCACAGTACTTGCATATTTAATGCAAATGTCCACCAGTACTTTTGTGCCTGGTACATTTGCATTTTGGTCTATTCTACCAATTCTCCAACCTCTGAATTTGACATCCCACTAATTTCACAGTTGTACTGCTAGTTTATCAATCTCCAGATCTGGCAGCCTACCAAATTGCCAATTGTTCAACCAATTTTACTAACATCCGATTTGTCGTCCAACGACATTGGATATTTTATAGCCAATTTTACCAGTTTCCAGATTTGGCATCCTACTAATTTACCAGTTATACAGCCAGTTAACTAATTTATGGACTTGGTGTCCTGCCAAATTATCAGTTTTATGTCCAATTTTACCAATTTCCGATTGGTGTCCTACAAGTCTGCCAATTTTATGTCCAATTTTACAAGTTTCTGCAGATTGGTGTCCTACCAAATTGCCAATTTCACAACCAATTTTACCAATTTTCCCTTTGGCATCCTACCAGATTTCTAATTTTGCACCCAATTGGTATTTAGTGTTCTACCAATTTGCTAATTATACTGGCAGTTTACTAATTTCCATATATGGTGTCCTTCCAAACCGCCAGTTTTACAACCAGTTTCTTTCCAATTTGGGGTCATATCCATTTGCCAACTGTTCAAACAATGCCACTAATTTAAAAATGTGATACAGCTGGTAGCTACAAGATTCAGCTGCTGATGGCCAATCACTAACACTTTATGAATTGCATGTGTGTATGTGCTGTTATTGGTTGATAGAGTTTAAAATAGTGAAAATATTTTTCAAGGAAATCTACAGGGTGATTAAGGGCATAAGAGCAGGTATTTCTATTGATAACTGAGGACAGTGTATTGAACAATATTACATCAGTATTTACTTCATTTGCAAGTTGATCAGAACCTTCAAGTATGCATGGCACAAACAAGCCATTAATGTTTATTTTTCCCTGGACAGCAGGTCAGGTGTTGAAGTGTGGAGACCTAGATGCAAAACGGTTAATCTATGCTGACAGTAGTAGTCAACTTAGTGGTGCATTGACGACTGTGCAGAAAACATCACACAGTAAATTATGTGACATATTTACAGGAAGACTGTTCGACACAGACGAAAAGCAACTAAGTGAATACATATTAAGGTCCAGTGATCAGAATATCTGCACTTATACGCCTGACACCCTGTATGTGTATCGTCAGTTTAGACCTCGTATATTCCTCCTGATTGCTTGGCAGTCCTAATAAACTCAGTGTAGAAGACTGCTACTGTGGCTCATGGAACACCTCCAAGTCCTGGTCCAGCAGTTCTGACAGCATTGGATTAGAGACTCTTTGGACTGCGGACGGCTGCTGCTGCGGCTGTGTAACTGTGTAATCGAAGGACAACAGGTCTGATAGGCCGGGAAGACGTCCTGTGGACAGCATCTGCTGCTGTTGAGACAACAGCATGGCTCAGAACATATTCATATCCTGGTCCAGCACCAGATCAGGATTTGTAACAATAGCACCAAAATATAAGTGTAAATCTAAGTTTCAGGAGGAGGGATAATAGTATTAGCGGTTCTGAACAAAAAATTTCATGTGGACATATGCCCTATTCCGAATTGTTTCCGAGATAAAACACTTTTAATATCACTTTTGTACGTTTTCGGGAATGACTAGAAAACGACACCCTCGAGAGGAAACGCGTGCTGGTACAAAATCAAACTACATTAAATTTCCTGCAAAAAAGGTCCGGTTCATTTTTTCTCTAGGACTAATATTCTGCACAAAGAGAACTCGAGAATATTGAAAATCTCGCAGGATGCACATAGACTGAAGCTTATGTAGGTCTTCTAGGCAAATGTAAAGTATTTTCCCGAATCGATAGGCCACAAACGCCCTGTATTTAAATGTTCGTCTCAACTTCCTCTACGGTACTGTGTTACGTTGTAAACAATGATAATGTTCAAACAATACAGAAAATAAGCAACACTACACATTAAATCCTATCTTGGAAACCATTCAGCACAGGGCATATCTCTATACGAAGTTATTTGTCCAGAATCAGTAATACTATCACCCCTCAAAGCAGGTATCTTTACTCCTGACCCACCCTGTATAGTGCATACAGAGAATACCATATCTTTTTTAATACATTAATACATAAGCACATATCTAAAATACACCTGCTATTGTTCTCTAAGTTGTGCATAAGCAGTACAATGTTAGCTGCTACCCTCATGCCACATTTGAGTGCTGTGGTGTACGCACACAAACTGATGGCTTTTGCTAATAATAGCCATACTGTTATAACCCTCCCCCCATGAACCATGGACCTTGCCGTTGGTGGGGAGGCTTGCGTGCCTCAGCGATACAGATGGCCGTACCGTAGGTGCAACCACAACGGAGGGGTATCTGTTGAGAGGCCAGACAAACGTGTGGTTCCTGAAGAGGGGCAGCAGCCTTTTCAGTAGTTGCAGGGGCAACAGTCTGGATGATTGACTGATCTGGCCTTGCAACATTAACCAAAACGGCCTTGCTGTGCTGGTACTGCGAACGGCTGAAAGCAAGGGGAAACTACAGCCGTAATTTTTCCCGAGGACATGCAGCTTTACTGTATGATTAAATGATGATGGCATCCTCTTGGGTAAAATATTCCGGAGGTAAAATAGTCCCCCATTCGGATCTCCGGGCGGGGACTACTCAGGAGGATGTCGTTATCAGGAGAAAGAAAACTGGCGTTCTACGGATCGGAGCGTGGAATGTCAGATCCCTTAATCGGGCAGGTAGGTTAGAAAATTTAAAAAGGGAAATGGATAGGTTAAAGTTAGATATTGTGGGAATTAGTGAAGTTCGGTGGCAGGAGGAACAAGACTTCTGGTCAGGTGACTACAGGGTTATAAACACAAAATCAAATAGGGGTAATGCAGGAGTAGGTTTAATAATGAATAGGAAAATAGGAATGCGGGTAAGCTACTACAAACAGCATAGTGAACGCATTATTGTGGCCAAGATAGATACGAAGCCCACACCTACTACAGTAGTACAAGTTTATATGCCAACTAGCTCTGCAGATGATGAAGAAATTGAAGAAATGTACGATGAAATAAAAGAAATTATTCAGATAGTGAAGGGAGACGAAAATTTAATAGTAATGGGTGACTGGAATTAGAGTGTAGGAAAAGGGAGAGAAGGAAACATAGTAGGTGAATATGGATTGGGGCTAAGAAATGAAAGAGGAAGCCGCCTAGTAGAATTTTGCACAGAGCACAACTTAATCATAGCTAACACTTGGTTTAAGAATCATGAAAGAAGGTTGTATACGTGGAAGAACCCTGGAGATACTAAAAGGTATCAGATAGATTATATAATGGTAAGACAGAGATTTAGGAACCAGGTTTTAAGCTGTAAGACATTTCAGGGGCAGATGTGGACTCTGACCACAATCTATTGGTTATGACCTGTAGATTAAAACTGAAGAAACTGCAAAAATGTGGGAAATTAAGGAGATGGGACCTGGATAAACTGAAAGAACCAGAGGTTGTACAGAGTTTCAGAGAGAGCATAAGGGAACAATTGACAGGAATAGGGGAAAGAAATACAGTAGAAGAAGAATGGGTAGCTCTGAGGGATGTAGTAGTGAAGGCAGCAGAGGATAAAGTAGGTACAAAGACGAGGGCTGCTAGAAATCCTTGGGTAACAGAAGAAATATTGAATTTAATTGATGAAAGGAGAAAATATAAAAATGCAGTAAATGAAGCAGGCAAAAAGGAATACAAACGTCTCAAAAATGAGATCGACAGGAAGTGCAAAATGGCTAAACAGGGATGGCTAGAGGACAAATGTAAGGATGTAGAAGCTTATCTCACTAGGGGTAAGATAGATACTGCCTACAGGAAAATTAAAGAGACCTTTGGAGAGAAGAGAACCACGTGTATGAATATCAAGAGCTCAGATGGCAGCCCAGTACTAAGCAAAGAAGGGAAGGTAGAAAGGTGGAAGGAGTATATAGAAGGTCTATACAAGGGCGATGTACTTGAGGACAATATTATGGAAATAGAAGAGGATGTAGATGAAGACGAAATGGGAGATACGATACTGCGTGAAGAGTTTGACAGAGCACTGAAAGACCTGAGTCGAAACAAGGCCCCCGGAGTAGACAACATTCCATTAGAACTACTGACGGCCTTGGGAGAGCCAGTCATGACAAAACTCTACCAGCTGGTGAGCAAGATGTATGAGACAGGCGAAATACCCTCAGACTTCAAGAAGAATATAATAATTCCAATCCCAAAGAAAGCAGGTGCTGACAGATGTGGAAATTACCGAACTATCAGTTTAATAAGCCACGGCTGCAAAATACTAACGCGAATTCTTTACAGACGAATGGAAAAACTGGTAGATGCAGACCTCGGGGAGGATCAGTTTGGATTCCGTCGAAATGTTGGAACACGTGAGGCAATACTGACCTTACGACTTATTTTAGAAGAAAGATTAAGAAAAGGCAAACCTACGTTTCTAGCATTTGTAGACTTAGAGAAAGCTTTTGACAATGTTGACTGGAATACCCTTTTTCAAATTCTAAAGGTGGCAGGGGTAAAATACAGGGAACGAAAGGCTATTTATAATTTGTACAGAAACCAGATGGCAGTAATAAGAGTCGCATGAAAGGGAAGCAGTGGTTGGGAAAGGAGTGAGACAGGGTTGTAGCCTCTCCCCGATGTTATTCAATCTGTATATTGAGCAAGCAGTAAAGGAAACAAAAGAAAAATTTGGAGTAGGTATTAAAATTCATGGAGACGAAGTAAAAACTTTGAGGTTCGCCGATGACATAGTAATTCTGTCAGAGACGGCAAAGGACTTGGAAGAGCAGTTGAATGGAATGGACAGTGTCTTGAAAGGAGGATATAAGATGAACATTAACAAAAGCTAAACGAGTATAATGGAATGTAGTCAAATTAAATCGGGTGATGCTGAGGGAATTAGATTAGGAAATGAGACACTTAAAGTAGTAAAGGAGTTTTGCTATTTAGGAAGTAAAATAACTGATGATGGTCGAAGTAAAGAGGATATAAAATGTAGACTGGCAATGGCAAGGAAAGCGTTTCTGAAGAAGAGAAATTTGTTAACATCGAATATAGATTTATGTATCAGGAAGTCGTTTCTGAAAGTATTTGTTTGGAGTGTAGCCATGTATGGAAGTGAAACATGGACGATAACTAGTTTGGACAAGAAGAGAATAGAAGCTTTCGAAATGTGGTGCTACAGAAGAATACTGAAGATAAGGTGGATAGATCACTTAACTAATGAGGAGGTATTGAATAGGATTGGGGAGAAGAGAAGTTTGTGGCACAACTTGACTAGAAGAAGGGATCGGTTGGTAGGACATGTTTTGAGGCATCAAGGGATCACAAATTTAGCATTGGAGGGCAGCGTGGAGGGTAAAAATCGTAGAGGGAGACCGAGAGATGAGTAGACTAAGCAGATTCAGAAGGATGTAGGTTGCAATAGGTACTGGGAGATGAAGCAGCTTGCACAGGATAGAGTAGCATGGAGAGCTGCATCAAACCAGTCTCAGGACTGAAGACAACAACAACAACAACTGTTATAACAAAAATATATGGACAAATACGTACTGTCAGACTTCTCCTTCCTGACTCATCGCTTCTGGTGGTGGTGGCGCTTCGTACTACACAAAGTAAAGTCAGAAAATTATGGCAATTATGCAATCAGACTGTAAAAATAAAATTGCTCGAAAGATGAAGGCGGCTGGGCTTGCGCCTCCTGGGGCTCCACAATGATTCACACATTTGTAACGCCATTCGCTCGTTTAAACAGCACCGCATGCTAATTAATTAGAGCACTCCCATGATAGAAGTGCTTGTGGGGGCTCAGAAAGCCTGTGGACATGGGAGAGTGGGGTGGGGTGGCCTTCACAAGGAAATGACATGATTATGCCAGAGTGTTGACGCAGTTATCTGGAACGAGGTGATGTCAGAATCCTAGGGATGCTGACGTCAACGATTTTCCGACCAGAATTCCCACTGATCCTCTAATGGTGCCAACTTTCGCCATTCTTGTGACTACCCGTTCTTAGCGTGGGAACTGGCATGCTGAATCATTTACAGGAGTAGTTCCTGTACTTAATCAGATTCTTGCTGAACTACCGGTAACACTTCCAGACAGTGACTTCTCTAAAATGTATGTAGTTGATTTGCTAACTATATGTCTGAAGACTAATAAGTAAATGTACAGTCATGCTCATAAGAATCCGAACGACATGAATTGCATTTTGCCTGATTCGCATGCAACCCACATAACGAAGCTGTCTAGCAGGTCCTCTAATCGCTCCTTAGTACAGTCGTTTGACTATTGAAAATCGTTCCAACAAGTCACCACTAGAAAACACTGCTCTGTATCGCAATAACTCAAGATGTAAAGTAATACCACGATACTACAAATATCAGGGAACACGTCATCACAGATAAGACTGTCCTTAAGGCTTGTAAGCTCACATTTATTACAATAAATGACATACCTCAAATGTTACCACTCTCATTATCACGTCACATAGGTAACGCACGTAGTAAGTTCGTCGTATTCATGATTTCCTCTTCAAAGTAACATACCATACTTGTTATTTAACACAAAATGTCATTAAAAATTTACGTTATTCACGACTAGCTAGTTCAGAATATGTATGAAGTTCGAATGACACGACGAACCACCTCGTTCTGCATATGGATTCAAACCCAGATCATGCAGACTAAGATTTCGTGACTGACGGAAACTAACACTCATTCCTGACTAGGCATAAAGAGAGTGAAATATCTCGACTTTAGTATCAGTTAGCAAATATCAACTTTAAATTACATAACGTAAACATTTTTAACGGACGCGAATTCCTACCCAGCATCTATTGTCTCTGTTAACGAACTACGAGAGATGTTAAATATTGCTTCTTCACAAGTAACTTACTTGAAATGCCGTGAGGTAAAGCTTCGTGTTGGACAGGGAATCGAACCCAGAACCTAATCGGATTGTTATGGAAGCACAATCAACTGAGACATATCGGATTTTCCTGGCAGTAGCTAGATATTTTAATTGAAATGACGAGACGAAACATTAATTTTTTCCTTTCCAGGATTCCAACCTGGCTCGTGTCGCTGTTATATTCTAGAGAAAACGAACATTAAATATGGGTTTGTTATGACAGCAGCGACATGTGAGAATGTTTGAATAGAAATAATATAACGAAGAGTTCAGTGCTGACTGAGAATCGAACCCCAAACATATCGTTGTTGACTACACACAAAGAGACGTCAGCTACCGAATATTTCTCCACCAGCAGCTCGGAATAACCTCCTTAAACTTACAGCGATCTCGCAAATAGTTCTGTGTCTCACTGGGAGTCAAAAATGTCAGATATCTTTAGTGCTGACAACGAATGAAAATGCATTAAAAATCAATATTATTATCCACTAGCAGATAGGTGTTCTCATGCTAGAGCTTGATAACACATAGTGAAAACTTTAGTGCTGGGCCAGGATTCGAACCCATTCACTCGCAAGATGTGGAGATGTTGAGGAATTTGCAGTTCTGAACAAACAACAAGTTGCAGTCGAGCTTTATTGTCACGAAGGGATCAAATTCCGCGTTAATGGCGGTATGAATTGCATTACCATTTCAGAACCAATTTTATCGAAATACAGAAGTTCAAATAAAAGGTGGAATAAATGTCCTGTGACCCTACAAAGAGTTTGTTTCGTCACTAGAAATAGATAACTTCTATAAGAAAGGTTCCTGGTGATAGCGTTTCTACATGTCGCCACTACTGACTTTATTCTGATTCAACCTAACGTCTACTTGGTAGAGAAGGAATATCATGTTTAATGTGATTTTCAGACCACAATGCCATTATACCATCTTCCCTTGGCGTAACCAGAAGAGAATAGAATCTGCCTCTCCCTATCAAAAATCATTGGCAGTCGTTGTAATCGAACCCAGGCCATGATCACATGAACCTATCATCAATCCAACAGACCACCAAATCCTCTTAAGACTCATTTCTCTATCAGAACCTCGTTGCGGCACACTCGATGAGAAGCCTGAGACACAGGCTCCCTGTAGTGGTTTGCAGCATGTTCAGTACATTCATTTACTTGGTTGACGGAATAGCCATGAACTAGCTGCCTCGGCTACCCATCGCATACATTCGACTCTATTTCGTAATAACCGAAATAAAATAACGTAACTGCCACCTACACAGAACTTACAACAGTGTAGGATGCAGGAATTGAAATAGGAAGTGTTCCTTTCCATTTGAGTTACTCTATTGCGCTATCTGTTTGTTGAAACCGTCGTGCACGCAAAAGAAAAGCTGTAACTGTCTGTCTATCAGAAGTCTAGATCTGGCCATATGCGTTATCTCACAGTACTGTGGAATGCGGAAGTTCTGGAGGAACTGTTGTTAACTTCTGGATCTGCTGTAGCTACGTCACAGCTAGTACCGTAAAGCTAAGCATCGCGCACTGTTGATAAGATGTCGCGGGTTCTATTACATTCGTTGCTACACTTTCTAAAACGCAATTCTGCTGTCTGCTGAAGATATCAATTTAATGGAACTTTGAACATAATTCCCTTCACTTCTCAACACAAAATAGTCGCATGTGGAAAAAGGGCTAACTTCTGCGACATTTTGTTCTTTTCAGGCTTAATAGATGGCCAGGTAGCGCATGCATCTCGAAGCTTTTGTATCATGTATGGGGAGAGCGCATCGTGCCAAAATAGTCAGAAAAGTATTTTCTACATTAGCTGTCGTGTGATAGTGGCATTTTATTCTTCATCAAACCTTATTGGACAGCTTTAACTCAGAACAAGTGTTCTACATGCATGTAATCAATAAACTGCATTGCACTGTCAGACTGTTATAGATAACATCAGAGAATTCACGTATATCGTTGATGATTAATTTCTCTCTCATGTTTAGTATTGTTATAACAACTGTAAAAGAAAGCATACGAAAACTGTTGCACTGTATTATAAGAAATGAAATAAAACTACCCACGATAACCTCACGACGAAAGTCTGTTTTAATAAAACTGAGTATCTGTACCCAAGCTTGCATATATTAGTAAAATACTACTCACTTAGATTTCGATTGGATCTGTGTTTAAATGGTATGCTGCGTCATACTCAACAGGTATGCAAATGTGGCATTTCATAAGGAAAGTTACGTATTCCTAGAAAACCAAAATTTGCTTGTCAGCAGCGGAAAGAGGCGTTACCGGGTGTGCAGCATTGTAAGTTTTTCACGATTGTACTATGAGCTGAAAGTATTTTCTTGCGATTTGCTGATCAATTTATTTCCTTCATACTTATCACCCTGGCATTTGAGTCTTAAGTGAAGAACACTACTGAATTTCGTATCGTTGACGGGGGACTTAACTTCTGTGCTCATCAGTCCCCTAGAACTTAGAACTACTTAAACCTAACTAAGCTAAGGACATCACACACATCCACGCCCGAGGCAGGATTCGAACCTGCGACCGTAGCAGTCGCGCGGTTCCGGACTGAGCGCCTAGAACCGCTAGACCACCGCGGCCACGCCACTCTCATCTTGGTATTGGTCGCTCAGCCTCATAACGCATCGTGAAAGATAATAAAAATTGTCACTTGTGTGAAGAATAGCATTTCTGTAGCCAAAAAATTGAATTTTCTGTCTCAGTGTCTTAGTTTACATGAGGATTATGTAGCACGAGTCATTCAAATGTAAATATCAAGTGAATTTAGCGAGTCAATTCATACCATACGCGGAAGTGACTGCACTGTCACAGTGTTGCCAAATGTTTGTGACTATGTTGCCAATTCTCAGCTGTGCTAGGAACAGCTCTGTAGCGTTATAGGAGGAGAATCCTGTGCTCGTGTCATAGGAGGATACGGAGAGGAGGTGCGCGGTTTGGTTAATATGCAGCGTTTTCTCCTACCAGCTGCGTCAAACATTCACGTGTGTAATCATCCATCACGATTACAGATTCCCACAAAGTATATACGAATAAAACACTTACCTTGTTACTTAGTGATAAAAGATTATTTCAGTACAATAAAAAGTCTTTGGCAATCAACTCTGCCCACCTGCCACGAAAAGTAAGATAACAAACACTTTGCACCTCGAAAACGATTGCATCTATGTGCAGTCCTGAGATCATACAGGTATAATTTCATGAATTGCACGAGAATGTAGAAAACTGTTGGTGAGAATGGAAGCTGTAAGAAACACAGTTACCTAATTATTCTGTACCACGTAATAATCAATTCATTTGATAATAAGGAAGAGAAGAAACTAAAAATTATGCCCATTAAGACAGAAGCTTAAGTGCAGGTGCGGACACTGTGCAGATCTGCGCTTTTTCATCTTCAGATCTATACAAATAATGTATACTAGCCAGCGTATTCATTGCTTTCGTAATGTTTCCCTCTTGTTGCATTTGCATTCTGATTGAGACCAGAACCAAGATTTTATAATGTGTTCCAGTCCTGTTTCCGCTTGAATCAGACCATCCACTCATTCTGCTGGCATCTGTTCACATACTAAATATACAGAGTGTAATGCAGATGTTTTTATACACTCCTGGAAATGGAAAAAAGAACACATTGACACCGGTGTGTCAGACCCACCATACTTGCTCCGGACACTGCGAGAGGGCTGTACAAGCAATGATCACACGCACGGCACAGCGGACACACCAGGAACCGCGGTGTTGGCCGTCGAATGGCGCTAGCTGCGCAGCATTTGTGCACCGCCGCCGTCAGTGTCAGCCAGTTTTCCGTGGCATACGGAGCTCCATCGCAGTCTTTAACACTGGTAGCATGCCGCGACAGCGTGGACGTGAACCGTATGTGCAGTTGACGGACTTTGAGCGAGGGCGTATAGTGGGCATGCTGGAGGCCGGGTGGATGAAGCGTCGTCTCACGCGGTCTGCACGTCCAACACGAACGCTGGTCCAACTGAGGCGCCAGATGGAAATGGCATGGCAAGCCGTTCCACAGGACTACATCCAGCATCTCTACGATCGTCTCCATGGGAGAATAGCAGCCTGCATTGCTGCGAAAGGTGGATATACACTGTACTAGTGCCGACATTGTGCATGCTCTGTTGCCTGTGTCTATGTGCCTGTGGTTCTGTCAGTGTGATCATGTGATGTATCTGACCCCAGGAATGTGTCAATAAAGTTTCCCCTTCCTGGGACAATGAATTCACGGTGTTCTTATTTCACTTTCCAGGAGTGTATGTGGTACCTTAATACGTACATAATCAGTATATTGGTTGTTTTTTCTGTGCATCGAACATCACAAACTTCACGATCAGATGTTTTCTGCATGGCTATACTGCATAACTAAGCAGGGCGTGCCTCAATACAGACTAACCGCTTTGTGTACATAAATTTGCACTTCAACATCTGACCTGATGCCGAGGGGAAAAAGAGTTAATGGCTTACTCTTGCCACATGTACTAAGCAATATAAAAGCATTGGACTTCTAATGGCTGTAATTTTTTCTATGGAAATGATGTAAGTACTGGTATAATGTTATTGAGTACACCGGCCGCAGTCACCAACAGAAATAACAGCACATATATCCGTTACACCTGTCTATTTGCACCTAGTCAGTCGATGGCAAGTTGGTTCACCTCATTAAAATCGTCATTTGTAATATTTTTTCCAAATCTGTTGTTTTTATACTTTTCCTGGGTTTTGCTTAATGTAGGCTGCCCTACAGCTGCTCCTTGGGGCACAGACATTGTTTATTTATGTATTGCTTACTTAGCGTGACTAGGTTACAGCCTCAACGCCCTCTCTCATATCTGACCAGGAATAACATATACAAAAAATAGTACTTAACAATAACAATAGCAATATTTGCGTTATTAATAAAAGCAAAAACTGGTAGTAATACCAATGTTGTTAACTCTAATTATTATAATAAAATAATAAAGTCATTAAAACAGTATTGATTAATTTAGCACTTTTGAAGCCTGGTATGGTATCAGAGGAAATGGAGAGGATAAAGAAAGAGGAGGTCTTTGGAATGAAAGTGACATTAACTTCTACGAAAGAAGAGAATTTCAGTAGGGAACTCCATAGATAAGGGAAGGGAAAAGTAGTGGGGGAGAGAGGATTGACTAGAGAATCTGGAAGAAGAGATAGCTATTGTGATAGGAGGGGGGGGGGGGGGCGAATTGTCTGTCTTTTGAAGTTTGAAAATGTGTTAATTTTTCTAATATTTTAAGGACGATTGTTCGAAAGTCGGATTTCTGACAGAAAATTATTTAGAGACCATAGCAGCTTTGTGTAGTAGTACAGAGAGGATTTTACTTTGCTGAGAACTAGTTGTGGTGCTAGTGTAAGCATTAAAGATAAATTGGAAGTAGTACAATGATTGAGAAAACGATGCAGCAGACAGAGCTTATGGTAATCTTTACGTTTATCGAGGGTAACCATGATAGTTGTTCATAGGCAGGAGTGATATGGAAGAAATAGCGTACATCACAAATGTATCCCACATACGCTTTCATCAGCAGTTCCAGCTGACTTGAATACTCGTACGAAAATGCTTAGAAAATAGTCTCCATAATCGAGGGTGGGAAGTGTAATTGACTCTACTTCTTTTTAAACTCGAGAGGAAATATTTTGTTACATTTCTATATTGTGACTGAAGTGACGCTGACACCTTCTTACATACAGCAGTTATGTGTTCAGTCCAGAATTATTCCCAAATTATTTACAGAAGAATGGAAGGTTATTTCTTTGCTGTTTAGGATTAAGTGTGGAAGAGGTTCTGCGAACTGCGGAGTAACAAGTCTTCTGGAAGCAACTAAGATTGCTTGCGTTTTAGGTGGCTTCAGTTTCAAACCTATTATCCTTAACGCTCGCTTCTGTGCTGCTCCAGTCTCAACAAATGTTTTGGGCATTCCGCAGCGCAACTTCCGTCCTTTTTACATCAGCATTGAAAAGTAAATCATTGATCATAAAACATGATGGTAACTGCAGTAGTACAGATTGTCTCTCATCAAATATTCCATTGAAAGCCCGCTATTGGTACTCATGGAACCCATTGCATCTCCATTCTTAAATAAGAACAGATGTTGTCCATTACACAAACAGCAGCCACATGTGCGTGAGATGGCCAATTCCTATAAGAAAGTCTCCAATTATACTGAAAGTTCTTAGCTGCATACTCTATAATTAATTTTTTCGGCTAAATAGTAGTTCTTGCAGGTAATCATTTCTGGTTATCCTTGACAGACTGCGTTCCTTCACGCTTTACATTGCAAAGGGTAATTGTTGGCGCCACATTATATAGCCCGATACGTAATTAAGTGGGCCTGCCGGGAAAATTGCTTCAAACAAATTCGAAGTATTGCTACCGTAAGTTGAAATATCAGACAACAATTGTCTTTCAAACTGTAAATTTTTGGCATATTCCCGATAAGTTACCTAAGAATTTGAGAGAAACGAACTTTCAAAACAATTTGAAATTAAGGCTTTTCAAACTGTGTGTGATAATTTTTATTTTCATATTTTAACTTCCTCAGTTCTTATATAACATATACTGCCGGAGAAATGAAATTACTTCACTTGGTGAGAGGACGTCGATTTTGATGTGATGGCGGCGTATGCCAGGTGCAGAATAATAAAGGTAGTGATAACAGTTTCAGAGTCGTCCGCCAAACCACAGCGTTGTCGCATAGCTAGCAAAGTGTCATTTGTCCCTAACCTTTAATAAAGAATATCTGGTACATCTGAATTTCTTGTGCTATTGATCTGTTAATGTAATCATTTCATGTAATCTTTATGCACTCTTGCAACAATAAATCTTGAGTGAATTGGAAACCTCTAAAAAGGCGTACTACTTTTTCCCAGCAGTGTGCTAGTATATTTTACATCTGGGTTTCATTTTTTCCAAGCTCATGGAATAAATTAAAATCTCTGTGTCTGTCTACAGCTACCGGCCTTCCCGCAGTGGCAACACCGGTTCCCGTCAGATCACTTGGATGGGTGACCATCCGGTGTTACCAGTGCTGTTGGCAAACTGAGGAGCTACTTGATTGAGAAATAGCGGATCCGGTCTCGGAAACTGACAACGGCTTGGAGAGCGGTGTGCTGACCACGTGCCCCTCCTTATCCACATCCCGTGACGAATGTGGGCTGAGGATGACACGGCGGCGGGTCGGTGCCGTTGGGCCTTCATGACCAGTTCGGATTCAGGAGTGTCTGTCTACAGCGCATACTTTATGCTATCTGTTTTCTATGCATCACTTACTTTCGTTTACATAGGCTCCCAGTAAATGGCAGCAGCTTCTTGCAGAAAGGTTATTTCTGACTAGTTCTAGTAATTTTGTACTAGAAAGAACATGCTGTAATACGCTAATATACCCAGTGTTGTCGAATGTGATTCTTTGTTTCATCACAACAATACAGTTATATCTTGACTTCGATATAGCGCTGTGTCTACATTCGTTAAGCGATACACTTTCAATCCACAAGAGAGAGTGCAAAAAGAAGAAGAAAGTGAAGAGGCAGGAATGTGGTGAGAAAGATGGTGGAGTTCCAAAGCTGAAACGGCCTCGAAAACTGAAGCCTGTACCAACAGCGTGGAAGTTCCATGCTATGCACATACGTGATATGTAAATAAAATTCCTAAAAATCGTTCCAGATGTACGTTGCCTGGGTCGAAGTGTTTCACATTTAAGCAGTGCAGTAAATGCAAAATATAGCTCTGTTTCACATAAGAAGTAGAATTATGAATTTTTTGATTAAGCCTACATATTCACATATTACAATGAAACACTATTTTGTGTTAATTATATAAATATATTTATGTATCTGAGTTGTCAGTTTATAAATAAAATCCATCAAAGCAAATCCTAAAAACATTTTATTAGTGGCATAAAAGACATAACTCTGAGTCTTTATGTAGCACATAAGCTGCAAGTCCTAAAATTTTGGTAAATCAGACCAACTTTTTTAAAAATTTTTAGTTTTAGTCGTATTTTGTACCACTAAAACACAGAGACTTCGAAAATAAACCTTTAATTCAGAAGATCTAAGGTTAGGATTAAGGGGTACAACTAACATGCTGCGTTAAAATTTTCAGAGATCTTAACAGTTATTAATGTACGTTCTTGCTAATGAAATCGTGTACTAAGTACCATATGACGACGAAACTAACGAAAAAATCGGAAAATGAGATTAGGAAGTTTACACTTTACAGCCCTGTCGACAACGAGGTCATTATAGAGACGGAACTCTTGATGTCTATTATGCACTCGAAGTAACATAAAATCCTCTCATTTCCGAACAAGGGGGCATGTAATAAACAAATTAAATAAATGCTGAACGCTAGTGAAATAAGCATGCGAAATTCGTTAATACTCACGATTCCGTCAACATGATTGAAACTGTGATACTGAAATACCGACTGTTTTATTAAAGACTTATTCTGCATAGGAAGAATGTTTTCACTCAATGGGATGCGGCACTGAGCCAGAGACAACAAATCCGTCGCTACTGGGTCTGGGATTGAAACATGAAATGGCTATGAATAAGTTCGACTAAGGCATATCACAGAAGTCTGTCTTTGATTTTCTCATAAATTACAAGGTGTCGGAGCAAAAGCTGAAATAATTTTCTTTTCTTAAATGTTATTCAAGTCTGTGAGCATTAGCTGGCGATCCGTCCTTGCCATTGCTCTTCTGTAAGAAGCTATACGCAGCTTACATCGAATTCTAATCTATCTTCATTTCCTTTGCAAACATTTTCTTTGTCTCCACTACACGTTCTACGTTTTTCTGTCAGTGCTGATTTTTGAAAATTAATTCTACACGAATTTACACGTGGAGAGCATGTTGTGCGTTTGAGTAGCACCTCATTATTAGGTAGCTTCATTCACAACGCCGTGGTCCGGATATTGCCGTTAGCGAGTTCCGTCTTTAGCTGTTGAGTCCGGGGGAAATCCACGAGCACAGAGCCAAGGGTGACGCATGGCGCCTGTATTTGTGTACAAACAAAGCGACGACCGGCGCCCGGCGCCAGAAGATGTGCCCCCCTGGGGCGGAGTGTGTGGGGATTGAGGCAGCTCTTACGCCGTCGCGTTCCACCAAAGGACATGGCGAGTCACCTGCTTCATTTACGTTATTCACGTACATATGATCAAACATCAAGGGAAAATTGCAGAACACGCAAACTGTCAGGAAGTGGAACAGCGCAAACGGGTAGAAAATCATTTTTTTACTCTTTATTAAAATAGTATGTTCATTACATACAAATCATTATGTAGGAATGAGATAATGCATTTTAATCAGAACTACGGAAAACTTCTCAACAAACAGGAGACTTTTGGCTGATATCTAAAGATGTATCAGACAATGACAACAGGAGGTTTTGGCTCAATACAGAGTAATAAAGAAATTGCAACCTTTTTCATTCTGTGTAAGTTACGTATCTACCTGCAAGTGAAATATACTGCACGAATATTACTGCTGTTTAAACATTCATTATCTGCAACATTTATTCACAGACTGATTTACGAGAAGATCATTCGTTAATACGGTAAATGATAATTACAGAGAAAAATGTCTGAAGGGTGGAAGAAACATAACTTGCCAAATAAATAAATATCCCAGCCCAAGAGAACATTATGTATTATCACTTCTCAATAAGATTTGCTGAGTGCTTCTTTAATTACTCTGAAACGCAGTTACACGAGGCACATACATGTCGCCATTTGAACTCACAGTAATTTTTACTGTTGGTAAGTGAGCTACTAAGCCTTCGATGCGTAAATTTCAAAGTGTTTGACTGTTCCTCATAGACGTGTTCTGTTTCACCAAGGGACGCGTAGTTTATCAGGATTATCTTTGCATGTTGTAGGTTTTGATAAATAAATTTCTGCAAGTAGCACTTCAGTAATAAACAAACAAGTACGTAATAAATTTCGTCTCTTGTTGTTCCTTAATCCGACATGAAATACAACATACCAATGCCACACCAAATTTACGAATACACACTATCCATACACCTGTCCTAATGAATTTTATACAATTTATTTCGCAGGTTCCTGTCCCAGTTCTGTTTTGTTGTGTATTACATTGTATTTCAAATTGTCCATCTACTAATAGTAGTAATAGTAACAGTAGTGGTAGTAATTCTTATATTTATCTGTACATAACTTTTGCAAGGTTACTGGACATGCCTTGGTATTACAATTTAAGAAAAACAAAAAATTAGTAATTCACATGTACATTTACAGACTTACACGTCTAGAATGACAAGGATGGCCTTGAAATAATTTAAGGCCGTACCTGCATTTGCCTGAAATAATTTAGGGAAACTACGGAAAATCTGAATCAGGATGGCTGGATAAGGACTGGAGCCTCCAATCTCCACTGTGTTTAGAACAGTGCTACCTTCTCATTCGGTTTATTCATAGTGTACAGTACTGTATTACAAATAACCTATTTAATGATGAGGAAAGGCTAATGCTACACTCCCAGACTTTGAACACAATACACACAATATATACACATTCTTTTATAACAGTAAACACACAGATGTCCGGATAATTTAGCGCACTGGACTTCCCATGTGCTAGAAAAACTGAATCAACAACCATCAGTAACAGACACTTTTAAAACTGCCTTTTTGAATAAATTTACTTTAGCAGTTTTTTTAACCTCCATTTGTTCTATCTTGGTAAATGTGAGTTCAGTCAACATTATTGTTCCATGCCCATGAACAGAGCTGTTTGTGTAGTAATTCGAAATATTTTTTTGAAATATACTACTGTTTGAGAAATGTATTTACATGCTGCACTTAAAATCCACGCTATTCTGAACAAATCTGCTATTTTTTTGCTATTATTCTCATGGTCCTTTCCTGTATTTAAAAAATTGTGTTCGTATTTTGTGCATCTGATTCCCAAAAAAGAATGGCACAGCTAAGTACTGAGTGCACATATGAAGAGCATCTAACTAAAGGAGAATGGCTGTTACATTTTGATGACGAAACGTTAAGAACATAATATGCTTGGAAGTATCTTTGTGTGTTCACACCACTTCAACTGAGAATCATCATTCATTCCTAGAAATTTTACATCTGATGCACTTTCTATAGAGGTGCCATCCACATTTAATACTGTCATTTTCCCTCTTGAAACTGAAATTCGTTGTATTTGTTTTCTTTATGCCAATTTATTGCTTACTGGATAACTGAAAAATTCCATGAGGTTTTCATCTCCTTTCTCTGCAAGGAGTTCTGTAGTTTTCTCAGTGACTTTAATATATTTTGGCTCTGATTGGTGTTTTACCCAACTTTAGACAAATTTGTGGCATGTGTTACCTCTACTCTCTGTAAACTACCTGCCATTAGCTACTCATCTTATTTCTAATCCTTCTAACCTATTTAGTAGAATCGTATGGTCAATAGTATCAAAAGCTTTAGAAAGATCTAAGAATATGCCTATGACGCCCCAATCTCTGTCAAGAGCATTAAGTACATCATTTGTGAATTCTACTATGGCTGATTCCGTACTTCTATGACTTCGGAAACCAAACTGTGATTCACTTAGTAGGTTGTATTTATTCAAATAACTTATTAATCTGTATTTCATGATTGATTCTATCATTTTTGAGAACCGTTAGAGCTGGGAAATGGGACTGAAATTTTCTGTCTTCTGCATTACCTTTCTTTAGCAGGAGTATAACTTTTACCCCTTTTAAATACTCTCGGAATTTCCATAATGTGGAATATTCTTTTATTGCATTGAAGGGAGCTTGCATAGTCCCTATGTATTGTTTCAGTACACATAATGGTACTCCATCTAAGCCTTCCTTCCATTTTATTTTTTAGTTTTTGTAGAGTATTATTGTCTTCAGATTCTGTGGTTGGTAGCAACATCATTGTACTTAATTCACAATTATTTACAGATGATACATTTTTGCTGTTATCTCTCTGAAATGCTCGAACAACTCTCGTTCACATAGTGTGATACATGGTGTGGATCATCTATTACTTTAACTCCCTCCCTTATAAGTATGTTACTATGCCTTTGTTTGTTTGTCCCCTTTTCTTTTTTATGACATCCAAGACTGCTCTGCTATTATTCTCTGCATTGTATATTATTCTGTGATTAAATGCCTTTTTTGCAGCAATCTGCATCTTCCTATAAATCTTTTTTTACCTATGATATAAATTCAAGAACTCTGGCTCTTATGACTTTTTTCGTGGAACTGACATAATTATTAACACTACCATGGTCCCTTTGTTTTTGTACAATATTAATAATTATGTAGGTACTTTTGGAAATATCATATAAAGTTGATCGTCGGTAAAGCAGATGCCAGACTGAGATTCATTGGAAGAATCCTAAGGAAATGCAATCCGACAACAAAGGAAGTAGGTTACAGTACGCTTGTTCGCCCAATGCTTGAATACTGCTCAACAGTGTGGGATCCGCACCAGGTAGGGTTGATAGAAGAGATAGAGAAGATCCAACGGAGAGCAGCGCGCTTCGTTACAGGATCATTTAGTAAATGCGAAAGCGTTACGGAGATGATAGATAAACTCCAGTGGAAGACTCTGCAGGAGAGACGCTCAGTAGCTCGGTACGGGCTTTTGTTAAAGTTTCGAGAACATACCTTCACCGAAGAGTCAAGCAGTATATTGCTCCCTCCTACGTATATCTCGCGAAGAGACCATGAGGATAAAATCAGAGAGATTAGAGCCCACACAGAAGCATACCGACAATCCTTCTTTCCACGTACAATACGAGACTGGAATAGAAGGGAGAACCGATAGAGGTACTCAGGGTACCCTCCGCCACACACCGTCAAGTGGCTTGCGGAGTATGGATGTAGATGTAGATGTAGATGTTGAGAATTGAGAGAACTTCACATTTAAAATGGTTTCTCTATACACTCCGTCCCAGCTTCGGTCTACTAGTTCTTTTGAAAAAGCTTGTATTTTAATTTTTGATAAATATGATTTGTAAACTTGCAATTTAGGGAATTATTGTATACCCGATTTTACTCTTATAATTTGGCAGAAGTGGTCTGAAAGACCTTTAGCAGCTACATCACACTGTTTCCTGTGCATAATTGTAGCCACATTGTCAATTACTGATGCAATCATTGCAGCAACCCTTGTTGTGCTACTGACCAACAGTGACATGTCAAAAGTCTGAAGGATGTTTATGAGAGTGCTACTCGTTTCATTTATGATTTTGTGTTTACGTTTATGTCTCCACATAAAGTTAACTTATATACTTGAGATTTTATCTAGAATTCTGTTAGTTTATTGGGAAAAAAAGGCCACTCTACTGTTAGGAGATCGATACGGGAACAAAATAATTAATTTCTTGCTTCTATAAAGCCCTGTAAACTCAGTATCTGTCATTTCAAGGCGTTGCCTTCACTTACAGTACTAAAGTCATGTCTTGATTCGAAGTGTGTTCCTTTTCTGGTATAAATACATGACTCATCGTCCTTTGAAGTAGTCCCACAATAACAGTCTGTCTTTTCATGCAGGGATAATACTACACGTTGGATTTCTGTGTACCTACACCAGCGCTCAGTGACAAAAATTACGGTGGAGTTCTAAGGTTGAAGCGAAACTTCAAATTGTTGTATTTTATTTCTTATTGATGATTTTATTGTTGTATTTTATTTTTTATTGATGAAGAATTGTTAAATGTGAAAAATGTCTCGTGTTGCCTTATCTAGCAGTTTCTTTTTCTTCACAACTTTTACTATTCCTCCCTTCCCAGTCGTTTTTAGGTGTAGACCATCACTAGAGGTATCTTAAAATAGGGCCGGGCATCAAAATAGTCAGATTTTGGTATTTTCACTTCAATAAAGTTTCAATAAAGTTTCGGGATACTTACACTCATAATCAGGTGCTAATGGCCTTAGGTCCAATTCATAGAGAATTGGCACGGCGCGACCGTTTGGAGAGGACGTTCTGCTGTTTAAAATCATCTCTGTGTTAACAAAAGAAACAATTCGCACAGAGGAGGCGTTGCGGAGACGCGTAGTTTCGTGGTCCGTGGCACGAGTGTAAAATGAATACAACATACAGAAATACACTGCAACGCCAAATAAACTGGTATAGGCATGCGTATTCAAATACAAAGATATGTAAACAGGCAGAACAGAGCGCTGCGGTCGGCAACGCCTATATAAGATAACAAGTGTCTGGCGCATTTCCTAGTTCGGTTACCGCTGCTACAACGGCAGGTTATCAGGATTCAAGTGAGTTTGAACGTGGTGTCGTAGTCGGCGCACAAGCGATGGGACACAGCATCTCCGAGGTAACGATGAAGTGGGGATTTTCCTGTACGACCATTCCACGAGTGTACTGTGAATATCAGGACTCCGGCAATACATCAGATCTCCTATATCGCTGTGGCAGGTAAAAAAAATCTTGCAAGAAAGGGACCAACAACGACTGAAGGCAATCGTTAAACGTGACAGAAGTGCAACCATTCTGGAAATTGTTGAAGGTTTCAATGCCGGGCCATTAAAAAGTGTCGGCGTGCGAACCACCCATAGACATGGGCTTTCGGAGCCGAAGGGCCACTCGTGTACCCTTGACGATTGCAGAACACAAAGCATAACGCCTCGCCTTGGACCCGACAACACCGACTTTGGGATGGTGGTGACTGGAAACATATTGCCTGGTCGGGCGAGTCTCGTTTCAAATTGTGTCGAGCGGATGTACGCGTACTGGTATGTAGACAACCTCATGAATCCATGGACCCTGCATGTCAGCAGAGGACTGTTAAAGCTGTTGGAGCCTCTGTAAAGGTGTGGGGCGTATGCAGTCTGAATGATACTTCTAGATGCAACTCTGACAGGTGACACGAACGTAAGCATCCTGTCTGATCACTTTCATCCATTCATGTCCGTTCCGATCTGCGACGGACTTGGCCGATTACAGCAGGACATGCAACACTCCACACGTCCAGAATTGCTACGGAGTGGCTCCAGGAACACTGGTCTGAGTTCCTGGCCACCAAACTCCCAAGACATGAACATTAATGAGCAAATCCGGGATGCCTTGCAACGTGCTATTCAGAAGATACCTCCACCCTCTCGTACTCTTACGGATTTATGCACAGTCCGGCACTATTCATGATGTCGAGTCGCTCCAGCACTACTTCAGACATTAGTCGAGTCAATGCCACGCCGTGTTGCCGCACTTCTGCGTGCTCGCGTGGGCCGTACACGATATTGGGAAGGTGTACCAGATTCTTTGGCTCTTCAGTGTGTATACGTGTGAGTCATTGTCCCGTATCAAGAAGGTGCTTCTTCTCTTTCTTCTGATGCACTCAGTTCATAGTTAGCACACGCCACATCTGAATTATGGCCATTTTACTTAACGGCTTCTTTCAGCCTACCACTATAGTCCATACTTTGGTACATTTAATGTCATTTAGAACTTGTTGTTGTTGTTGTTGTTGTGGTCTTCAGTCCTGAAACTGGTTTGATGCAGCTCTCCATGCTACTCTATCCTGTGCTAGCTTCTTCATCTCCCAGTACCTACTGCAACCTACAACCTTCTGAATCTGCTTAGTGTAGTCATCTCTTGGTCTCCCTCTACGATTTTTACCCTCCACGCTGCCCTCCAATACTAAATTGGTGATCCCTTGATGCCTCAGAACATGTCCTACCAACCGATTCCTTCTTCTGGTCAAGTTGTGCCACAAACTTCTCTTCTCCCAATCCGATTCAATACATCCTCATTAGTTATGTGATCTACCCATCTAATCTTCAGCATTCTTCTGTATCACCACATTTCGAAAGCTTCTATTCTCTTCTTGTCCAAACTATTTATCGTCATTTAGAACTAACTAACAGTAATTATGGAAGCACCTAAGCGACGCAGGGCGGAAACGTTCAAGTGACGCGCTGCTGTTTTTGTTAATTTGAAGTGAAAAATGCCGGCCGCGGTGGCCGTGCGGTTCTGGCGCTACAGTCCGGAACCACGGGACTGCTACGGTCGCAGGTTCGAATCCTGCCTCGGGCATGGGTGTGTGTGATGCCCTTAGGTTAGTTAGGTTTAAGTAGTTCTAAGTTCTAGGGGACTTATGACCTAAGATGTCGAGTCCCATAGTGCTCAGAGCCATTTGAACCATTTTTTGAAGTGTAAAAATACGAGATTATTTAGATCTACATTGGTCTCTGTAGTTAGTTTTTCTGTAAAACATTTTATTATCGAGTCGAATTGGAATCCGCACGTAGTTTCCACTAGGCAGACTTTCTCGTTCGATATTGAGGATACTATTCGTTAATTTTTTTTATTCTTACACACCTTATAGTCTGATATCACAGATTGATAATGAACAGTCTCTCTTTTAGATATTTCTTATAGTTATTTTGATATTTCTGAACTAAGGAAGTACCGCGCATATTTCGAATACTTTGAAATGCAAAACGCAGTTGCTGTCAGATTGTATTTGGTACATCCCTCATTGTGCATACAAGAAGGAACTAACATATGGAAATTGTTTTTAACACTGCAAAAAGAGTGGTAAGAGATATACTTGGACATTCCGCCGGGACAAGCTGCGACGCGCCACCTCCACGTCTTGACCACTCACCATGAGAATTTGTGGCTCGTGCTTCTCTTTGTGTGGCTTATGAAGTCAGTTACAATCAAATTTTAAGTGAACACTACATTAAGAGTATTTTTTAATCTTAAAACCAGGGATACACAATCACAGATACAGCGGCAAAGTTACCTATATATATACTGCATACATTAACTTTTCTTGTATGCACTAATACTTTCGTTCCTTATGTTTTATGCATACCTATTTATGTACCTATTTGCTTACCTATTTTATACTTTTCATATTTAGGTTCTCTTCATGCAGTTGGTGTATATACGGTAAAATAGCATTTTGTACATTTTGTGACACTTATTACACAATTACTTGTGTTATCTTTGAAAAAAGAGCACTTCTTTTTTCTGGACCAATAATGTTGATTTTGTGCTGCTGAAATACAGTGGTTTTTCTGGGTCACTTCTTGCAAAAATGGAAAGCTTATTTTTAGAAAGTACACGAATACAATCCAATACATAAAATGTTTATCGCAAATGCAAATCTGCACAAGCAGCAGCAAAAGTGTAAGGGAAAATTGAACACTATTCCTGTTGGAGTTACTTTAAACAAGTAGAGTCACCACTACATTTTCTGTCCTCAAGCAATCGGTTTTGTCAGACAGACGTACAGCGCCACGTTGCTTATAGACATTCCGTTTTTCGGCTGCGATGTACACTCCTGGAAATTGAAATAAGAACACCGTGAATTCATTGTCCCAGGAAGGGGAAACTTTATTGACACATTCCTGGGGTCAGATACATCACATGATCACACTGACAGAACCACAGGCACATAGACACAGGCAATAGAGCATGCACAATGTCGGCACTAGTACAGTGTATATCCACCTTTCGCAGCAATGCAGGCTGCTATTCTCCCATGGAGACGATCGTAGAGATGCTGGATGTAGTCCTGTGGAACAGCTTGCCATGCCATTTCCACCTTGCGCCTCAGTTGGACCAGAATTCGTGCTGGACGTGCAGACCGCGTGAGACGACGCTTCATCCAGTCCCAAACATGCTCAATGGGGGACAGATCCGGAGATCTTGCTGGCCAGGGTAGTTGACTTACACCTTCTAGAGCACGTTGGGTGGCACGGGATACATGCGGACGTGCATTGTCCTGTTGGAACAGCAAGTTCCCTTGCCGGTCTAGGAATGGTAGAACGATGGGTTCGATGACGGTTTGGATGTACCGTGCACTATTCAGTGTCGCCTCGACGATGACCAGAGGTGTACGGCCAGTGTAGGAGATCGCTCCCCACACCATGATGCCGGGTGTTGGCCCTGTGTGCCTCTGTCGTATGCAGTCCTGATTGTGGCGCTCACCTGCACGGCGCCAAACACGCATACGACCATCATTGGCACCAAGGCAGAAGCGACTCACATCGCTGAAGACGACACGTCTCTATTCGTCCCTCCATTCACGCCTGTCGCGACACCACTGGAGGCGGGCTGCACGATGTTGGGGCGTGAGCGGAAGACGGCCTAACGGTGTGCGGGACCGTATCCCAGCTTCATGGAGACGGTTGCGAATGGTCCTCGCCGATACCCCAGGAGCAACAGTGTCCCTAATTTGCTGGGAAGTGGCGGTGCGGTCCCCTACGGCACTGCGTAGGATCCTACGGTCTTGGCATGCATCTGTGCGTCGCTGCGGTCAGGTCCCAGGTTGACGGGCACGTGCACCTTCCGCCGACCACTGGCGACAACATCGATGTACTGTGGAGACCTCACGCCCCACGTGTTGAGCAATTCGGCGGTACGTCCACCCGGCCTCCCGCATGCCCACTACACGCCCTCACTCAAAGTCCGTCACTGCTCATACGGTTCACGTCCACGCTGTCACGGCATGCTACCAGTGTTAAAGGCTGCGATGGAGCTCCGTATGCCACGGCAAACTGGCTGACGCTGACGACGGCGGTGCACAAATGCTTCGCAGCTAGCGCCATTCGACGGCCAACACCGCGGTTCCTGGTGTGTCCGCTGTGCCGTGCGTGTGATCATTGCTTGTACAGCCCTCTCGCAGTGTCCGGAGCAAGTATGGTGGGTCTGACACACCGGTGTCAATGTGTTCTTTTTTCCATTTCCAGGAGTGTATCTCACATGCTAAGTAAGGCTTCCTTCTTGGCACATTGTACTGGTAGATGTTTATCAAACAAGACTCGGAAAACTGAAATGATATCCAGCGGCAGATTCCTTTTCTCAGTACTTGTCTGCTTCTTTGCAACGCTTTAACAACACGATTGTTGGATATTATGCCTTTTTCTTTCTCTTAGTGTAATGTGGTTATCAGATGAAATGTGTAGTTGGACACAATTATTTAGAATAAGCCTCAGTGCAGCCCTTGGTCTAACACGCTAATGTCCGTGAAATCCGCAGGTTCTACGTCTACAGACACATTCCACAAGCACCATACGGTGCGCAACTAACATACCCTGGCCCACTACAAGTCGTTAACTTTCCAATTAGTGCGAGGGGAAAACGATTGCCTATACGGCCTAATTCCTCGTATCTTATCTTCGTGATCCATTCGCGAAATGTATTTTGGTGACAGTGGAATCGTTCTGCAGTCAGCTTCAAATGCTAGTTCTCTCAAGTTTCTCAAGTGTGCAGCTCGAAAAGAACGTCGTCTACAATCCCGATATTCCCGTCTGAGTCACCGAAGCGTTTCCTTAGCTCTCGTGTGTTATTTGAACCTACCGGTAAGAGATCTAGGAGCCCGCATCTGAAGCGCTTCGATGTCTTCCTTTAATCCGATCTGGTGCGGACCCCAAACACTCGAACAGTACTCAAGAATTGGTCGCACTAACGTCATATATCATCATCTTTACAGATGAACCGCACTTCCCTAAAATTCTCCCAATAAACAGAAGACGACCTCTCGTCTCCCCTGCCACAGTCTTCACATGCTCGATCCAATTTCATATAACTTTGCAACGCTATGACTAGATATTTAAACGGCGTGATTAAGTAGGACACTACTAATGCTGTGTTCGGGCATTTGGGTTTGTTTTTCTTACTCATCTGCATTAATTTACACTTGTCTACATTTAGAGATAACTGCCATTCTTCACACTAACTAAATATTTTGTCTACGTCATCTTGTATCCTCCTACAGTCACTCATCTTCGACATCTTCCCGCACACCACGGTATCGCCAGCATGCAGCCGCGGTTTGCTGCCAACTGCGAGCTAACATTCCAGAGAAGTTCGGGCTCACATGCTGTTCCTTTTCGTCGAAATGTCTTGGCTCAAACTTGTCTACGGGTTGAACCGCACGTGTCGCATTAGATGCCCTAAATTAGACGCTTGTGGCCCTTTGGTTAAATTGTCTGTCTGATGGCAAGTTTTCGAAACTATATGAAACGTACGACGTTAACCCTAAGACGCCTAAGGATGGGGGGTGTTCATTGAATCCACAATTTTTTTATGGCCCGTGCTTTTGCCCAAGTAACTTTCATACTACATATTCCCTTTGAGTTATTATTTGTTGGCTATTTTATGAAATTTTAGTGTCAATATACTTTATAGAAAATTCCTGCTTTGAAAGAAAAAAATATATAAACTTATTATGGGTACAAACCCCCCCCCCCCTCTTGCGCTTCCATTCTACGGAAAATTTCCCTTAGTAGGATTTCATATTTCTCATCTCTACATCAATGCAAGTTAGTTTCTTGTTGGTTGGTATTCTTGATATTCACAACAATCGGTTTACTTTCAGAGGAAGTGATAGTTGAAGTCAGTCAGCTGTTATTTATCTTGTAAACTTGCAGTGAATTAGTGCCGTTCCCTAATGTTGACACCCAGAGTAAAAGAATACGTGACTCGTCTTTAGAAAGAGTTCTGAATGGTATTTTAGATGAAGATTCTGACTCGGGGAGTGAAAGTGAATATGAGGTTGGTGTTATGGAGTATGATTTAGATCGGGAAAGTGATGTGGATGTTAGAGAAGATGAAGATAGCACAGTTTCAGGCAGTGACCATCAGGATGTTATTGTGGCCAAGTTTGGAAGAAGTTACGTAACCACACAGCCTAGAATTCCTCTGAGGTCTGTTGCTAATATAGAGAGCAGGCAGGAGTAACTCCAACTGGTGTTTGCCATTCACCCGGAGAAGCCTTGAAGTTACTTCTTTCGCCTGACATCATGAATGTTATAGCAAAACATTCAAATGAAGAGGCAGTTAAGCGAAATGTTACTTTAACTAACGAGAAAGAATTGTATGCCTTTATAGGACTCCTGATACTTATGGGGGCAAATAAGGACAATTCTGTTAGTGTACACGATCTTTGGTCACACCTAATGGGTCCGCCAGTTTACAAGGGTATTATGGCAAGAGAACGTTTCAAGGAACTTATTGCAATCATAAGGTTTGATGACAAAAGTACCCGCCAGCGAAGAAGGGAAGCAGACAAGTACACAGCAATCTGCGTAGTTCATCGGCCCCTAAGCTTGATCTAACTTAAACTAACTTACGCTATGGACAACACAACACCCATGCCTGAGGGAGGACTCGAACCTGCGACTGGGGCAGCCGTGGTAGCATACACTGATCGTTTAGAGAAAAGTAAAATAAGTAATATCCATCGACATTCTGTGTTTTTATGTTTCACGTTTTAATAAAGGGTCAACGAAATCTAAATTTTACAATTTATGTTTCATTCTGAAACAGAGTCATTATAAGGCTGCAACAGTTGTAAGAAATACCATGTCCCACCCCCCACCCCTTCTTTGCATCATCAAAATGTTAAAAGAGATGTTGAATTTCAGTGTCAGTTCTCACTATTTTCAATTTCATTGTCAGTTTTCATTGATACAACAGTCTTAAAAATAAATTTGTCACGAAACGCGTTAATGAGCCACCCTGAAGCGATACATGGTTGGTCAGTGCTGTGGTGTGAGTGCGATGTAAGACTTCTTACGCGGCTGTACTTGTGAAAATTTCGATTAGTCCGGCAAGAGTCCCAGGCTCCGAGCAAGTGTCACTCCGTCCAAATGTCGCTCCGTTCAGGTGTTCGAAACCCCCTTGTCGGTAACTGCAAACCGCGCACGCACAGCGCTCTCTCTATTGCACAAATGCTTGGAGGATATCAAGTTCTTCAATCGAGAAAGGGTTTGTTGTTCTTCTGCAATCAGAATACAACATTCAATTTAACTGATAGTATTTAATTGTATTTAATTAAATGAAACTGCTACGCAGTACCCACGTCAGGCAGTCTGTGCTATGCAGGACAGGGGCAAAGGGAGATTGAACGTCATTGGTGTTGTGAACTCTTTATTTCAACAGAACACTAAAAGTCAGATGTATTGCACATCTGTTGGAAGAACACCTCTAATGGTACCGACTACTAAGAAAGAGAATAATTTACGATCATCTAATTGTAACAGATTGATTAATATCAAACAGATTAAGTAGAAGAACAAAAACTGTAACAGTACAATAAAGAGCTAAAAATTCTTTATCGAAAGAAACTAAGATTTACAATTCAAAATAGAAGTATACTACGTAAATAAGAACCACTTTAGAAAATTACTATACCGCCAGACAGAGGAGGTGTGCAAGGCACTCAAGAGTATTAATAAAACAAAACTGATGTTAAATACGCTACTGCGTCCTGAATGGTGCAAATAGCCAGTGACAGCCTTCATGAAATTAACAGATCTTAAATCTCCTAGTGTTTGGCGAGTACAGACAACAACGGTGCATACAAGGAGTAAGGTTAGTCATTATTCAGTTGGCCGAGCCAAAACTTGCACAAACACATTTAAGTAAATAAATCTAGTAATTACTCCATTGGCAAATTAGCCGGTTAACACTTTAAAAATTTACGTGAGCTAGAAATTTTTAAAAAGATTAAAAGGATAGGTGCAGTAGGAGTGCAATGATTAAGACACAAGTAGCCCACCCGGTTAGCCGTGCGCTCTAACTCACGGCTTTTCAGAAGAGGAAGGAGCGCATGGTCTCCGGCACGAATCCGCCCAGCGGACTTGTGTCAAGGTCCGGTGAGTCGGCCAGTCTGTGGCGGTTTCCCATCTGCCTCGGCGAATGCGGGCTGGTTCCCCTTATTCCGCCTCAGTTACACTATGTCAGCGATCGTTGCGCAAACAAGTTCTCCACGTTCGCGTACACCATCATTACTCTACCACGCAAACATAGGGGTGACTCTCGTCTGGTGTGAGACGTTGTCTGGGGGAAGGGGGAGGGTGGGGGCTCCACCGGGGGCCGGACCGCACATTAACCCTGAAAGAGTTGTCTCTGTGTGGCAGCGGAGGGGTGAAGTGGACTGCGGTAGTCGTCGAGGGATTGTGGAGCACTGCGGCTGTGGCGGGGACGGAGCCTCTCCGTCGTTTCTAGGTCCCCGGTTAACATTCAATGCAAAGAAGACACAAATATATGGATGCACTATATAACCCTGTCCTGGCAAGGCGCAGTGTGCTCGGCAAGACTAAGTGGTCCAGGACCACCTGCACCCAGCTGGCCCTTCGGTAGAGTGTGGACGTTGCGCCTGCTCTATCAACAAGGCAGATTTCACCCCATTCCAAAAGAAACACAAATGACAGCCTAATTAACAGAGAATTACAGAATTTAGTATAGGAACTGGGCCAGGGCTCTATTAAAGTGCGGACGCCTCCGCACGACAGCCAAAATTACAGAAAAAAAGGAAAGAGAAGTGAATTTTACAGAGGCAGATCAATGAAACCTGTAAGACGTCCAAAATCTAAAGACAGTTCTTAATATTGTTACCGATCAGGAAGTTCGACTGCCAACCACCAATTGCACCAAACTCGCGCTACATGGGCGAGGGTAAACAGGTAGGCGCCATCTGGATCTGAGTACTAAATCCCAACCTAACGCGTTTGGTTGACTAACGAACCCCTCACTTACAGCAGACAGAACATAAACTTTTTGAATGACATTACAGCCACATATAAGATAGTAGTAACAAACGCAAAATAAAGTCCTTACTGAGAGAGACTAAATAATTAAAATTCAGAGGCCCACTCTCATAAACATTAGAAAAAACAAGCCAAACTTGGTAGTATAAACACCCAATAAGATAACAGATAAAATTGTGCGCTCCAGTAATAGAACATGCAGGACGTGGCACATCAAATGAACCTACCTAATACATAAAGGCGTGCCGCCACAAATCTGACGCCCTAGAGCAGCCAACTGGGAAACTGAGACCCAACTTGTCAAATAACACTCAGACTGGAGCATTTAATAAAGAAAGAAATTCCATAGTTTTATAGGACGGCACAAACAACTTTCCTGCCTAGAGAAAGAAGCCCGATCAATAACCAGAAGACGGGTACGAAACCGAAAGTGACCCTGGAACAAACAACCAGAAAGCTACCGATTTTAACAGTGACAGTAGTGGCGCAGAAAATGGCAGTTACAGTTATGGTTACTGCGCATGCTCGGCACACTCGAACCCGACAAACCAAATCGGAAACTCACCACACATATCCGTACAACGATCCAGCAAGGACAGCGTGCAGACGACACGCAATTTCTGCCTCCAGGTCATGTCGGTTGCTGAAACACACAACAGGCACATCCATCGGTAAGCGCCCAACACGTCCAAAGGTCTGCAGCCGGCCGCAGTCGAGGTAATAATGATTCGCAGTCCTAGAATTCAACTGAGTGTCTCTTCCTGGTATCGCTCCTACTCTCAGAGCCAGTGATCGTCACCTGACGAATTTATGCTAGATGTCAACTAGCGGCACTACTCGCCTCGCCGCCAGGTTCGAACTCGGCCGCCTCCACCCGAGCGAACTGTTTCACCTTCACTGCCCTCGCGCCTTCGATCTCAGCTTGAACCACGCCCTCCTGAGGCAAAATTGTTCTAGTAGAGATCGTGGCGCGCGCGCAACTGTTCTGAAACTACACTCCTGGAAATTGAAATAAGAACACCGTGAATTCATTGTCCCAGGAAGGGGAAACTTTATTGACACATTCCTGGGGTCAGATACATCACATGATCACACTGACAGAACCACAGGCACATAGACACAGGCAACAGAGCATGCACAATGTCGGCACTAGTACAGTGTATATCCACCTTTCGCAGCAATGCAGGCTGCTATTCTTCCATGGAGACGATCGTAGAGATGCTGGATGTAGTCCTGTGGAACGGCTTGCCATGCCATTTCCACCTGGCGCCTCAGTTGGACCAGCATTCGTGCTGGACGTGCAGACCGCGTGAGACGACGCTTCATCCAGTCCCAAACATGCTCAATGGGGGACAGATCCGGAGATCTTGCTGGCCAGGGTAGTTGACTTACACCTTCTAGAGCACGTTGGGTGGCACGGGATACATGCGGACGTGCACTGTCCTGTTGGAACAGCAAGTTCCCTTGCCGGTCTAGGAATGGTAGTAAGATGGGTTCGATGACGGTTTGGATGTACCGAACACTATTCAGTGTCCCCTCGACGATCACCAGAGGTGTATGGTTAGTGTAGGGGATCGCTCCCCACACCATGATGCCGGGTGTTGGCTCTGTGTGCATCGGTCGTATGCAGTGCTGATTGTGGCGCTCACCTGCACGGCGCCAAACACGCATACGACCATCACTGGCACCAAGGCAGAAGCGACTCTCATCGCTGAAGACGACACGTCTCCATTCGTCCCTCCATTCACGCCTGTCGCGACACCACTGGAGGCGGGCTGCACGATGTTGGGGCGTGAGCGGAAGACGGCCTAACGGTGTGCGGGACCGCAGCCCAGCTTCATGGAGACGGTTGCGAATGGTCCTCGCCGATACCCCAGGAGCAACAGTGTCCCTAATTTGCTGGGAAGTGGCGGTGCGGTCCCCTACGGCACTGCGTAGGATCCTACGGTCTTGGCGTGCATCCGTGCGTCGCTGCGGTCCGGTCCCAGGTCGACGGGCACGTGCACCATCCGCCGACCACTGCCGACAACATCGATGTACTGTGGAGACCTCACGCCCCACGTGATGAGCAATTCGGCGGTACGTCCACCTGGCATCCCGCATGCCCACTATACGCCCTCGCTCAAAGTCCGTCAACTGCACATACGGTTCACGTCCACGCTCTCGCGGTATGCTACCAGTGTTAAAGACTGCGATGGAGCTCCGTATGCCACGGCAAACTGGACGGACGGCGGCGGTGCACAAATGCTTCGCAGCTAGCGCCATCCGACGGCCAACACCGCGGTTACTGGTGTGTCCGCTGTGTCGTGCGTGTGATCATTGCTTGTACAGCCCTCTCGCAGTGTCCGGAGCAAGTATGGTGGGTCAGACACACCGGTGTCAATGTGTTCTTTTTTCCATTTCCAGGAGTGTATATGCTTCCTGATACATTTTCAAGTCTCAGACATCTATGATGTATGTATGCAACTGAAGCGACGAATGAAACATGTTCATAATGATACTTTATAGGAGTACAACTTATTCATAAAAAAATATGCAATGAAAGTTATTACTTCTCAACGAAGCAACTAAATTGTACTACATACTTCGAGAAAACATAGAAAATCTTAAAATAATGTCTCTAAGAAATATGATGAAGGCTAATTCCTTTGTATCGACCTACCATCTGTCTTTCGTTCGAGAGTATTTCTGCTGTCAACATGTAATTTAGGATCCATTGATATTTGCTGGCTTAGTAATTACAATTTCACTATAACCTGTCGAGTTAATTATATAAAAAACTGCCATCCTGTCTCCATACAATCACAGAATCTGCGTTGGGTTTCAAATGTTCTTTGGCGGCCAAATAGGAGAGGATGGAAGCGGTTTGTTTCGGGAACAACGACCAAACACTATTCGTGATCTTCGGTTAATTCCTTCTCTGTCAGAAGTAAAAGCCCCTCTTCAGATATTTTATCCAATAATTTCCCTTATTGTAAGTATCGTTTTATGGTGAGAATTATGTGGGTTTGATCGGTCTCCACCTTTTGAACAATGAGACCTCCCGGCCTACTCAAGAACCTGGTGCCAACATTATGAGAGTGATGAAATGATGATGGTTCAAAATGGCTCTTAGCACTATGGGACTTAACATCTTAGGTCATCAGTCCCCTAGAACTTAGAACTACTTAAACCTAACTAACCTAAGGAAATCACACACATCCATGCCCGAGGCAGGATTCGAACCTGCGACTGTAGCAGTCGCGTGGTTCCGGACCGCTAGACCACCGCGGCCGGCAGCTCATGCTTAACCCAGTGCAACATAAAGCGAAAGTGAAGAAGGACTACAGAATCTGCTTAACGGAATGTGGATTGAGAGCAAAAAGAAGAAAAACGCAAGTAATTAGAAGTAGCGGAAATGAGAAAAACGAGAGACTTAATATCACAAATAGGGATCACGAAGTAGAAGAAGTTAGAAATTCTGCGACCTAGGCAGCAAAACAACCCATGCGGGAGGAGAATGAAGGACACAAAAAGCAGACTAGGACTGGCAAAACGGCCATTCGTGGCCAAGAGAAGTCTACTAGTATCAAACATAGGCCTTAATTTGAAGAAGACATTTCTAAGAATGTCCGTTTGAAACGTAGCATTGTATGCTAGTGAAACACAGACTGTGGGAAATCCGGAACAGAAGAGAATCGAGGGATTTCAGATGTGGTGCTACAGAAAAATGTTGAAAATGACATGATAGAAGAACATTAGTTAAGACATCATGGAATAAGTTCCACGGTACTAGAGGAAGCTGCAGAGGGTAAAAACTGTAGAGGAAGACAGAGAAGTCAGAGACTGGAATCAAGTAATTGAGGTGTAAATTACAGTTGTTACCCTCACATGAAAAGGTTGTCACAGAAGAGGAATTCAAGGTGGGCCATATCATACCATATGGAAAAGTGACGACTACAAAAAGTAACAGCTTTTACACAAACGAAGGCCACGGCCACTCTTCTTTGCCTGTCTACAGACACTAGAGATGCATCGTTCCACTGAGGAGGCTCTACGCTTTACAGCTATTGGTCGTTCATCTCTACTACTTGCGTACATACATTGTCACAGCATCAGTCCCATTATGTTACAGCCACACCTTGTATTATTAGAAAACGTTTAGCAGGTGTTAAAATCTCTTTTTATCCAACTACTCTGCACACAGTACACTTAATACCACAGTCGTTGCCTTTAATGACTTCGAGACACATAATTTAAGTAGACATTCCTACAGATGGGAAATAAAAAACTGCCTATGTGCGAATCGGACTCGCACTTCGAGGGTTCCTTACAAACTTACTACTGTATATATATACACATCAAAAATGTTTTGCGTCAACCCGGTTCCCAGAAACACTGAACATAGACGTTGACTGTGGATATTGTATCACAGTCACAGTCTCTTTGACTGTTCAGAGATGTCACTAAACCCGCCCAAAGATGTAAACAACCATGCATGAGCACCGTCTATTAGACGGAGGGGGTCCGACAGCCGATCAGTTCCAGTCATTCCACCAGGAAGGAGGTACACGGCTCTTGTTGTCTGTAGTTCAACCATGCCTTGAAGGTCAATACTGCTGTTCGATCGCGTCCGCATTGTTACTTTGTGCCAGGAAGGGCTCTCGATAAGGTAAGTGTCCACGCGTCTCGGAGCGAACCAAAGCGATGTTATTCGGACATGGAGGAGATACAGAAGGACAGGAACTGTCGATGACATGCCTCGCTCAGGCCGCCCAAGAGCTGCTACTGCAATGGATGACCGCTACGTACGGATTATGGCTCGGAGGAACCCTGAAAGCAACGCCACCATATTGAATAATGCTTTTCGTGCAGCCACAGGACGTCGTGTTACGACTCAAACTGTGCGCAATAGGCTACATGATGCGTAACTTCACTCCCGACCTCCTCGGTGAAGTCCATCTTTGCAACCATGACACCACGCAGCGCTGTACAGATGGACCCAGCAACATGCCAAATGGACCGCTCAGGATTGTCATCACGTTCTCTTCACCGATGAGTGTGGCTTATGCCTTCGAAAAGAAAATCGTCGGAGACGCGTTTGGAGGGAACCCGGTCAGGCTGAACGCTTTAGACACACTGTCCAGCGAATGTAGCAAGGCAGAGGTTCCTTGCTCTTTCGGGGTGGCATTATGTGGGGCCGACGTACGCCGCTGGTGGTCATGGAAGGCGCCGTGGTGGCTGTACGATACGTGGATGCCATCCTCCGACCGGTAGTGCAACCACATCGGCGGCATATTGGCGAGGCATTCGTCTTCAATGACGAGAATTCACGCCCCCATCGTGCACTTATTGTGAATAACTTCCTTCAGGATAACAACATCTCTCGAATAGAGTGGCCAGCATGTTCTCCAGACGTGAACCCTATCGAACATGCGTAGGATACACTGAAAAGGGCTGTTTATGGACGACGTGACCCACCAAACACTCTGACGGATCTACGCTGAATCGCCGTTGAGGAGTGGGACAATCTGGACAAACAGTGCCTTGATGAACTTGTGGGTAGTATGCCACGACGATTACAGGCATGCATCAATGCAAGAGGTCGTGCTACTGGATATTAGTGGTACCGGTGTGTACAGCAATGTAGACCCACCACACCTGTGACGGTCTTGCTGTATTGTGGTACAACATACAATGAGTGGTTTTCGTGAGCAATAAAAAGGTTGGAAATGAAGTTTATGTTCGTCTGTATTCCAAATTTCTGTACCGGTTTCGCAACCGAGGTGATGCAAAACATTTTTGATGCGTGTAGATAGTTCACTGTTATTCGCTGTTATCGATATCGATTCTGGCTAGACTTTCATGTGATATAATTACAGTTCATCAGTTTCTCTATTTTCCATTGCTTGTACTCAGAACCTTGCTTCTTGACAAATTTCGTGATTCTAGGTCAGCGGGAAGCACACTACAGGCTTTGATGAGTGAGTCTACGAGTGTCAAAATATATAACACAAATGGCTGTATCTTACTGCGTTGACTACGACAGTTAAATTTTAAACACCGCCAAGGGACGGTAGACCTTAGTGTGTGATATAAATTTGAACTTGATAGGAGCACCTGTTTCGGAGGGAATGGGTTCTCATTAGTCGGACAGACAGACATAAGGGCAACAAAAACTGATCCTATAAGGGTTCCATTTCTGCAGACTGATATGCGGAAACAAAAGAATCCTGAGAATTAGAGAGTGGTGGTTTTCTTCCTCGCTCCGACAGTAATTCAGGTAAACATGGTTTATATTACGAATTGCTAATTTATGTCTCCCTTCGAGAAACTTTCGGTTGAGAAAGCTAACTGAGGGGAAAGAAACGCCACAGATCGTCCTCCGCAACCGGGCACCCTGCGTGCGACCACGTGCAGCGCTAAGGACCGCGGCGGCCACGTGTCTGCTCGCAGCAGCCGCGCCTGGTTCGCGGCTGACGGCGTCGCGACGCAACCCCCCCCCCCCCTCCCTCAACACACCCCCTCTTCCCCACATGCCGTCGCGCCGCCGCCCATTATGAGCGCCGCCGTATTCGTTTACTGCGGGATTTTCTTTTATCGGCGCGTCCCGCTCGCGCCATAAATCGACGCCTCCTCAGGGAAAGTGGCAGCAGGGGCGGCGGAGGCGGCGTATCTCGCACCGTCCGCCCCATCGCGCTCTCGCCTGCACCTCCTGGAATTTTCACCCTGCGTCCCAATCGCGCGAAGGCCAGAGGAGACGCCAATCTCGCTACGGGGGCAGGGGGGCGGAGGGGGGGAGCTGCGTCGCCGCCAGAGGAAGGTAAGATATTCGCGCACGGATGGCTTTTGTGGGCCTATTCCGAAACGTTTCTGTGTTTTATGTGAGCTCAAGTTTTCCGTCATAAAGTCGCCCGCCAGCGGCGGCGGCACTTTACAGCCGGCGCTACCGTCCCACTTTCCCCTCCCTCCCCTCCCTCCCTCCCTCCCCCCGCTATGGCCCGCGTACTCTCCCAGGACGGGGGATTCCCCGGATTATTTTATAGGCCAAAGAATAATGCTGCAGCCGGCCGGGCCGCCGCGATTGGTCGGGATGCACTAGACGCCCCGTTTTATAGCGCCGGCAGCCGGTCTACGCCGCCTCCCCGCCCCCGGCGCCAGCCCCCGCTGCATCCCAGACAACTTTCCAGTTGGCGGCCTGGGACTGGCGACAGCGTTCACTTTCTCCGCACCCGCCCCTCCTCTCCCCCCCCCCCTTCTTTCCCCTCACTTCCCCAGTAGTGCGCACCGTCGGCTGCAGATGACACTTCTCTGATTTCGCCGCCGCCGTGCACTTTTGGCTGTCAGTTATTCCCGCTGCCTTCGGAATCGGCCCGGCTCGCTCCCCGGCTTTACGACCGGTGCACGCCCCACAGCCTCCCCCGAGCAGAGCTCGCTGAGAGCTCCCAGGGGCCGCTAATGGCCGCCGGTTTAGTGCCGCACACCCCTGCCCCCCTCCCACAAGCTGCCTGACCCGCAACCAATTGTCGAGGCTACCGCTTCGCGAGAAGCTCGTTTACTCCGTTGCCAGTGGCGGCCGCCTCACATGTCACTGCAATCGGAAATGTATCACACTTCTTGTTTTTAAAAGTACATTTTTTAGTCGATTTGACGCATTCTCTATTGAACTCATACCAGCAAGAACGAAATACTGCACTTTCTCACTAAAAAAGCTACACACGCCGTAGCAAGGAAGCTAGAAATATTAGGAATAAAAGAAATTGCCTTTTGCTTCCAATCGTAGAATATTATGAAGCAGTAAATTAAAAAACTCTTTCCTCCTTTAATTATGGTGACATGTCTGATACCATGTTGTAAATGATCTGTGGATGAATAAACAATTCGCTAGCTGGTACACTTCCATTACTGTAGACATTAGATGCACAGCCGAGTAATAACGCAGGAAATCTCAAGGGAAAGTAGACATACGTTTGGAGCCGATAGTGTGGGCTATTATAACAGCAAATGATTACATAAAGATATTTCTATTCTCAGTTTTGTCTGCTACATAGCGTCGTTCGTATTTTAGAATGTCAAAGCAATGGTATAGGAGAATTTTTTCATGAATGCCCTAATAATATATGAGAGCATTTCAGTGCCCCGGTGTGTGTTATAAAACGCTAGTGAAATACGTAATGGCGCATCCTAATCGAAAATATTTCTTGTAATTATAACGGGAAAACTCAGGCTTCGTTTTTTATCTTTTCAAAAATTGCCAACCTGTGCACTGATATTCACCAAACCAGATAATCGGGAGACTGCTAAGTTTGAAACAAAAATGTAAAGTTGCAGGTTGCAGAAAATTAAAAGACCATTACTTCTCTTTCGCTGTCGATTTCCTTTTAAAATTTATTTTGGAAAAGCACAAAGGCTAAACAAAAAGGATGACAGTTGTTTGGTCTCTTTCGTTGGTGATTTCCTTTTAAAACTAATTTTGGAAAAATAGAAAGCGTAAACAAGAAGGATGACAGCTGCTTGGTCGATGTGCAAAAGGTTTTATGTGTGTGAAGTGCCGTATGATTCGGAATACAGCAACAATCTACACGATATACAAAATGTAATGAAGTTTGCAGTGGCGTTTTTAGTATGAGGTGTATAAGGAACCTGCAATGAAACATAACAGCCAACGATAGTATAATTTGTTGCCGGCTGCACCGTATACAATAGCTTCAAATGACCATGTTTGGCAACTTACTGACGGTAGGTCATTTCTTTATAGTGTTGCATCATTTTTGACTACAAAAGAGTTCGATAGGTACTGATGAACCAATTATTTACTGCACAGATACATATAGAAGGCGCACGTCACCATCTCTGCCGCGTCAAAGTTTAAAGCCAAGATATGAGTCATGCGACGGAAAGAAAATGCTGAGTTTCTTTCATTTCGCACTGTGCAAAGAGGATTGGCAATTACAGCTTTTCTTTCTTAAATCTGTTATCAAACATTGATTTTAACAACCGAACGGCTCGTTCTATTAGTATTACACATGCAAAGTAGAGCTAATCTAATGTCTCCAAAATTCCCAATATTAATGCAATGGTTGTCGTTTTTACATTTAACAGGTGAAAGGATAACGGTTTCAAACATCAAACAGCTTTTTCTTGTTTACAAACGACATAATTACAGTGTTTCGGTGAGTTTCTGTATTTATTGCACTGCGAGCCATTTTGCTCATCGATTCCAAGGGAGTAGAAGACAAAAAAATATTAAGCAGTTATAGTTTAGTGTTCTGGCGATATCATCATAGCACAGTGAAATATTTCTTTGTGCTTTAAAAAAATATATGACAGCTGTTTCAGTCCATAATGACCGGTTTTTATTGAAAATAAGTGCGTGTTTTATGGTTTTTGCTTACTCCAGATAGCGAAGTGATATGAAAATAAGAAGCACAATGTTCTAGAAAACGTCGATTATGAGCAAGACCGATTCGAGAACATTTTTGCACACAAGTGACTTTTCATTTGGCGCCCCATCCCTTGTCCACATTTTCTTCGCTCACTTTCACTCGTTTCCGTTTTAGGTGCTACCTATAGAAACCTTGTACTTGAACGCCTCTGGCGCTCTCCCAAGCGACGTCTTGTGTCTCTCGGCTCTGGTTACATACAAAAATCTTGTAATGAGTGAGATATTAATCTCATGCCGTCTCAAAATCTTCCTAATTAATCGAGTTTTCGATCAGGAGTCCGATAAATGTTTTACGAGTTAGATATATCGCGTCGTTATAATTAAAATGCAACTACTCACAAAGGTCCAGTTTGGGCAAAGGTCCAGTGTAGGCTGTAATTATCTTACGCCAGGGAAACCTGGTAGATGCGCCAATGAGTTAATGTGGAACCGATATTTAAGATGGAAAAAGTTAGTTACAATTTTGGCCACCAGGTCAGTTCTGGTGCTGTGAATGCATTACATGTAGAAATGATTATATCGGTTAATGGATTAGGAACAGGACGTGGGCAAAAATTGTCAAACAAGTGAGAGAGGCTTAATGTTGATTTTACTGTTAACCGACGCTTGCAAAATTTGCTCAATAAGAGTACCGGAGACGTCGACGAGGTGCTGCCTCCGTAAAACGACGTGCTTGCAACAGTTCCGCTGGAATCTGAGTAACGTGTTGTTCCCGGGTTCGATTCCCGGCGGGGTCAGGGATTTTCTCTGCCTCGTGATGACTGTGTGTTGTGTGATCTCCTTAGGTTAGTTAAGTTTAAGTAGTTCTAAGTGTTAAGTCCCATAGTGCTCAGAGCCATTTGAACCATTTTTGAGCAACGTGTTCTTACATACTGTCCTTCAGATCTGGTAGGGTCCGAACGTTTCTCTGGTAAGCGCGTTCTTTTAGATATTCCCAGAGCCAAAAGTCTCGCGGATTCAGATCAGGTGATCTTGCACGCCATGCATCCGGAAAATCTCTAGAGATAACGCAATCATGGAAGGCTGCATCAAGTATTTCTTTCACTGGACGAGCAACAAGAGGTGTTGTCCCATCTTGCATGAAAAAAGTGGTTTCCACGCAGCTGCGCCCTTCCAACGTAGGAATCACTTCCTGTATGCGGAGGTTTCGACAATGTGCCGACCTCACGGTACACCTGGTGGGCCCTGTGGGTGCATTCTCTTCAAAGGAGAACGGACCGACAATAAAGGTGCTTGCGAATCCACAACACATAGTCACATACGACGAGTGTAACGGCTCTTCGTGCACAAAACACGATTTAAAAGTTTCCCCAAATTCGGCAATTCTGTGTATTCACTTCAGCCTGCAGTGTAAAATGCGCCTCGTCGGTCACTAGAATATTGCTCAGCAACAAGTCATCAACTTCGGCCCGTGCTAGAAACGGAAGAGAACGTTACTGCGAATCACGAGGTTTCAGTTGATGCGCAGTCTAGTTCTTGTGCGTATACCACGGTAAAACAGACCGCAGAACTTTCTGCACTCTTGACCATGGAGTGGATATTCTCATGACACTGCAGAAACATTAGCACTAACTGGGGAACATGCTGCATGGTCAGTTACAGCAACCGCAACCTCGTCAGTAACTTCCACCTGTACAGGACGCCTTCATCTTCGAAGTGCCACGACAAGGTGTCCCGTGTTTTCGAATTTCATCATCTTCATTAAAACATTTGATGACGTTGGGTTTCTCCTCGGACTTTCCAGTCAGTGATACTCCCTCTGAATGCAGCACTGTAATTGCTGCCGTTCACATAAAACAGTTTCACTAATAGTACACGGTCTCTCTTCTCGATAGCCATACTGTTCATTTACAGTATGGCTCGTCAAATGACTGCGTGGATGTCATACCGCCATACAAGCAGTATACAGCGCCAGTTCTGCATCGGGTGGCCAAAACTGGAACTAATTTTTTTCCAGCATATGTTGGTTCCACATTAATCCATTGGGATACCTACAAAGTCTCGCTGTCGTACGATAATTACAGTCTACAATGGGCCTCTGTGACTACATGCACTTTCATTATAACTATCCAGCATAACGACCCTAGTTATTCAGTTCGCATTATTCACACATAACCTTAAATACAAGAGCTTAGCTGCAGCCTGTATAGTCTGTGACTTAATCAGGAACGGCCTTGCGGCAGTGGTAACACCACTGATTATTGAAGTTTAGCGCGGTGGGGCTGGGCTACCACTTGGATGGGTGACCAGCCTGCCAGCCGAGCGCTGTTTACAAGGGGGGGGGGGGGGGGGTTGCACTCGGCTTTTGTGAGGCAAACTGAGGAGGTACTTGACCGAGAAGTAGCGGCTCCGGTCTCTTAAACTGACATACTGCCGGGAGGGCGGTCTGCTGAGCACATGCCTCTCCATATCCGCATTCAGTGACGCGAGGGAGCTGAAGATGTCACGGTGGTCGGGAAGTACCTTTGGACTTTCATGGCCTGTTCGGGAGAAGACGGAGAGAGTAAAACAACTTCACTAGTCGAACGAAGTATTACTACCTCTTACTTATCTTTCGGTGAAGTTTAGCGTCGCACAAGACGTCATTAAAACAGACAAATCTTCGTTTAAGATACTTCTGTTAAGATAAAGATGAGCTGAATGGTATTTCATAAATTGTCTGCAAACGGATGACACCACTCATAAACCATAGTCTATGTCATCACTAGTCAGCTGATCGAGATGTTGGTTTCAGTGTAACGACGTTTGTGGGATCAGTATCATCTATTGTTTAACATAAATTCTGTCAACGGAGGTGGTATGTCATTTAGCCTTAGCCATTTTTTTTTGTCATCAGTCTACTGACTGGTTTGATGCGGCCCGCCACGAATTCCTTTCCTGTGCTAACCTCTTCATCTCAGAGTAGCACTTGCAACCTGCGTCCTCAATTATTTGATTGACGTATTCCAATCTCCGTCTTCCTCTACAGTTTTTGCCCTCTACAGCTCCCTCTAGTACCATGGAAGTCATTCCCTCATGTCTTAGCAGATGTCCTATCATCCCGTCCCTTCTCCTTATCAGTGTTTTCCACATGTTCCTTTCCTCTCCTATTCTGCGTAGAACCTCTTCATTCCTTACCATATCAGTCCACCTAATTTTCAACATTCGTCTGTAGCACCACATCTCAAATGCTTCGATTCTCTTCTGTTCCGGTTTTCCCACAGTCCATGTTTCACTACCATACAATGCTGTACTCCAGACGCACATCCTCAGAAAATTTTTCCTCAAATTAAGTCCGGTATTTGATATTAGTAGACTTCTCTTGGCCAGAAACGCCTTTTTTGCCATAGCGAGTCTGCTTTTGATGTCCTCCTTGCTCCGTCCGTCATTGGTTATTTTACTGCCCAGGTAGCAGAATTCCTTAACTTCACTGACTTCGTGACCATCAATCCTGATGTTAAGTTTCTCGCATGAGCTGTTAAGCTGATTGTGCGATAATTCTCGCACTTGTCAGCTCTTGCCATCTTCGGAATTGTGTGGATGATGCTTTTCCGAAAGTCAGATGGTATGTCACCAGACTCATATATTCTACACATCAACGTGAATAGTCGTTTTGTTGCCACTTCCCCTAATGATTTTAGAAATTCTGATGGAATGTTATATATCCCTTCTGCCTTATCTGACCGTAAGTCCTCCAAAGCTCTTTTAAATTCCGATTCTAATACTGGATCCCCTATCTCTTCTAAATCGACTCCTGTTTCTTCTTCTATCAGATCAGACAAATCTTCACCCTCATAGAGGCTTTCAATGTATTCTTTCCACCTATCTGCTCTCTCCTCTGCATTTAACAGTGGAATTCCCGTTGCACTCTTAATGTTACCACCGTTGCTTTTAATGTCACCAAAGGTTGTTTTGACTTTCCTGTATGCTGAGTCTGTCCTTCCGACAATCATATCTTTTTCGATGTCTTCACATTTTTCCTGCAGCCATTTCGTCTTAGCTTCCCTGCACTTCCTATTTATTTCATTCCTCAGCGACTTGTATTTCTGTATTCCTGATTTTCCCGGAACATTCCAGAATGAGAATTTCACTCTGCAGCGGAGTGTGCGCTGACATGAAACTTCCTGGCAGATTAAAACTGTGTGCCCGACCGAGACTCGAGTTTTAATCTGCCAGGAAGTTCCCGGAACATGTTTGTACTTCCTCCTTTCATCAATCAACTGAAGTATTTCTTCTGTTACCCATGGTTTCTTCGCAGCTGCCTTTTTTGTACCTATGTTTTCTTTCCCAACTTCTGTGATGGCCCTTTTTAGAGACGTCCATTCCTCTTCAACTGTGTTGTCTACTGCGCTATTCCTTATTGCTGTATCTATAGCGTTAGAGAACTTCAAACGTATCTCGTCATTCCTTAGAACTTCCGTATCCAACTTCTTAGCGTATTAATTCTTCCTGGCTAATGTCTTGAACTTCAGCCTACTCTTCATCGCTACTATATTGTGATCTGAGTCTATATCTGCTCCTGGGTACGCCTTACAAACCAGTATCTGATTTCGGAATCTCTGTCTGACCATGATGTAATCTAATTGAAATCTTCCCGTATCTCCCGGCCTTTTCCAAGTATACCTCCTCCTCTTGTGATTCTTGAACAGGGTATTCGCTATTACTAGCTGAAACTTGTTACAGAACTCAATTAGTCTTTCTCCTCTTTCATTCCTTGTCCCAAGCCCATATTCTCCTGTAACCTTTTCTTCGACTCGTTCCCCTACAACTGCATTCCAGTCGCCCATGACTATTAGATTTTCGTCCCCATTTACATACTGCATTACCCTTTCAATATCCTCATACACTTTCTCTATCTGTTCATCTTGAGCTTGCGACGTCGGCATGTATACCTGAACTATCGTTGTCGGTGTTGGTCTGCTTTCGATTCTGATTAGAACAACCCGGTCACTGAACTGTTCACAGTAACACACCCTCTGCCCTACCTTCCTATTCATAACGAATCCTACACCTGTCATACCATTTTCTGCTGCTGTTGGTATTACCCGTTACTTAACTGACCAGAAATCCTTGTCTTCCTTCCACTTCACTGACCTCTACTATATCTAGCTCGAGCCTTTGCATTTCCCTTTTCAGATTTTCTAGTTTCCCTACCACGTTCAAGCTTCTGACATTCGACGCCCCGACTCGTAGAACATAATCCTTTCGTTGATTATTCAATCTTTTTCTCATGGTAACCTCCCCCTTGGCAGTACCCTCCCGGAGATCCGAATGGGGGACTATTCGGGAATCTTTTGCCAATGGAGAGATCATCATGACACTTCAAAGACAGGCCATATGTCCTGTGGATACACGTTACGTGTCTTTAATGCAGTGGTTTCCATTGCCTTCTGCATCGTCATGTCGTTGATCATTGCTGATTCCTCCGCCTTCAGGGGCAATTTCCCACCCCTAGGGCAAGAGAGTGGCCTGAACCTCTATCCGCTCCTCCGCCCGCTTTGACAAGGCCATTGGCAGAATGAAGCTGACTTCTTATGCCGGAAGTCTTCGGCCGCCAATGCTGATTATTTATCAAGATTTAGGCAGTGGCGGGGATCGAACCCAGGACCGAAGACATGTTTGATTATGAGTCAAAGACGCTACCCCTAGACCACGGGTACTTAGCCATACTGAACATTATATCTGTTGTAAGAAATAACAAGTTGTGCCATACTTTTGTAAAAAAAAGAAAAAAAAGAGCACGAACGCCCAGATATTAATACTGATAACCCAGCCTGCCGAATACTTAGGCTAATCATCAAGAGTAACTAACGTTTCTGACGATAAACGTGAGTACAGGAACCGCTAAATCTCTTAACTGATGCCAGGTACTGGTAGAAAATGGTTCAAATGGCTCTGAGCACTATGGGACTTAACATCGGAGGTCATCAGTCCTCTTGAACTTAGAACTACTTAAACCGAACTAACCTAAGAACACCATACACATCCATGCCCGAGGCAGGATTCGACCCTGCGACCGTAGCGGTCATGCGGTTCCGGAGTGAAGCGCCTAGAACCGCTCGGCCACACCGGCCGGCCGTTTGTCACGGTACAGAGATTTTAATGAATACTATGAAAATTTCATATTTTGTCTTATTCTATGTTTAATCTTAAAAATTATTTTGCCTGTTGGCAGTTTTCACTGTGTTCTGGTTCGTAACTTGTGAATTACCCCGTATGCAGCGCCATATTTTCAAATGGTTCGTTATTATTTTAGTGGAGCTTCAGCAGATTAAGATAAAAAAGTGGTTTTAATTTATTTTACCCGCTTGAGTTGCTGGCGCCACGGTTGGGTCACAGCCAAGCAATATCCGGCCGCCGTCGATATCGCGGCCCACCGCGAGGATCTTTGACTGCAGGTTGGCCCGCATTTGTTGGTTTGTAATACAAGGCGTGAAAGCGTGTTGGGCAGTTGGACAGTGTGACAGTTTTGATGCAGTGATTTCGTTGAGTGGAATTGGCGCCACGTGTGTGAGCTACCAGTCAGAGGACGGAAGTAGGCCGCCGATATGACTTTTACGTTACTGGAAGTAAGTTGGATTTCGCTGTTTCAATCCACCACCTCGCTTAAGCGAAAAAAAAAAATTAGTGACAAATGACATGGTTTAAATATTTTCGCTACCGATAGCGTGCGTTTTAACAACTGTTCTGCTCCATAGAATCTACCGGTACAGCCGGCCGGGGCGGCCGAGCGGTTCTAGGCGCTACAGTCGGGAACCCCGCCACCGCTACGGCCGCATGTTCGAATCCTGCCTCGGGCTTGGATGTGTGTGCTGTTATTAGGCTAGTTAGGTTTAAGTAGTTCTAAGTTCTAGAGGACTCATGACCTTAGACGTTAAGTGCCATAGTGCTCAGAGCCATTTGAACCATTTTCTACCAGTACGTGGCATCAGTTAAGAGATTTGGCGGTTCCTGTACTCACGTTTATCGTCAGAAACGTTAGTTACTCTTGATGATCCGCCAAAGTATTCGGCAGGACGGGTTATCAGTATTAATAACTGGGCGTTAGTGCTCTTTTTTATGCGATTATATTCTTAAAAATTGTGTGCTATTCAGGAATATGTTGCAATAATTATTGCATTTGTAGGCTTAGAGAAAGCTTTTGACAATGTTGACTGGATACTATCTTTCAAATTCTGAAGGTGGCAGGTGTAAAATACAGGAAGCGAAAGGCTGTTTACAATTTGTACAGAAACCAGATGGCAGTTATAAGAGTCGAGGGACATGAAAGGGAAGCAATGGTTGGGAAGGGACTGAGACAGGGTTGTAGCCTCTCCCCGATGTTATTCAATCTGTATATTGAGCAAGCAGTAAAGGAAACACAAGAAAAGTTCGGAGTAGGTATTAAAATCCATGGAGAATAAATAAAAACTTTGAGGTTTGCCGATGACATTGTAATTCTGCCAGAGACAGCAAAGGACTTGGAAGAGCAGTTGAACGGAATGGACAGTGTCTTGAAAGGAGCGTATAAGATGAACATCAACAAAAGCAAAACGAGGATAATGGAATGTAGTCGAATCAAATCGGGTGATGCTGAGGGAATTAGATTGGGAAATGAAACACTTAAAGCAGTAAAGGAGTTTTGCTATTTGGGGAGCAAAATAACGGATGATGGTCGAAGTAGAGAGGATATAAAATGTAGACTGGTAATGGCAAGGAAATCGTTTCTGAAGAAGAGAAATTTGTTAATATCGAGTATTGACTTAAGTGTCAGGAAGTCGTTCCTGAAAGTATTTGTATGGAGTGTAGCCATGTATGGAAGTGAAACATGGACGATAAATAGTTTAGACAAGAAGAGAATATAAGCTTTCGAAATGTGCTACGGAAGAATGCTGAAGATTAGATGGGTAGATCGCATAACTAATGAGAAGGTATTGAACAGAACTGGAGAGAAGAGAAGTTTGTGGCACAACTTGACTAAAGAAGGAATCGGTTGGTAGGACATGTTCTGAGGCATCAAGGGCTCACCAATTTGGTACTGGAGGGCAGCGTGGAGGGTAAAAATCGTAGAGGGAGACCAAGAGATGAATACACTAAGCAGATTCAGAAGGATGAAGGCTGCAGTAGGTACTGGGAGATGAAGAAGCTTGCACAGGATAGAGTAGCATGGAGAGCTGCATCAAACTAGTCCAGGACTGAAGACCAGAACAACAACAACAACAACAATTGTTGCACTATTTGTAAAGTATCCAGTGGTGTAAGTGAAGCACTGTCTGTTATTAAAAAGAGCCGCCGTATTCAGGTTAAAATTTGGAGGTCGTAAATACTTCTGTTTTAAAAAAAAATGGCTCTGAGCACTATGGGACTTAACTTCTGAGGTCATCAGTCCTCTACAACTTAGAACTACCTAAACCTAACTAACCTAAGGACATCACATACATCCATGCCCGAGGCAGGATTCGAACCTACGACCGTAGCGGTCGCGCTGTTACAAACTGTAGCCCCTAGAACCGCCCGGCCACTCCGTCCGGTTTCTGAAATTGGGTGGTAAATTATAAAGAGATTTCGAGTAAAGATAATATTTTCCTTGATGCGAGCCATATTTTGGGGATGTGTGAAGTGGGACATAATACTGTTCGAAGACGGGCTGGAATGCACTAAGTGCACTTGAAATCTGCAGTGGTTCGCTGGTAGCTGTCTTTTGACGGCCAATTGTTTGAGCTCGGTTATTTCCTGTATGGACTGATCTTGCACTTGCTAATTATATAGCCACCCTCCTGGAGTTGCAAATGGTGGGCGTTCTAACCGCGAACGTGGAACAGAATTGAACTTTCTAAGCAACTACTTTTAATAGGTTTGCCTCGAGTACGGGCTACCGCATTTACCTCAAAAGCTCACTAAAGTCGTTCTGTTATTATCTTTCTTGTCACTGTAATGCTTTGTTGTTTATACAGTCGTAGTTTAGCGATTGTGAAATTTCAATGAGCTATGTCGTTATGTTACGCCAGTGACAAACGGGCTCGCATCCGAGCTCTTAGTTTGTCCCAGAGTGGGGATCCGGTCGTCCTGTATGTTCCGGGGATCTGTGATTGGACCGATGCCTGTGAGAAGTCTGGGCCGAACGGGAGAAACTGTAACACGAGCAATAATGAAACTGTTACATCTAACCTACCGAAAGTACCACCAGTTATGCTGTCTCTCTTCTATAATGGATACGTCACTCGTACCTTATTAAGAATTATGTAATTCTTGTAGTAACTAAATTTTTTTGACGGTAGCTTTAATAATTTAGTTGATTATCTGAGCGTACATTATCTCTTAGTGTCTCCTTCCATTTATCATTTTCTGACTGATCCGAGCTATTGGACTCATCTGTGTCCTTGTTATCCTGCATTAGTTTTCTAGTTAATAGTTACGTTATTAATTAAATATTGAAGTTTAAATATGGACCTTTCATTTATTACACTCCTGGAAATTGAAATAAGAACACCGTGAATTCATTGTCCCAGGAAGGGGAAACTTTATTGACACATTCCTGGGGTCAGATACATCACATGATCACACTGACAGAACCACAGGCACATAGACACAGGCAACAGAGCATGCACAATGTCGGCACTAGTACAGTGTATATCCACCTTTCGCAGCAATGCAGGCTGCTATTCTCCCATGGAGACGATCGTAGAGACGCTGGATGTAGTCCTGTGGAACGGCTTGCCATGCCATTTCCACCTGGCGCCTCAGTTGGACCAGCGTTCGTGCTGGATGTGTAGACCGCGTGAGACGACGCTTCATCCACTCCCAAACATGCTCAATGGGGGACACATCCGGAGATCTTGCTGGCCAGCGTAGTTGACTTACACCTTCTAGAGCACGTTGGGTGGCACGGGATACATGCGGACGTGCACTGTCCTGTTGGAACAGCAAGTTCCCTTGCCGGTCTAGGAATGGTAGAACGATGGGTTCGATGACGGTTTGGATGTACCGTGCACTATTCAGTGTCCCCTCGACGATCACCAGATCTGTCCGGCCAGTGTAAGAGATCTCTCCCCACACCATGATGCCGGGTGTTGGCCCTGTGTGCCTCGGTCGTATGCAGTCCTGATTGTGGCGCTCACCTGCACGGCGCCAAACACGCATACGACCATCATTGGCACCAAGGCAGAAGCAACTCTCATCGCTAAAGACGACACGTCTCCATTCGTCCCTCCATTCACGCCTGTCGCGACACCACTGGAGGCGGGCTGCACGATGTTGGGGCGTGAGCGGAAGACGGCCTAACGGTGTGCGGGACAGTAGCCCAGCTTCATGGAGACGGTTGCGAATGGTCCTCGCCGATACCCCAGGAGCAACAGTGTCCCTAATTTGCTGGGAAGTGGCGGTGCGGTCCCCTACGGCACTGCGTAGGATCCTACGGTCTTGGCGTGCATCCGTGCGTCGGTGCGGTCCGGTCCCAGGTCGACGGGTACGTGCACCTTCCGCCGACCACTGGCGACAACATCGATGTACTGTGGAGACCTCACGCCCCACGTGTTGAGCAATTCGGCGGTACGTCCACCCGGCCTCCCGCATGCCCACTATACGCCCTCGCTCAAAGTCCGTCAACTGCACATACGGTTCACATCCACGCTGTCGCGGCATGCTACCAGTGTTAAAGACTGCGATGGAGCTCCGTATGCCACGGCAAACTGGCTGACACTGACGGCGGCGGTGCACAAATGCTGCGCAGCTAGCGCCATTCGACGGCCAACACCGCGGTTCCTGGTGTGTCCGCTGTGCCCTGCGTGTGATCATTGCTTGTACAGCCCTCTCGCAGTGTCCGGAGCAAGTATGGTGGGTCTGACACACCGGTGTCAATGTGTTCTTTTTTCCATTTCCAGGAGTGTATATTACATCTTTTATGGCTGTCCGAGTCATTAGATCAGATATGCGATCAGAAAGGCGATTACAAGCCTTTTTTCTATAATTAGCCCTGGTAGTACCTTTGCTATATTTGTGGTGTCACCGCCAGACACCACACTTGCTAGGTGGTAGCCTTTAAATCGGCCGCGATCCGGTAGTATACGTCGGACCCGCGTGTCGCTACTATCAATGATTGCAGATCGAGAGCCGCCACACGGCAGGTCTAGAGAGACTTCCTAGCACTCGCCCCAGTTGTACAGCCGACTTTGCTAGCGATGGTTCACTGATAAAATATGCTCTCATTTGCCGAGAAGATAGTTTAGCATAGCCTTCAGCTATGTCATTTGCTACGACCTAGCAAGGCGCCAGTATCAGTTTCTATTGATATTGTGACTATGTACCGTCAAGAGCGACGTTCGTCATTAATGGATTAAAGTGAAGTATTCCACCAGCTACGTCCGTTGTTCCTAATTCTAATTTCCTTGTCCAGTTCCAGACCTCACACCAGCCTGCGTGAGCTAAATCGCGTGCCTTTCGGCCTCCTCTAGTAACACGGTGTTGGCTCTCCTGCCAACCACAACAATATTTATTTAAGAATCAATGAAGCTTGTATAGCTGCCAGAGTGGCAGCTTTCCTTTATCTTAATAGTACTTGCTCTGAGTAATTGATTAATTTAAAAAATTTCTTGATTGGTTTTCGTTGCTGCTTTGGTAAATTTTTAAATTAAATTCTAAAACGTGTATGTTTACTTATTACAAGTGACCGGCTAATGTAACTGTTGTATTTAATCGCTCACTGTTTATTTTTTACTGGTGCTAAAATAAAATACTGAGAACCAAGTCTGAGAAAATTTCTCTTTACGCATTGGGTTCCGGTCCTCGTGCACATGAGTCGATTGCGCTGGCGCCAAAGCGGCGCAAGGTTCCAGTTACAGTGTAAAAATATCAGTTTGGATAATAAACGATCTGGTCCTTTGCACGCATCACTACTGACAGCCTCTGGCTCTTTTACCTGCTAAATGCCGGTGCCTTCGAGCATCAGTTTTCTCTCTACTGCTCAGCATAGTTTGTTTATCGTGTGTTGAATTATTAGTATTGCCATTCTGGAATGTCTGCTGTTGCCATGTCCAAGCAGTTATATTTGAATATTTTTAATTACGAAGACAGTATGTACCTTTCATGAAACGTTTCATATCTAATGCATATTTCATGCCTCATTCGTATAAACATTGTAGCATCTGCTGTAACTTTCTTTTGTTAGGATGGTTTAAAAATGGACATAATGTTCGAACCTAGTCACCACCAGTATATGAAGGATACTTCTTAATGCTACTTGCAACGGATTTATAACTACTTCTTTTTCAAAAATAAGAAACTTATCCAAGACAACTTCTTGGAAAATCAACTCAAAATTTTTTTGACTGGACAGATACGAAACAGTACAAAGATCTACATCAGACAAATTATTGTTACGATTATACACTTACAGTTTTAAAACTTCAATTTTGAATAAATGTCGCATTTAAACTGCGTTAATATATGTTGGTAATACCTGAATGTCATTTGCAATAAGGAACATGATATTTGGGACACTGCATCTAATAAACCGACGGAGACTTCATAGAATATACTGTGTCTGAACCAAGGGTGGCATACTGTGAAAGTGCAACTCAGAAATAGTTATTCTTGTAAGAAAAGCTCGTTTACTACTTTATTTGAACAGGTGGTACAAGTAAAATAGAATACGTTCTGTCAAACATGAAACTGTATTAAAACAAAGAGACGAATCACGAGTTGAATTTGTCTGGCGCATTAATTATTTGCTGTTACAGAAATGGTCTGGTATGTCGAATAGATAAGGTTTGTCGCCTTGGCGGGTGGGCTGAGATCGTGTTTGTGTTCGATGTGTCTTCTGCCCTGGTTTCCAAACTGATCATCTTCGAAATTGTTTGGCGGAGAAGGAGGCAACTTAAATCACTTAAAAAGCAAGTCTTCTGGTCCAGACTATATACCAGTTAGGTTCCTTTCAAAGTATGCTGATGCATTAGCTCCATACTTAACAATCATAAACAACCGTTCTCTCGACGAATGATCCGTACCCAAAGACTGGAAAGTTCCGCACGTCACAACAATATTCAGGAAATGTAGCAGGAGTAATCCACTTAATTACAGGGCCATACCATTAACGTCGATATGCAAAAGGCTTCTGGAACATATATTGTTTTCGAACGTTATGTACTACCTGGGAGAAAACCGTCTATTGACACACAGTCAACATGGGTTTAGAAAACATCTTTCTTGTGAAACACAACTAGCTCTTTATTCGCATGAAGTGTTGAGTGCTATTGACAAGGGATTTCAGATCGATTCCGTATTTCTAGATTTCCAGAAGGCTTTCGACAGTGTACCACACAAGCGGCTTGTAGTGAAATTGCGTGCTTATGGAATATCGTCTCAGTTATGTGACTGGATTTGTGATTTCCTGTCAGAAAGGTCACAGTTCGTAGTAATTGACGGAATGTCATCGAGTAAGACAGAAGTGATTTCTGACGTTCCCCAACGTAGTGTTATAGGCTCTTTGCTGTTCCTTATCTATATAAACGATTTGGGAGACAATCTGGGCAGCCGTCTTAGGTTGTTTGCAGATGATACTATCGTTTATCGACAAATAAAGTCATCAGAAGATAAAAAAAATTGTTAAACTATTTAGAAAAGATATCTGAATGGTGCGAAATATGGCAGTTGACCGTAAATAACGAAAAGTGTGAGGTCATACACATTGAACTTTTGTTACACGATAAATCAGTCAAATCTAAAGGCCGTACATTCAACTAAATACCTAGGAATTATAATTACTAACAACTTAAATGGGAAGGAACACATAGAAAATGTTGTGTGGAAGGCTAACCAAAGACTGCGTTTTATGGGCAGGACACTTACGAAATGTAACAGATCTACTAAGGGGACTGCCTACACGACGCTTGTCCGTCCTCTTTTAGAATATTGCTGCGTGGTGTGGGATCCTTACCAAATAGGATTGACGGTGTACATCGAAAAAGTTCAAAGAAGAGCAGCACGTTTTGTGTTATTGCGAAACATGGGAGAGAGTGTCACTGAAATGATACAGGATTTTGGCTGGACATCATTAAAAGAAAGACTTTTTCGTTGCGACGGAATCTTCTCACGAAATTCCAGTCACCAACTTTCTCCTCCGAATGCGAAAATATTTTGTTGACAACGACCTACAAGAGAGACATAATCACCACCATAAAATAAGAGAAATCATAGCTCGTACGGAAAGATATAGGTGTTCGTTCGTTCCGGGTTCTGTATGAGATTGAAATATTAGAAAATTGTGAAGGTGATTCGATGAACCCCCTACCACGCACTTAAATGTGATTTGAAGAGTATCCATGTAGATGTGGATGTAGCTATAATGTGGAGAGTTGAAAATGTAGTTGGGGGTATGTGTGGTACAAGAAAAGTAAATTATGAGAGTCGATAACAGGGATAAATAGGTGTTTGGGGACACAATTGCGGGTAGGGTAGGAAACTATAGGGTGTTCGTTGCGGAAGAAGAAGGGAGAGAGAAAATTAATATTTGAGTGGGGGAGGGAAGTCGGATATGAAAGACTAGGCGAAATGCATAATGTTGGAAGAATTGACTGGAGTTGTGGAATTCTGTGGGTCAGAAAACTGCATAACATTGCCGTAACAGAAAATTGGTTTGATTAAGGATTTGTTGTTGCGGAATACGTTTCCCTGTGACTGACAGATTTGTAGCTCGTCTATTGTGGATTTCTTAGGCATGGTTAGGACTTGCATCTCAGTGCCCTATCAGATTAACACATAATGCTTTGGACTAACCATCGACCCCAAGCTATGAAGACATAGAGGGGTGTAGCTTTCATTTTTGATGTTTTGCACTTTTCATTCTCCACTCCAAAGAGAATGAACGGGTTCTTTTAGATTCAGCTCATTATAGAGTCGTGGTTCTTTAATCCATTCGCGGGCAAGGAGTGACATGTTGAAAGGTGTAGTAGTAGTTGTCTTTATAAACCATCCCACAAGTTTATTCTGCGAGATGAAATGACTGTTTCTCTATCAAGGTAGCAACAATATGGGCTCATTACAGTGCAGATCATTTACTCCACGCACAACAGATTCATAATGTTTATGCATTTAAAATTTGTGATAAACTGAAATTATATGTCTCTCTGCGAGTCGAACTTGGACACACATCTATGAACATGTATGTTTAAACTGTCCCAAATGTGGATCAGAGATGAAGAATAGAAATTCTCATCCTTGTTTGTACATCCTATAGCGCAGTCTTCCCATTATCTTTACTATGGTTAAAATAAATAATGGTGATGAATGCCAGCACTAAAATAAATTTTACATATAGTAAATACAGTTTCACAAAACTGCCAGTTAGATTAGATTTTGTATAAAAATGTTTCTAAAATGGTTCAAATGGGTCTGAGCACTATGGAACTTAACATCTATGGTCATCAGTCCCCTAGAACTTAGAACTACTTAAACCTAACTAACCTAAGGACATCACACAACACCCAGCCATCACGAGGCAAAGAAAATCCCTGACCCCGCCGGGAATCGAACCCGGGAACCCGGGTGTGGGAAGCGAGAACGCTACTGCATGACCACGAGGTGCGGGCTGTTTTTGAAAGAAAGACCAACGACGAAGTACTCAAATTAAAAAGGGTGCAACTCACGGGTGCAATCTTTTCCTATGTTTTGGAGAAAGAACGACAGAAATAAAAGAAAAGTCTGAGGAATTAAAACTGAGGGTGAAAGGATGTAAAGATTTGCTGATGACAGTACTATCCTCACTGAAAGCGAGGAAGAATTACAGGACCTATTGAATGGAATGAGCACCAAACAGGAGCTGAGAGCAAGCCAGAGAAAAATAAACGTTGTTAGGAGAAGCAAAAACGAGATTGTCCATAAACTTACGGTCAGAAATGGGGACTACAAAGTAGACTACGTGAAGGAATCCTGCTACTTTGAAAACAAAGCAACACTTAAAGGACGAAGGAAGAACGATTTAAGAAGCAGACTAGCACAGGCAAAGAGGATGTTTCTTTCTAAAAGAAGCGAACTGTGCGTGCAAGCTCATTTAGATTCTTTTGCTCATGCAACTTCTTTGAATTACGGCTTTTCTGGCGTCTCAGTGGGCGGTGGCCTTTGCAGCGCCTCGGGCGACTGAAGCATATGCGCGGCTCACGCTAGAGGTCTGCTGGGGTTTGACTGTCAGCCAGAGAGTGTGTCTGGATCGTGGCCTGAACTTACTCGCCACACAGGTCCGCTCGCCGCCTCTGGATGGCGGATGTTTACTTTGAGGAGCGCGTCTGCGTCCACTTGAGAATCGTCGCTTCTGTCTGCCTTTGTGGTAGCGTACTGTGGTCTAGAGTTCGTCTTAGTCCTGTTTCCTGCTGCCTTGGTTCCTGCGCGCGATTAGTCGAGCAGTCTAGGACGCTGCAGTCATGGACTGTGCGGCTGGTCCCGGCGGAGGTTCGGGTCCTCCCTCGGGCATGGGTGTGTGTGTTTGTCCTTAGGATAATTTAGGTTAAGTAGTGTGCAAGCTTAGGGACTGATGACCTTAGCAGTTAAGTCCCATAAGATTTCACACACTTTTGGAGGACGTTGGACTCATACAATGACCTTAGTTCTCCTAGGCGCGGCAAAGTAATGGCGGTGAGCAGCATTTCTTGTGCGCTGTAAAGTGTCCACTGCGGCCAGTGAAAACCCATGAAGTTTGCTATTGAGGTTCATTTGTTCCAGTCGTAAGCTGGACTGGCTTATACTTCTTGTCGTTATTTTGACCGGTGTCCTTAACATGGATCAGAATCCCGGTCATAAGGACGTGCCCGATTTGAACACTGATTTAATGGTAAGTGGAGACTGTTTTTTACCTAGTTCTGTTTTGCGATTACCTGATCTAGAAATGTTTGCCTTTACCTGTGCTAATGGTGCATGTATTTTCTAACTTAAGGTATCTTTAATATTTTTTTTGTCGGTTAACTTTAAGTACTTGTGGGTCTAATAGACTCTATTATTTACTTGTGCATATCCTAATCCACTTTGTTATGTAAATTTTATTCTGTTAACCTCAAGTACTTGCAAGCCAAGTTGTCTACCCTGATTCTATCTCCCATGGTTGGAGACTTGTAAGCTATCTGTCATTTATTTTTTTTGTAAATTTAAAGTATATTTTATGGGTATTTTAGACTCTTTAATAAATTGAAGCAAGCATTTGGGTTGCAAACCGAACTTAAGCTGGTTATTGTGCGTACGCTAAGACACTTTCTTTGGTTTCAGTTTGCCCTTGTTTGCTCTTCTGAATAATTGTTTGCGCTTGTTGATTTTCTAATGCTGTCTGTCTTATTTTATAGGCGATACAGAAGTTACATATTCTGCTACGCTGAAAGTTTTTCTTTAATGTAAATTGTTATGTATATTGTAATCATTAAAGTATTGGTTTTCAAATAGACAAAATAACTTTTACAAACGGTCATTGTGTCTGGGGGCGATTTTTATAACGCTTATCAAGTTGAAAGGTTTTACTATGTTGTAAAGGAAAATAATTCTCTGAAATATTTAAGGAGCAGCGATTTAAAGTTTTGCTAACTTGTTGCGGCGTTTCTTGGAGCTTTATTGTTCGTCATTGTTCGTGTTAATTTAGTCTCTGTATAAAATAAATATGTTGAAAATGAATACTTTTTTTTTAGTTCCCAGCACCTTGCGACCCTTACTTCCAAGCTACCTGCCATTTTAAGAACCCTACTAGTGTCAAACTTTGGCGTCAATTTGAGTAGGAAATTTCCAAGAATATACTTCTGGAGTACGACAATGCATTATGAAAATGACTCGTGTAGTATGGGAAAATCGAGAAAAGAAGGGAATCGGACTGTTGGAGATTTGGTGCTACAGAAGGATATTGAATCTCATGTGGACTGATACAATAAGAAAAGAGATTTTCTTCATATGGAAGAGACTGGCAGGGAGAAGGTATAGCGTGATGGGAAATGTGTTAAGGCATCGGCGAATATGTTCCACGGCACTTCCCAGTGGACACCACCTAATGGAAGACAGTGTCGGGAGGGAGGGTTTGCGAACTTCTACGAAGTGGAGAGCTGTGCTGGCGGTAGCGTAGCTACTGGCAGTGTCTTCACTGAGGAGCAAGACAAAGATTGTCCCACAACACAGGGCATGGAGGGTTCTAGAGGCGCAGTGAAGCCAGCATCCCTAAAGGAGACAACCTCGACAGAAACTCACGGAGGTCGCGATACCCAGAGGTAACCTGCGCAGCGCGCGTAACGCAGCCAGGGAATTCTAAAATTACTGGCGAACTCACAGACAAGATACAGGACTGGATCAACTGGTGACAGCCAGAAAATTTTAATCGACAAACCATTTGGCGTTACTGATTACATGTTTTTGGCAACAGGGGATGTTCGAGGATTGTTGACAAAGAGTGTGAGTTAAATACTCAAAGAGAGCAAAGCAGACATTGCAGTAATATCAAAAACTAAAAAAAAAAAAAATTTTAAAACTACAAGGAAAAAAATTTACGGAGTACTACTTACAGTAGTGGCCCACAAAGAAAATGAGCTAGTGTTGGAGTAATAATTTTAGTCAGTGATAAACGGAGAAGAATTATTTATAATGGAAGAATAATGACAATCCGATTTCAGATTATAAGAGGTCATCTAAGAGTTATCTGTGTATACCGATGCAGGGGAGGGAAGGGAGGGTGGTAATACTGAAACCTACCTACACCAGGCATTGTAGGACTACTTGGAGAAAAGGCTCTTAAGAACTACACCAGTTTGCCTCTTTTAATAATTGTAAAGTTACTAACACATTTTATCGAAAAGAAAGTCATTCACAAGTTAACATGGAGTGCGCGAGTATTAAGATATGTGATTAATTATATACTAATTTGTAAGGAAATGAAAATGTCGATAAAGATAACTCTGTTTATACAAGAAGCGACGTAGGTATCGACCACTTTTACGTAGTTAAGATAAGGCTAGTATTAAAATGAAGGAAAAAAAGAAACTCTAAAAGAAGCCTCAACATGGGTTGTTCCAAGTACATCTCCTGTCGGAATATACTATCAGGGAACTTGACCAGTACAGATTCCAAGAAAACCTCGCTTCACTACCAATCAACAAAGACATAAATGTAGAATGGAATAGTGGTAAGAGCTGCATCATCGAATCAGCTCCAGAAGCACTAGATAAAAGGAACAAAACGGAGAATTTAATTCAGAAATCCATATGATCTTTATCGACCCTGAGAAGGGTTTTGACCATGTGTGCCGAGATAGTCTGTGGAAGATTGTGGTTAAATGTGGATATCCTTAGCACCTAATTGAAATAGTGGAAAATCTTTATAAAATTCATGCATTGTAATAAATACAGGCAGGAATCGATTAGAAATAATAATTATTAACCAAGGTGTACGACAAATACTTGGACTATCACAGACCCTTTTCAACATTTACATTGACTTAATTCTTCGTAAATGTAGATGAAAACAAAGGAATTAAGACATCGAATGAGGAATACCAGAATGTGCTTCTCTTTGCAAATGATATTGTTATTCTTCAAAAGAATGAAGATGACCTCCATAAATCAGTATGCCAGTTCAACGAAATGTGCAGTAGCTACGACTTTAAAATTTGTCGTAATGAAACTAAAATGATGGCATTCTGAAGAAAATACTCAGTTAGATCAAAAATTATTTTGGATAATTCAGTTTCAGAACAAATCTCTCGAATCGCTTATTAAGACGGTGATATAAATTCTCAGTTTGAGTCAGATTTTGAAAATAAAGAACTCAAAGTCCAAGCCGTCTGTGTCATCACTACCAGAGCAGCAGGCCATTAAGCACACAAAGAGAGCATCACAAAGTTTTATAAAAATACTGCCAGTTTCTATGCTATTCTAAGGAAGCTAAAGCAGGGTTACCTAAAAAAACTGGCCAGCTGCGTGTGGGACTCGCAGACTGACTGTTCCGTACAAAATTAATTATGTATGCGTATCGTTCATCCATCCTGCGGATCAACAGTCTCAGCGACTTTTGCCTGTTATCGACACTGATACTGCCAAGGTGTCGGTCCCAGGAATTCCAGCACTTCCATAATGTTTTAATTTCAAGTTTGAGGTCAATTAAAAACGAATAAAGAAATATTTTTGTTTTCGAAATATATAATTACAGGTAATCAAATTTCCGCTTCTTCTTTTGGTTTCAGTGTCGAGTCTTGCTTGGCAAATTTCATGATTCTAAATAACGGGGACTATCCTGTAGGTTTCGATGAGTGTTTTTGCAAGCTTCAAAATACGTGACATAAGAGGCCGCATTTCTTGTCTGCAGTGACTTAGAAGCTAACATTTGTTATAACGCCAAGAGACGACAGACCTCACTACGTCACATAAATTTCAGTCTGAGACGGCTAACTGTCGCTGAGAAAAAATGGTCTTAACAAATGGACGGACAGACAGACAATCTGATAACAAATAACAAAAACTCTTTCTCATGTGATATAACCACAACCTAACAGTTTTCAGGTTTTTTGCCTTTGTTGCAGTGTGAAACACTGCTTCCTGGGAAATTTTGATTCTAGGTCAACGGGAACTATCCTGTAGGTTTTGATGAGTGATTTTGCGAACATCAAAATAAGTGATATAAAAGGCCGTATCAAATTCAAATGGCTCTGAGCACTATGGGACTTATCTTCTGAGATCATCAGTCCCCTAGAACTTAGAACTACTTAAACCTAACTAACCTATGGACATCACACACATCCATGCCCGAGGCAGAATTCGAACCTGCGACCGTAGCGGTTGAGCGGTTCCAGACTGTATCGCCTAGAGCCACTCGGCCACTCCGAGCGGCAAAAGGCCGTATCATCTGAGCGGATTGACTTAGAACGTTTGCTTTTTTACGTAGTAAAGGAACCGTAGGCTCTAGTATGTGACATAAATTCTGACTTCATAAGCCTCGCCGTTCTTGAGGAAAACGGTTTTGAAGAGAGAGCCAAACGGACAGAGAGACGTACAACAAAGTATTACTGTTACAAGGATACCTTTTTTACCGACTGAGGTACGGAACCATAAATACAAGAAAATAAAGTTCAGACAGCATAGATGACGTCCTCAAGCAAGACGAAGGCCTGCACAAGAAGAGACATAATTAGAAGTGAAGATATTAGAATAATTAGATCTGAAGATATCAGAACAAAATTAAATATTATCATTATGAATGAAAAAAATTCAAAATTGTCGTGAAGACTGGAGACAACACCTTATGAGAATAACAGATCACCCAAATCTCTAGAAGATAATAAGCTACGAGATGAATGGGAAGATAGATATTGGAGGACTTCAAAAAAATTCGAATTATTTTGTTTGCTAGTTTGGAACAAGCAACAGCCTAAGCCTTGAAAGGAATACGATGATTATGATAAGGTTGCTATCGATAATGATGATGTACTATAGAGGGCTGCAGATCGCCAAAAATGTTCTGGAAATTGAAAACTCATACACTTTTTAAAATGAAGCGTTCTACATCTTTATTCTGCAAGTCGACACACGGCTCCGATTTGAACGGTGTAACATAGCGGTGTATAGCATAACTATGTCGGTGCGTGAGAAACAGCGCGCTGTAATCGAGTTTCGAATTTCAAGAGGTCATCCAGACACGGGGTTCCCTCTCCTTCTGCATGACTATGCCAGAACACAAACGACCGCTACGACATCTGCAACAACCTGACGCCTTGTGTTCACTGCCATCAACTTCTGACTTGGCCCCGTCCGACATTCATCTGTTTCCAAAACTTAAAGAACACCTTCGAAGACTTCACTTTGAAGGTGATGAAGCGGTGCAAGCAGAGGTGAGGGTGTGGCTCCGTCAGCAAAGTCATATATTCTCCTGTGACGGTATCAACAATTGGTCTGTCTCGTTGCAAGAAATGTGTCCGTCGCCTGGACGACTGTGTTGAAATATAAGTATACAGACGTTACGAATAAAGATGCAGCATGTTAACAACGTTTGTTTTAATTAAAAACTGTGAGAGTTTTTACATAAAAAAATTCGCAGACGTTACCTTTTAGCAAGCCCTCGTATGTGTTTGAATGGTGTTTCGAATTTTTTATTAGACCAGAAGCACTAGTTGCGTTTTCGGTAGTAATTAAGAAATCTGTGAGCGACACAAAGTTGTGGCTGCTGCGGTAACACAAAGAATATACACTGTGAAATACCACATGTCCATGAATAAAGCTCAAGTCTATCATACTGCTATGAGAATCCAGGCAGAGTCAAACCAAGTTCGCAACGTAGCTCATCAACTAAATGATGGACGGCGTGTATGTTGTAACTATACAGACTGAACATGACACCGGGCTGTAGTCGCTCTGTGGGCAGTTTTATCCTGCTACGGAGATCACCGCAATGCACTGCGTTTTGTGACGTGGCTGACGAGATCATGTCTTTGGCCCATTACGGTGTGCTCGCGATCTGCTGCGCGTGTGTGGCGCTGCCGGTTGCGGAACCGAGTAGATAGTATCGCTACCTGAGTCGCTGGTTGCAACAATAGCCAAAAAATACTTGAGGGAATTAGGTTTAAGTGTAGAGGGATAGAGCCGAGGCCTCGTGGTTGTCAGGATACCGTAGTGTGGAGTGCAGATCAAACTATTTGCAAAATTATAACACATACTGAAACACACTATTACTTTCAGGGCTTACACAAACTGAATGGTCTTTATAACATTCTTATTACTATTCACTGCAGAATCATTAATTGGATATAGGTTAAGTCTCTCTCAGTTAAATACATCACTATTTAAAATGAAAGTTAATTGGAATCCACTAACAGGTTGCTTCTCACTATCATTTGAGTAAAGAAATAATGTTTTTCATAATTAGTGGTTTTCCCATTACTTGTTACCTAGCATTAACGCAATAGACAAACTGTGGATCCTGTTATATTATTAATATGCACTTCCTATACACAAGAGAGACAAACACTTAGCAGACATGAGTATATAACGTTTCACACTGCAGTTTTCCACTTTTACTACGTTGGGAGACAAAATTAACAGATATATAAAAGATACTGACTCACCTTCTGCGATTTACAACAGGCAGTAATGTGATCATTTACTAAGCAAAACTTTATAAGCCTCAGTCTTAAGAACTCTTAATTTGAAGTTGGCGACAACACATTAATAAGCAGTTTTACTAGGAAAATTATTTTCAGCAAGCATCATTAACTTTAACTCACTCTCTTGCCACATTAACTTTAACTTCCTTTTTACTATGTTAAAGAGGCATTAATTAGCAAAAACACTGGTCTTTAATGTTCTTACAGTAGGGACACTCGGTAATCACTTTAGTTCAAACGGAGAGGAAGCTGAGAGGTGTTATGATAAGGAGAAAAATCAAGGTAGGTACATAAATTCAGTTGTAAATTACCTTATATTTGACCACACTAACACATCCATTTAGCTGATCCTTCACTGTACATTATTATAGTACTCCTTTACAGTGATTGCGCAATGTGGTGGCAACTGCAAGTCGGTAGGCAGATTTGAAGACAGAATTGCTGGACTCTGGCCTGTCTTGGTGGAGATGATGAATACCAATTCCAGAGTCGTTCCAGCTATTTATCCATCCATCCGAGGCATTGGAAAGTAGCAGAAAAAGCCTCCCTCGGAACCAGCACAATATGCATCTTTTACTTGGAAATGCACACTTGGTAGCTCGTCCCCGACTCGTAGCTCATACCCGACTGTCTCTTGTTCCACCTTTTCTACCTAGGCCAATCACAATTTGCGCGCGCTACACAGTTTCGTTCCCGAGGGGAACACAACACCTTTTACATACAGAATAACTAAGAACCCTAAGTGAGGATCAGCAGCTTACATAACAGCAACCAAATGCATTGAATGAAACAGAACATTTGCACATATTGACATTAATACAAAAAATTATTCACACAGAAATTACAATTATATACAGTTGAGTTTTGTTCCCTCCAAATGGGACAAAGTATTTAAATGACAGATATACTACTTTGCATAGAATTAAATCATGACATCGAAGTTTTTACAAAGAAAGAAGCATACAATTTTATGCTATCGATTCAAACACATTTACAGAAGCTCAATGATGTAACATTAAATGAAACAAAAGCAAAATAAATCCGTACAGCATTAGAGCTATGGTGTTACAAGCACTATGGGACTGATCTGTGGTCATGTTCCCTAGAACTTAGAACTACTTAAACCTAACTAACCTAAGGACATCACACGCATCCATGCCCGAGGCAGGATTCGAACCTGCGACCGTAGCGGTCACGTGGTTCCAGACTGAAGCGCCTAGAACCGCACGGCCACACAGGCCGTCTGATGCACATGCAAAGGGCAGCTACGTCGCAGGAGGTTGCTGACCGAACGCACTGTGGACGTTGTCTGCCTGTCGTGGTGGCCAGCAGCACGGATTGCAGGTTAACAGGGCGATTTCTTTGATGGCGTAGATGGCGTCTCGGGAAAGGCTCCCATCACTTCTGTACGAGGTGGCCATCGACGCTAGTGTCTGCTCATGGATGCACGTTTGGCGGTGGCACCTATTGTGCTCCCCCGGTGTGTTCAGCAAGTTCTGCCAGCTAGGCTTTGTGGGGGACTGGTGGTAAGAGGCACCCAAATCTTTTCTGCGAAGGCGAAGACGAGGCGGCAGCAACCAACGTGAGCCACGTCCATATAAAACTACGTTGCGCAACAGAATTAAAGGATCACTTTTTCGAACGGCTGGACTATGGGTGCACAGTATATGGGTCAGCGAGGCCATCTTATTTGCGGATCCTTGACGCTGTTCACCATGCTGGGATTCGACTGGCCACAGATGCTTATCGGACCAGCCCGGACCCAGCCTCTGTGCTGAGGCTGGGGAACCGCCACTTACCATCCGGCGGCAGCTCCTGCTGGTGCGCCAGGCTTGTAAGTTTCTTGCAGCTCCCAGCTCGCCTGCTCACCGTCTTGTTGCCCATCCACCTCTGGACCGCCTTTATTTCCCGCCGCCCCCGGGCTACGTTGGCGTTTGGGATCCGTGTGCAACGTGTGCTAGAGTCGCTTGGTGTGGAGTCTGTACAACCCCAAATCCAGGGTTTTAACCGCCTGCCACCCTGGTTACTGAAGAGGCCCGGAGTGATTTTAGATTTATTGCAGTACAAGAGAGATTACACTCCTGCCACCGTTTTTAATGCAGCATTTTCTGCCATTTTATCTGACTACCACGACTATGTAGCTGTTTTTACGGATGGGTCGGAACAAGGGGATTCCGTTGGTTGCTCAGTTGTTTTTCCGGATTGTGTCCTGAAGGTCCGACTGCCTCAGACTTTTACTGTCTTTGATGCAGAACTGTCTGCGGTCTTGCGGGCACTGGAGCTCATGAGACATTCTTCCTCTCTTAAATTTATTGTCTGTTAAGATTCACTCAGTGCCCCTCACTCATTGCACCGTTTGTATCCGGCAGATAAAATAGTCCAGACCATCCAGGATGCCCTCCTCCGACTACAGCGACTGGGGAAGGTTGTGGCTTTCTGCTGGGTTCCGGGGCATGTCGGGATTGCTGGGAATGAAAGGGCAGATCTCGCAGCCAAGGAGGCGTGTCTCGCCCCACAAGTATCTCAGTGTGCTATCCCCCTGCACGCACTCACCTCGCTGTTGAGCTCACGGGTCATGCGTCGGTTGGAGGATGAGTGGCTGGAAGTGACTGACAATAAGCTCTGTTTAGTCAAGCCCACAACGCGTGTGTGGTGTACTTCCTTTCAGCCCCATCGACGGGACGAGGTTCTCCTCACTCGGCTTCGAATAGGCCCCAGCCCCAGCCATGGCTTCCTGCTCCGGCGGGAGGACCCTCCAATTTGTGATGCTTGTGGCGACCAGGTCACTTTGCGCCACGTTTTATTGCATTGCGTTTTATTTTCTGACCAGCGGGCCGCGGCTGACTTGCCAGCGGACCTGCCATCTCTTTTAGGCACTACTCGGACGAATGTGGTTAAAGTTTTAAAGTTCTGTGCCATGTCAAATGTTTATACAAAGATTTTAAGAAGAGGATTTTAATTTGCCCATTGTGTGACAAGCTCGCCCATATTTTATGTAAGTGGCCAGCCAATGACAATTTTGTGTGGCATTTTGTTGCTATGCTTTTCCTTTCCTTCGGTTTTACTTTCTTATGTAGTATTTTTCTTCTTTTCCTACTTTCTTTGAGTGTGTTTTTCAGTTTTATTAGGTCTGTCCACATTCGTTCCCTTTAACGTGTGTCAAGGCGCTGATGAACTCGATGCTGAGCGCCCATAAGCCCCAACACAAACATACACTTTTTCGAAACTACATAATTGCCTCCCATGCCAACACTTAATTTTATAATTTGGCTCAAAGGTGCCTACAACCTTCTCCTGTAGTGGTGCAAAAGCTTGGCGCCCTGCGGCGTCACCCTCGGCCTGGACGACACTTCAAATTGCCGCCACATGCCGAAAAACGGCCAGAGCTCAGAAGTTCATGCGAGGAGTAATCTAGATTAATGACGTCACACTGGCACCAAATTACATCAAAATTCTGCCCAACGCCACTGTGGACGAGTCATACGATAGCAAGGTCGTCGCAGCCCCTCTTACCCACATTTCAGTCCTTTCTACGCCTCTGTGATGGCGGTCAGTACCACGACGCCCAGCATTGAAATTGCGGGATTTTCTTACAGGTGGCCGAGAAAATACACTCATGCTAATAAATTAAGGATAATGCTGATACATGGTGAAACAACGCTCTGGTGCGCTGTTTACGAGTTTAAATCACCTTGGGGTATGACCATGCGGTGCATTTGACCTGCGGTCGTCGCACGGTGGCGCTGGCAGCAGTCCACAAACGCAGAGGTGTGTTGGTGCATGTCAGAGTACGGTGCAGCGAGTAAGTGTGCAGACGTTTTCAGACTCGCTAATGGTGACTGTGTGTTGAAAATGGCTCAAAGAACACATATTGATGACGTTATGAGGAGTAGAATACTAGGGTGACTGGAGGCTGGTCAAACACAGCAGGTCGTAGCACGGGCCCTCCGTGTGCTACGAAGTGTGATCTCAAAACTATGGCACTGATTCTAGCAGACAGGAAACGTGTCCAGGTGCTACAGTACGGGACGTCCACAGTGTACAACATCACAAGAAGACCTATATCTCACCATTAGTGTCCGCAGATGGCCACTGAATACAGCAGGTAGCCTTGCTCGGAACCTTACCGCAGCCTTACCGCAGACACACAGTCTACAGACGACTGATGGTTTATTCGCCTGGATACCTGCAAGGTGCATTCCAATGACCCCTGGTCACAGGAGATCCCGTAAACCCTTGTGTCAAGAACACAGTACACTGTCATTGGAACAGTGGTCCCAAGTTATGTTCACGGACGAGTCCACGTGTAGTCTGAACAGTGATCCTCGCCAGGTTTTCATCTGGCGTGAACCAGGAACCAGATACCAACCCCTTAATGTCCTTGAAAGGGACCCGTATGGATGTCGTGGATTGATGGTGTGGGGTGGGATTATGATTGGTGCACGTACACCCCTGCATGTCTTTGACAGAGGAACTGTAACAGGTCAGGTGTATCGGGACGTCATTTTGCACCAGTATATCCGCCTTTTCAGGATTGCAGTGGGTCCCACCTTCCTCCTGATGGATGATAACTCACGCCCCCCCCCCCCCCCCCAAGCTGACATAGTGGAGGAGTACCTTGAAACAGAAGATATCAGGCGAATGGAGTGGCCTGCCTATTCTCCAGACCTAAACCCCATCGAGCACATCTGGGATCCTCTCGGTCGACGTATCGCTGCACGTCTTCAAACCCCTAGGACACTTCAGCAGCTCCGACAGGCTCTGGTGTAAAAATGCGAGGCTATACCCCAGCACCTGCTCGACCACCTGATCCAGAGTATGCCAACCCGTTGTGCGGCCTGTGTGCGTGTGATCATATCCCATTTTGATGTCGGGATACATGCGCAGGGAACAGTGGCGGTTTGTAGCACATGTGTTTCGGGACGGTTTTCTCAACTTATCGCCAGTACCGTGGACTTACAGATCTGTGACGTGTGTGTTCCCTATGTGCCTATGCAATAGCGCCAGTTTTGTTTAATGCCACGTTGTGTGGCACCACATGCTGCAATTATTCTTTATGTGTGAGCATGAGTGTATTTCAGATACATTGCCGCTCAGAATCACCACGAAAAGGCCTGAAGGATTGCATAAAGGGCGCCAATGGATGAAATGACCGTATGGTGCTGACAGCTGGGAGCCCCCTTCCTGGGAAAGTTCGCCTGCCAACGTGCAAGTGTGTTTATTTCATCTACATCTACATCTACATTTATACTCCGCAAGCCACTCAACGCTGTGTGGCGGAGGGCAGTTTACATGCTACTGTCATTACCTCCCTTTCCTGTTCCAGTCGCGTATGATTCGCGGGAAGAACGACTGCCGGAAAGCCTCCGTGCGCGCTCGAATCTTTCTAATTTTACATTCGTGATCTCTTCGGGAGGTATAAGTAGGGGGAAGCAATATATTCGATACCTCATCCAGAAACGCATCCTCTCGAAACCTGGACAGCAAGCTACACCGCGATGCAGAGCGCCTTTCTTGCACAATCTGCGTTACGTCTCCGTAACGCTATCACGCTTACCAAATAACCCTGTGACGAAACTCGCCACACTTCCTTGGATCTTCTCTGACCTGGTACGGATCCCACACTGATGAGCAATACTCAAGTATAGGTCGAACAAGTGTTTTGTAAGCCATCTCGTTTGTTGATGGAATACATTTTCTAAGGACACTCCCAATGAATCTCCACCTGGTACCTGCCTTACCAACAATTAATTTTATATGATCATTCCATTTCAAATCGTTCCGCACGCATACTCCCAGATATTTAACAGAAGTAACTGCTACCAGTGTTTGTTCCGCTATCATATAATCATACAATAAAGGATCCTTCTTTCTATGTATTCGCAATACATTACATTTGTCTATGTTAAGGCTCAGTTGCCACTCCCTACATCAAGTGTCTATCCCCTGCAAATCTTTCTGCATTTCGCTACAATTTTCTAATGCTGCAACTTCTCTGTGTACTACAGCATCATCCGCGAATAGCCGGAAGGAACTTCCGACACTATCTACTAGGTCATTTATATATATTGTGTAAAGCAATGGTCCCATACACTCCCCTGTGGCAGGCCAGAGGTTACCTTAACGTCTGTAGGCGTCTCTCCATTGAGAACAACATGCTGTGTTCTGTTTGCAAAAACTCTTCAATCAAGCCACACAGCTGGTCTGATATTCCGTAGGCTCTTTCTTTGTTTATCAGGCGACAGTGCGGAACTGTATCGAACGTCTTCAGGAAGTCAAGGAAAATAGCATCTACCTGGGAGACTGTATCTAACATTTTCTGGGTCTCACGAACAAATAAAGCGAGTTGGGTCTCACACGATTACTGTTTCCGGAATCCATGTTGATTCCTACAGAGTAGATTCTGTGTTTCCAGAAACGACATGATACGCGAACAAAAGACAAGTTCTAAAATTCTATAACAGATCGACGCCAGAGATATAGGTCTATAGTTTTGGGCTTCTACTCGACGACCCTTCTTGAAGACTGGGACTACCTGTGCTCTTTGCCAATCATTTGGAACCTTCTGTTCCTCTAGAGACTTGCGGTACACGGCTGTTAGAAGGGGGGGGGGGGCAAGCTTTTTCGCGTACACTGTGTAGAATCGAATGGGTATCCCGTGAGGTCCAGTGGACTTTCCTCTGTTGAGTGATTCCAGTTGCTTTTCTATTCCTTGGACACTTATTTCGATGTCAGCCATTTTTTAGTTTGTGTGAGGATTTGGAGAAGAAACTGCAGTGCGGTCTCCCGCTGTGAAACAGCTTTGGAAAAGGGTGTTTAGTATTTCAGCTTTACGCGTGTCATTGACGCCATACTGGGCGACTTGCTCGTCGGTCATGATGAGGACAACGGAACACCAGATCCGCCATCGGAGAAAATCTCCGATCGGACCGGGAATCGAACCCGGGCCCGCTGCACGCCAATCATACAGGCTGACCACATATCACAGGAGGCGGACTAGGTGCCAATGAAACCACCCCTGCACTTGGGGCGTTGATTTCCACTCATTTCGCGGTCGAAAAGGACAGTTCACAGTGTGACGAGCAACAGGATAACCTTTGGCACTGTAGACAGCTCCTGGTCGATTCAACCCTTCTCGACTGACATAATGGAGTGTAGACACTTTCAAAATGGTCTCACCCCTTTGGAGTGTAGAGTGGCCGCAATTTTTGCGCTAGCGTACGTGGTGAAACAGTAAGGGACCCATGAAAAGTTTTCGGGAAATCTGAAAGTAATGTAGCAAAGAGTCCTTTGGTTAATCATATTTATTAAGAAATTAAAAAAAAATGGAAATGAGCTTTTGGCGTCATTAGCCGGGAGGCCCCTCACGGGGCAGGTCCGACCGCCTTGGTGCAGGTCTTATTACATTCGACGCTACATTCGGGAGACTTGCGCGACGGATGGGGACGAAATTATGATGAAGACAACACAACACCCAGTCCCTGAGCGGAGAAAATCTCCGATCCCGCCGGGAATTGAACGCGGGCCCGTAGGACGACAATCCGTGATTCTGACCGCCACCGTCGGGGCGGACGATAAATTTAGAAAAATACCCTTAGAGAGAAAACCTGCGAGATAGACCGAGGTACCTGCAGGTAGGCAACCACTTGTCACCACTCCGAGACCTGTTGCTTGCCTTTTTTACCGCAAGTGGCGACACCTTGTTGTTTGGAACTCGTCAAGCCCGAGGATGACGTTGCAGCCGACAACGCTTTTGCACCATTACAGATGAAGCTGTAGGCGCCTTTGAGCCAAATTTCCACTCACGCTTTGGAATGGGAGAGAGTTAGTGGGTTTCGAAAAGTTTTCCCTTTAATTCTGTTGCTTAGCGTAAATATTGCGTACTGCCCTGCCTTGGGTTCAGCTCTTGCGTTGATCCTGGATTATATATATATATTGCGCGGTCATCAGCGCCCGCCGGAAAAATATTTTGGGACGCTATGGTAGAAATCACTGTCGGTCAACATAACATCAATGCCCATTCTATATTTTGCATAAAGTTCATTAACACTCGCTCTATGGTGCGATCTTTGTCATGACCTCTCAATTTACTAAATTTTTGTCAGCGATTCAATTGCAGCTAAATATTTGCGACAATCAACAGTAAAAATTTCATTGCTGCTCTTTTCACCTGCAATAATTTAAGGTGTGCCCATAGGTCCCTGTCTAACCACATCCTCATAAATCGCGACATTTTTGGAATAAAAAGCAAAGCAGTCGCAACAAGCTACAATAAAAATATCACCGCTGGTCGTTTCACTTGCAGTGTTCTTATCCTCAAATCAAAGTCACAAAATCGAAGAAACTCTTTCGTGAGATAGTGCGATCTTATACGTAAATAATATCGAATATTGTTAAGCACACGTCTATTACGTGAATAAGAAAGAACCAGAATATATCACAAATGTGAAAACGGAAAAAATATTTAAATGTGACAACGCGCGAAACTTACCTTCTGCCGGCCGCGGTGGTCTCGCGGTTCTATACGCGCAGTCCGGAACCGCGCGACTGCTACGGTCGCAGGTTCGAATCCTGCCTCGGGCTTGGATGTGTGTGATGTCCTTAGGTTAGTTAGGTTTAAGTAGTTCTAAGTTCTAGGGGACTGATGACCAAAGATGTTAAGTCCCATAGTGCTCAGAGCCATTTGAACCATTTTTGAACCTTACCTTCTACTACACCATAACCACAAGACCACTCTGTTCACATTCCGTTTTCTGACGGCTTCGTCTCCAGCGGCGCTATACGAAATATATAGATCCTAACAAGTGAGATGAAGAGTGTAGCACACGAGACGAAGTCGTGGTGGACTGCATTCAACCTAGCCAGAAAAGTTGCGGAAAAATGTGTAAATACGAAAACTTGAAAAACCGAGAGAGAGCAGTGCTTGGTGTTGTACAGGAGCAGCAAGTTAAGGCGTCCGAACAAGAGACAGGAGACTGTGCCTTGGCCTGCTAGGCTAGAGGCGGCTAATTCTGAGAGCTGGTGCAGGTAGCAGGCAGTTACCTCGGTAGCGCCCTCCGCCGTTCCGCACTTCTTCCGGAATTAGGCGGCTTCTTCGGAAACTGCGGAGCCGAGAAGACTCGTTAGAGGCGCAACTTGGGCCGCCTGAGCGTTAATTGTTAGCCGGGCGGAAGCCAGCTCCCGCGGCCGCAAGAAGCCGAGGCCGGAGGCGAAGAGGAGCGCGCGCCGACCGTTCTGCAGTTCGCCGCGTCCGGGCCTCCACCAGCTCATTAGCGTTACACTCAGTCGCACGTGCGTGCCGGCCGCAGGCGCTTCTGCTGGGATCCACCTCCCGCGTATCTGCACGCGAGGTGAATAAAAACCCCACCGAGCTTCGTAGATATTTTCTGAGTATTGTTATGTAAGGATCGCCTGGTGTCTGGTGGCTCATCATTGAGTAATAACATACTCACAATTTATCCACTTTGTCAGCCCAATTACCTTTCATTTTCAGTAGAAGTATTTTGCTGCACTATTTATTTACGCCCTCCTAGAGATACAAGTTACACGACGAGCTCGTTTCGGCGATTTACCATTGTCAAGCGTACGCCCTAGCTGCTGTGACGTGTTCCATATAGACCACGGAGCGTAAATGTCAGTTGTCTTTTGTTGTGATTCGATTTGTTTATTTATATGTTTATTTTATATTTGTATCATCTTGTAAAGCTATTTTTGGACAGCTTTTCTGACAGCTTCGTCTCCAGCAATGATACATATTTCGTCAGAAAACGGAATGTTGACAGAGTGGTCTTGTGGGTTGGGGTTGTTTGGGGGAAGAGACCAAACAGCGAGGTCATCGGTCTCATCGTATTAGAGAAGGATGGGGAATGAAGTGCCCTTTGAAAGGAACCATCCCAGCATTTGCCTGGAGCAATTTAGGGAAATCACGGAAAACCTAAATCAGGATGGCCGAATGCGGGATTCAACCGTCGTCCTCCCGAATGCGAGTCCAGTGTGCTACCACTGCGCCGCCTCGCTCGGTCCTTATGGTTGTGGTGTAGTAGAAGATAAGATTCGCGCACTGTCACATTTGAATATTTTTTCCCCGTTTTCACATTTGTATCATATTCTGGTTCTTTTATTATAGCTTGTTACGAATGCTATGATTTTTATTCCGTAAATGTCGCGATTTATGAGGGTGTGGTTAGTCAGGGACTTGCGGGCACAACTGAAATTAATGGAGGTTAAAGAGCAGCAATGAAATTTCTATTGTTGCTTGTCGCAAATATTTAGCTGCTACTGAATCGTTAACAAAAATTTAGTAAATTGAGAGGTCATCACAAAGATCGCATCTAGAGCGAGTGATAATGAACTTTATGCAAAATAGAGAATAGGCATTGATGTTATGGTGTCCGACAGTGATATTCACCGTAATATCCATACGTCGCTAAATGATCGTTTAAAGACTGTGAATCCGTACATTACGTCAGTTTTTCAGAAGCAGACGTCAGCAACATGAGCACTCATGTATTGAAAATATGGACCAACCATTATTTCCCCTCTCCTTTTTCACAGAAACAACTGCAATGACAAAATACACTATTCCATGAATCACTTGCTGATAAATTGTTCCCGTATTGTTTCACATGTAGACACTCAGCTTATGTTATGCTTGCAATAACATCCGAAGAATGCTAAAGATGAAGATGTCTCCGCCAGACGGCACACAAGCTCATCCGAAACGAAGCAATTCTATTTGTTCTCGCTTCCCTGAAATGGTTATTCACGTCCCTAGCGATAAGTCATTCGATTTCTGTAGAAGTTGTAGAGTACCTTCTGCTCTCTGAATTTCATCCAGTCTACCTTCAGAACTGTAAAGAGTATTTTTCCAGGCAACTGTGTCCAAAGTTTTCTCTCAATGTACAAATGGCAAAGACATACGTTTACCGTGGGTCACCCTATCTTCTGAGATAACTCGTAAGGCCAGTACTGGCTTGCGTGTTCCTAAATTTTCCAGAAATGTAAACTGATCTTCCCCGAGGTTCTCTTCTACCATTCTTTCTGCTTTTCTGTAAATAGTTTGAGCCAGTAAAGCGGCACATAAATTTTACTAGACAGGTTAAAACATGCAATTATTAAACCACTTCATAAGGAAGGTGACAAGACACAATTATTGTCCAGTGTCCTTACTGACATATTTTTCCAAAAATTCTAAAAAGGAATGTGCTTAAGAGCAGTCGTACACTTTAAGTGGAAACAATTTAAATACTATATTGCAGTTTCGATTCCAGAAAGTTTTCTCGACTGAGGATACTACGTATTTATATATTCAATCATCAAATAGTACAACCTTAAAAAATAATATATCGCCAGTTGGAATTTTTTGCGATCTCTCCCTTGACTGTGTGGATCATGATACTCTCTTAGAAAAACTCAAGTTTTATGGAATAGATGGCATTACACAAAGCTGGTTTGAATCATATTTGACAAAAAGAATGCAAAAGGTCGTGCTGCATAATTCAGACAGTGCCAGAGAGATAGAACATTTTAGTGATGGGAGTAAAAAAAAAAATCACAAAAAGGGAGTCCCACAGGGTTCAATTTTGTAACCACTCCTACTTTTTATATATGTGAATGACCTTTCAATAAACATTCAAGCAAGATTCGTACTTTTTGCAGACGATACTAGTGTTATAATAAATCACATTAGAGAGAAAGTAACAAAAGAGTTACGAAATGATATTTTGCAAAGAATCATTGACTGGTTCTCTGACAAGACTCACCATATTTTTTTTTTAAGTAAACACTAATTCGGTTCCGTGCAACAAATAGAGTCATACCAACAATTGATGTAGCAGATGAGCAGGAGTCAGTGAGTTGGGTAGAATACTCCAAATTTTTGGGTGTACATATTGACGAAAAGTTGAATTGGAAGGAGCATTACTGAGCTTCTCAAATAATTTTTAGCTACTTTTCCTCTCTGTATAATTGCTAATCTTGGAAACAAACGTATGAACCTCCTTGCTCCTTTTGCATATTAACACTGAATAATGTTGTAGGCAACAATTTTCTGGGGGTAATTCGTTTTTTAAGAATGTATTGATTGCACAAGAACAAGCAGTAAGAATGATGTGTGGTGTTCACCCACGGACGCCATTTACGTACCTCTTTAAGGAGCTAGTCATTTTAACTGTGTCGACACAATACATATTTTCGCTAATGAAATTTGTGGTAAGTAATCCATCACAATTTGAGAAGAACAGTGACGTATATATATCTACAGCATTAGAGTGAAAATGACTTTTATGGTCCGTTTTTAAAGCTGCCAGTGGCTCAGTGAGGAGTTCAATACACAACAACAAACAGTTTTGATCTTTCGCTCACTAACACAAAACTTCTGACAGGTAGCGAAGCAAGTTTTAAATCTAATTTAAGATCATTTCTGTTGGACAACTCGTTCTATTCCATTGAAACATTTCTGATAAATAACTGGCAGAAAAAAGAAAAAAAACTTGTTTTTACGTGTAGTTGGATGAGCAGGAAAAAATGATGATGTGTTCATTAATATTAGCACTAATCATGTATACATATCCTGTAAACTGACTCGTTCTAGGTAGTTTCGATAAACTAATGGTTCAAATGATCTGTGGAATATAAAATTAACTAACTGACTGAATGTTTCATTCTGCAGCGGAGCGTGCATTTCACTGCCCCGATATGAAAAGAAAACGGAATTTCACTCAAATTTATTTTGTATGCAACAGCGTTTTTCATGTTACACCACAAAGAACTTGTAATATCCGAAAATTTACGTCAGGCAAGAACGTTTATTCTGAAGCAAGTGATCGGATGCAGATAGAGTCCGTGCTATCAGACTTTCAATTGTCCGTGTTGTGAATTCTTGAGAATTACGTCACACACTAATAATCCTTAATTCTGCTTCCAGATGAGACATCATCACGAGTCAAAATATGCTGCACCCCTGCGTGATGCCTAGCATCCGTCCTATAGTATCAGCGTGTCCACGGATGTACTGATTTTTAACCAGACCCCCGAATGTACAGTAAACCGGAGATGACGCAGCAAAATTCTAACTCCGACTAATTCTTCTCCTGCTACGCTCCTGTCTTCCTATACTTAAGCGCTTTGGCACTTACGCACAGGTTAGGGGAAACCTGCAGAGTCAGTGTGGGCCCCACCCCCTGCTGGAAGCGTCAAAGGCCAGCCTCAGGAACGGGAAATCCTACCTGCTTAGCGCTGCCTGTTCAGACGGCGAAGTGCCGCATAGCCCGCACGTAAGACCTTCCCTAATTAGGCTCAGAGAACTGAAGATCACGCCCTATCTAAGCCCTACCAAATAAACTATGACCAGAAGACTTCTTGTTCCTAGCCCTCTAAGGCCCTCTAAGGCCTAAGTTAAGTAAGGGAAAATTACTCAAACAGCCAAAGAAATCATTAAATTTCTAACATTCTGCATGGTCTGTTTGTTCTATATCGTGTCTCCCTACCACTTTCGCGCAACGACGTTCTGAGCGTGTTTTTTAGGGAATTGACTAGTTTGAACCTGGGACCTGTTGCGCTAAAAATATTGTGTGTCAGTTTAAGCACAGTCATGTATAATTTTTCCAAGGGGACGTTTCAAAGATTACCATTGGAAATTTTGTTCTACTCACAAAACATTGTTTATAAGTTGCAAATTGATAAAAGGAAATATTTTAGTACAGGATGGTAAAAAGCAACTGCGTTCAACAAACATGTGAACGAATATTCCCTGAATGGGTTTCCAAGTTCTACAATGGATCGAAGGATAACCTATGCCATATCACATCTATAATCTAGGTTTAAATTAAGTTTTACAAAAGAGAATACTATCAAAATGGTCTACAGTGACCCTCAATTATCTTTAATTACTTATCTAACTTGTCGTAAATTACAGTGGCTGATGTGGCTTCTCAATAACTATATAACAGAAAAATCATCGCTTTTCAGATTTTTACTTGAAGTGGCAAATGTGAACACCATGAGCTTTAATTGACGATCGACACTAGTATTACGCAAAGGGGGTGTAACAGATGAGACTTCTTCAGTTCTGAGTGAAGCTTTATACGCTGTTATGTGGCATCGCGTGCGTTCATTACCTTGTCGGTGTTCGTCAGGGGGCGGTGGGCAGCACAGCTCTGCTCACCTCGCCGTCTCTGAAGCAACTCTCTCCTAACTTCTCCTTACTACAATTTACCGAAGTTAGTTAAAAAAAAGAACTATCTGGCTGTGTTTTCATCTGAGCAATCAGGGTCTCAATGTTAACCTTCAGCTCCGCCTACAAAAATTCTGTCCATCCAATGAGAAACATTAGACTTTTCGTGGTGGGGCAGTGTTTTTAAAGTTTGCAATGTAGCAGAGATGCGAAAAGTCTCACGCTAAAACTTGTGGCATGTGTGGCCCTTTTTGTGTGATTGTAAGATCTATACTGTTCTTCTGGAGGGTGGTTGTTTTTCGTTGTAATACTTCGCAGACGACTAGTTTACAATAAGATAGGGATTAGGGAAGGTATGTCGTCTATTCTTCACCCATCTTCTTTCTTGGGCTCAATCTTACCAATCTTCAACTTCTGTTCTTCCTGCTTTTTCTCTGCTTCTTACTTGTTTGTTGGTTCTTCTCTGGGCAGGATATGGAAATATTTATTGATAACTAGTTGCTTTGAAGTTCTGCTCCTAGTAACAGTTTGATAAATGGTGTGGGCATGTCATTTCTACTTTGTGGACATTTTCTTCAGTTTCGTGCATCACCGTGTTGTTTAATAGCAGTAGTGTGACTTTTATGCATATTTTTTGCCAGCGGTGACTTGCCCAAGCCGTCTTTTCGTCAGGCCGTTTTTTGCTCGCTCCGCTGAGTCGGGGTGACCCGAGGTTTATGAGCGGTGAAAGTCCGGTGTTTGCTTGTCAGTCCCTGCATGGGTCCCTCCTGTGTTCTGCCACTCTGTGGTTCCGTCTTCTGTCCTAGCAGGGTTCCGCCACCCTGTGGTTCAGCAGATTTACTGCCCACTTCAGCTACCCTCTGTTGGTCTCACTGTCCTTTCCCTTCTCTCGACGCTTCTGCCTTGTAGGAATCGTGTCTTGCTTATTACGTCCTTTTCTTTCTTAATACTTCTTGCGTTGCAACTTGTGGGTCATTGCATCTCGTCCTTGCTGGAGTTTTTACAATGGTTCTTACAAAAAGTTTTACTTATAATTATCTAACATGTGTCTAGCACCTACATTGTTTTACAACTTCTTAAAAGCTTTATAAATTTCCTTTTTCATTTTTGTGTAGTGTCGTGCTGTATAGCATTTTAGTATTTCATGCTGTTAGACTATCTACGCTTTATCCCTCCACCTTAAAAATCTATGGTACTATTGGTGTTATTTTTGTTTTTATTGAAACTATTTTCTTTTTCCCACCTTCCTCTCTCTTCATTTTTCTTTCTCCTGACGATCTGATCTGCAACATAATCTAGAAATATTGTGCTGATTATTTACCAGTAATAAAATTAATCTTCAAACTTGTACTGAAAGTGTTTAACACTGCCAGTCTTAGGTAAAAATACCTCTGCTTTATCTCGTAAAATACCCTCTAATTCTCTTTTACTATGTTGCGAAATACCTTGAACTTGTTGCAATTTTTCGTCGATTTCTTTATTCACTTTTAACATGAGTTGAGGGGATTCCCCCTTTTGTTCATAACATTCTAATTCCTCATCCTCTTTATCTCGCGTCATTCTTAATTGTTTGTTTATAACTGGTATTCCTCCTAATTTTAGCTTTTGCTCAAAGAGAAGTCTGACATTCCCGAATGTTACGCTACCTTTCCCCATATCAATTATCGCTCATCTCTCATTTAAAAAATCTGCACCTATAATCAAATCTACAGTTAGTTTAGGCATAATCACAAAGTTGGTTTCGATCTTTTGACGTTGGCACAAAAGAGTTAACCTTGTTTGTCTCGTAGCTTCCACAGTATTGTTTCTAATAGGACCTCTTACTTTAATCTTACGTGTTTTCAGAACTGGCAAATTCCTCATTGGCATTACACTGCATGAATAAAGTTTCTGAGATCGCAGTCAGTTCACTTCCGCTATCAATTACAATATTGACTGGGATATGCTTTACCATGCCCTTCACAATGGGTTGAATTTGAAAGGGTTGGTTCTGTTCTTCTTCTTCTTGCATCAACGAATCCTCCACTGAATCATACATGAGTCTTTTTAGGAATTTCCCTTGTGAATTCGAACTTTCTGTAGGATAAGCTTCGACTGCTACTTCTCTCTCTTTTATTTCCTCTTCTCTATTTCTTCCTTCATTTACGCTTTCTTCAGCATACTCTACTTTTTCCTCATCCTCGTCTATCTTCTCCTTCTTCGTCACTACTTCCACATAATCGCATCTAAATGCTCTAATTATCGCTTCATAACTTCCTTCATTATATACGTTGGGTTGTGTGCCCACTCGTAACTTATTTTCAACTTCTGTTGATTGCGCATTATCCTCATTGAATTCGCTTTCCCTGGTTTCCTTCTCAAATAGCTCTGCAATACTCATTACTTCGTCCTTTCCTCCTACATTCGTTGTGCATGCCTCTGGTAATTCATCTTCCTCGTCAGTATTCTCCCAATTAATTTCGTCCCAACATGCTATTGTTATTTTCTTGTCTTCGTTTTCATCTGGTACCTGCGGATTTGTTTCTTCCTTCTTCTCTTCTCGGGATAAGATTTTTACTTCTCTGTTCAAGATGCTGCAATTGTCCTGGGTCGGTGGGTCATTTTCTTTGGCATGGGCGCTTAGCTGTCAATTCGAACGTTTATCGGGGTTTGGTGGTCTTACCTCCACTTCTTCTATCTGTATTGTCTTTTCTTGTTCAGCTTGTTGATAGTGGTTTCTTAGTTGATAATTTGTCGGTCTGTTGATTCTCCAGTACCCGTTCCGGTTGTCGTTATTCCCTCTGTAATAGTTGTTGCCGTTCCTGGGTGAATTATAGTTATTGCCATATTCACTTCTAAATCCATAACTGGTTCTTTGTTGAAATCGTTTCTTGGTGCGAAGTTATCACATGGTTCGTAATTATTGTTTCTTCGTACTGTGTCTTGTGGATTCCACTGCTTTTTGCTTTCGTTTTCACATGCGCTTCGTCTTTTTCTTGAGTCGTCTTCCGCAAATATGAACTCTAGTTCCCTTAGAATACCTTTAAATGCTTCGACGTCATTGCCTCCGCGACCTACTAATTATTTCTGGTATTTCAATGGCAGCTTCATCGCGCATAATTTAATCAACTCTCCGTCACTGTATAATACATCTAAGCATTGATTTTTCTTTGCCATTAATTCGAAAAATTTCACGGGACTCTTCTCTCCTGAATTTTCGAAATATGGGTTCTGTAATACTTCGTACTTCACTCTGTTCTGTGCTTCGCTGGGCCAATATCGTGAGAGAAACTGCTCTCTTAAATCTTCGTGCGATCGGCATGTCGCTGCAACATTGTGCATGGTTTCTGCGACTGTTCCTGACATGTGTGCACATATAAAGTCTAATTTGTGTGCTAGCGTCCAGTGTTCTGGTAATCCTACTCGGAATTCGTGGATGTAATGAGTTTCCTTCTCGAAAGTGTGGAAATTTTCTGACTGTGAGGAAATGATCGTTGTAGTACTTCGTCATAGTTCCATATGAAATTCCCGATTCTTCGCCACTTTTGTTTCTGATCATTTCTCCCGTTGTTCTTTCCGGTTGTGGTAGATCCATTGGATATTGCCCACTGCAACTTTCGTTTACCCTTACGTAGTATCGTTGGAGTGGTACGCAATAATTTTCTTCCATCGGTTGTAAACGTGTAGCTGAATGCACTGCATTGTACTCTTCGCGACCTGGCTTTCCATTGTCAGGTATTGGTTCGGTATCTTGTCTGGCTAACCTTGCTGCTTCATTGCACAATCCAAACTGTCTTGAAACATAGATTTGTGGTTCCGCATGTGTTTGTGATGACGTTTGTTCATCAAGAATTTCGAAACGTATGTTACTTTCCGCCTGTGATTGGAATCGCAAATGCCTAAAATCTTCGTTAATTGCTTCTTTTTCCGGTGCTGTTACAGATACGGATGTTGTTGAAGACTCTGTGCTTGTTCGATCCTGTTCACTGCGCTCTTCAATGATTTGCAACAACTCTGTTCCCAATTTCTGACATTGTCGCTTCGTTTGCTCTTCTATTTTGACTATGCGGTTCTTATGTCTTTTCAGCGCTGCTTTTGTGATACGTTTGTGTAACACACTGTTTTCAACAATGTCACGCACTGTTGCTGTTGCTTGTCTAGTGATTACGTTTATCTCTTTCTCTAGTTTCTTGACTTCTCCCTGGGTGTTGCTACGTAATGTGTTGATCTCGTCCTGAGTGTCATTACGCAATGTTTGAACGTCCACTTGTACCTTGTCAATGTCTGTTCTCAACTGATTGTGATCTGTTATTAAGTTTCCTATCACTTCTCGAGATTCTTTTTCCTCGTCTTCAATATGACTTAGGTGTAACTGTGCTGTGACACGTTTCTGCTCGCATTCCTTGTACGCTATGGTGAGGGAGCTCTGATTACTTGTACTATGGGTTCTACGTATTCAAGACGCAAGTTAGAATCCTCATCGAATGTCTCTCTACTTTCCTGCTCGTCTGTCGTATGCCGACTTATGTTTTCTATGCCTTGACGTACATTATCCTCGTTATGGTGCGTTTTATGTCCTATTTCTCGCGATACTGCAACGTCTGTCCTCTATTCTCTGTCCATTTCCATGCCGGGTCTCTACTTCAATTCGGTCAAGGTCTCGATCTGCCATTGCTAATCTTTCAGAATCCCTTATTTTTTGTTTTAAAAGCAATTCACGCGCCCTAATTGGCGTAGACATGCGCTCATAAGATCTCACGCGTTTCATAAACTTTTTGCACACACGACTTGACAATCAATTCACTTACTTGTTGGGTCAGAACCAACTTGTCAACGATGTATCCGCCACCTGTGCGCTTGAATTGGAGAGAAAACTTAATTCTAACAATTATGAACTGATATATATATATATATATATATATATATATATTATGACTATTAAGGTAAATACATTGTTTATTCTCTATAAAAATCTTTCATTTGGCAACTGTGCCTATCAGTAGTTAGTGACTTCCGTAGTTTGAATCTTTTATTTAGCTGGCAGTAGTGGCGCTCGCTGTATTGCAGTAGTTCGAATAACAAAGATTTTTGGTGAGGTAAGTGATTTGTGAAAGGTATGGGTTAATATTAGGCAGGGCCATTCTTTTGTAGGGATTATTGAAAGTCAGAATGCGTTGCGCTAAAAATATTGTGTGTCAGTTTAAGGACAGACATGTATAATTTTTCCAAGGGGACGTTTCATATGTCGACACTTTGCCGAGGATACCTCACTGGAATCTTCTGATTTTTTCTTGTAGTTTGTGTAATTCGTGTAGATTTTGTTTATTACTAGCGCGTAATTGTAGAGAGAATCTCCTTTGTAGTTGTAGTCTTTCATTGTTGTACAGTAAAACAGTTGTAGGATGCATGTAGAGTTGCACTAAGTATTTTGCAGTTGCGCTTGCAATTAACGAGATATTATTTTCAGTGCTACGTTAATATGTTATCTATTTTTGCTCTTCAAATTGTGCTTTTCTGTGTTATAGTGTGAAATATTGTGACAATAATGGCGTGTAAAAAACGTAATACTAGGCTCCAAAGTAAACTGAGAAATGACAGTGAAAACGAAAGCAGTGTGTTAGCGCCACCATGTAATGAATTAACTAATGTTCAAAGTAGTAATTTGGTGATTGTGCATAGGGAAATGGAGTGGGCTGCAAATAATGGTGTAGGCAGTGAAACAATTAGTGAACAGGGAAGCATTATCGATCGATCGGTCGGCAACAGCTCGCCTCAGGATTCCGAAATGACAGGACACAATCTTGCAAATACTGTAGATTCAGGTTTTGCGTCCTCACCGTTTTCTCAAATAAATCAAGACACATTTTCTGATTTTCAAACTGCGAATATTGCCGGTTCAAATGCATTGCTAAATAGCACTGAGGAACATTTTCAGACACCAGTGCATTGTTATTACAACTAATGCAACAAATTAAACAAAAGCTTCAAAGGTTAGACACAATGGAACAAAATCTTCAAAAGTTAGACACAACGCTTGAACAAAATCAGAAACAAATGGGACAAAATTTTCAAATGTTAGACACAATGGAACAAAATCAGAGACAAACACAGCAAAAGCTTCAAACGTTAGACAGTTAGACACAATGGAACAAAAGCTTCAACAGTTAGACACCACACTTGAACAAACACGTGAAGATTTAACTAATGAGTTACATTGAATCGAAATGTCAAAAAGTCTGTAATGACGTAAAACACAAATTTGTGAACATTTTCAACCAATTTTTTCGCGGCATGAAAATGCATTACAGAATCACGAAGCAGTCATAAAAGAACTGCAAACTATTGTTCATGAAAATCATGAGACCTTGCAAGCTAAAGTGACTCAGTTGCATCTACCGATTCGGTTACGCAACTTGCAAAAACTCAGGAAAACTTAAAGGACACAGTAGATACGATTTCAACACAAATGGACACCCTGAAACGTGGTTCAGAAAAACACACAGAGGAAATAATTTCACTATCGGATAAAGTAGCCGAACTTTCAGATCAGTTCACTAACTTATCTACAAAGGTAGATGATGCTCTGAATGACACAAAACCTGTAGCCATCACTGACACTGAAGAGTATTAACAAATTAGAAAATTCAAACAGAATCAAAATCAAATCAACACACAGTACAAAAGAGAAATGCGGGAAGTACAAGATCAGTTGGCTCGAGTAATACAAGAATTACATATTTCAGAGGACACTCGCGCTCCAATACGGGAAGAGGGACACAGAAATACGGAACAGCCACAAAATAATAATACAGGGCACTTCGGAAATTATGAAAGAAATTGGTAAGGTACACCGCATTTTGAGATGGAACCGCCGAAACGACGTAACAATGACCGACATGCGACTCGCCGACATGATGATTTTGACTATAAGCTGTTCATTACTACACGTAAATTCAAAACATTTAAGAATTCTGACAACGACATTCATCCACAAGCATGGCTCCATCAATTCTCTCATTGTTTTCCTCCCAAATGGTCATTAGAGCACAGATTAGAATTTATGTGTGGCTAGTTGGAGAATGAACCAGCTGTAAGAATGCGATCGGTCATTCAGGATTGTCACAGTGAAGGAGAATTTTATCATGCCTTCCTCTCATCATACTGGTCTCAAGCTACTCAAGACCGAGTAAAACATGGCATCATAATGATGAAACATTTCGAACAATCTGAATTTTCCAGTCTTGTCAAATATTTTGAAGACATGTTGCATAAGAATCAATATCTTTCAAACCCACACAGCCCTTCAGAACTCATCCGCATTTGCTTAATGAAATTGCCGGAACATTTAAGGAATATTATTTTGGCAGGACGTTGCAAAGACGACACTGAAGCTTTTCAGGGACTCTTACAAGAATTAGAAATTGACACAGACAGTCACGGGATTCGAAAACAGGAAAACAATCACTACAGGTCACATCCGTCGCAATTCTGCGATGAAAGAAACAATAACTGGACACGACAAGGCTATTCTCACAACACAAATCGTGACCAAAACAGACACCACCCATATGACAACCAATGGCAGAGTAATAGTTACAGAGAAAGATCGCATTTCCGTAGTAGTGAATATTACCCAGACAATCATAGAAAAAGACAATATGGCAACCAGAACTATTTCAGACGCAAGGGTCCACCGCGCAGTGATAATTCAGGGAGAAATTCTCCACCACTTAACCGACAAGAAAGAAACTGCAGGAACTACCGACATGAGGACAGACGATATAATCATAACGACAGACCGGAATTCCATCAGAACTGGCGAGCTTCAAACAGGGCAGGGCCTTCTCGTCAAGATGAATTTGTAGAAGTTAGGTCTCCTAATCCCAATAACGACGCACGCCAACAAAGAGATAGCAGACAATGACTCGCACCGCAGGCAGCCACGTGCGCCGGCTGGCTCAGAGAAAAATAACATAGACGCTAACCTTGAGAAAAATTCCAGTATTCTTTACGGACGTATACCGCATTGATAATTGCGTTCAAGGTCAAACTCTGCGTACTAGGAAGAGTAAAGGTTTACACCACATTTCACATGTAAAACCGTTTATTGAAAGATAATCTGCTTTTTAACTTTGTCTTTGCCATAAAATTTTTCACTTCACGCTACTAGTACAATTTGTCAGACTTAGAATCTGTTAACATGCAACAATGTTTGAAGTTAAATATCCAGTCTAGAACCTAGGGAACATTTTTAAACAGAAATTACGAATGCATTGTTATAGTGAACAGACGACACAGTGTTGTTATTTGTACATTCTTGCTTGTTAGTTGCACGATTAAGTAACGAATATAAGGCTTACATACTTACAACATATACTGTTAATGAGATTTTAATGCAACATTTTGGTTTAGTTGAAAAGACATTCTTTATTTGAAGTACTTTCTGTGAGATTAAAGATGACTTAGCATTTGGTTTCTTTGATAGCTACACGATTATATCACGATGCTACTAATGTGTGACACAATTTACACTGTGCTTTTGCGGTGTATCTGTTTTATATCTGCACAGTTTTACTGAATTCTTCTGGAAAGGAAAACTTGTTTTAGTAGCAACTTTGTGGTATAGCTACAATGAGACAGCCTTTTCTGTAGCACAATAATACGTTACAGTACAGTACTTACTTCATCACGGCAATAAGCGTAGTAACTACGATATCTATACGCAAAGCATTTCACTTTTGTTTATCATGAGGTAAGTACATTGACTTCTGCAGAACTTAGCTTTCGGAGGACGATAACTACCACACTTCCACAGAGATTATCTTACAACAAGACGCACAGTTTAGCGCTACAATACACGTATTTGAGTGATTAATTTTGTACTTAAAACATTTGTTTTTAAAGATATTTGAAGTACAACGATACAAAGGTTTTCCGTGAAACATTTCATTCCATTGCTGTAATCTGCAACATCTGAGGATATAATTACATTAATCCTCAGGGGGGTACACGCTTACTTTGTGTACCATGTGTATGGCAAGCACAAGGAGCCCTAGCTAATATGGTATTTGCTTATACAACTTTACACATCGGTACCATATTTCTCTAACACAGAATTACACAGCTATCTGATCATTTAACTGAGAGAGACAAATATTTATTTTACTACATCAGTGACAGATGTTTACGTAATTACACGGTTGGATAACTTCACACTTAGGAAATTGTATTTTGTCTGTACTTTGTGAAATGTTCATATTTTTCAGAACCGTTGTCATACTATGAGGGCTTTGAATGATGTTTTTGGTATGGGATCATGATTTTTAAAGCACGTTTGAGGTGGATGACACTTTTGACATGCGCAGAGAATTATTTTTTAGGTTTTTAAATTATTGGAGGAAGCTACGACGACTTTGAGAATTGACTGAGATGTCATGATATTATTACGACGACGATGTGTATTATGCTGTTAAGATATGTTTATGATCAATAAGATGATGCTACCGTATATGAGGAATTTGATTATGCTACGTGTTTCTTATGATGAAATATTGAAGAAGTGTCGACGAATATGTATATGTATAATAAGGTAAGGAATAATGATTAGTGATTAGGGACTCTGATTTGTGAAAAAGGATGTTGGAAACCGAGAATCGTACTTTAAGAGTTGTGAAATGTGTGTATATGCGTGAATATATCACTATGATGTCGAAACTTTTTTGGACACTGTTATATCAATAGGATTTTGTGTCTACAGATTTGTTACGCAAGTTCTTGACCTGTGAAATTTATTTATATGAGACTGCAACTGTCGCGGAAGCTGCTGTCGTAAATATTTCAGTAAGAAAGGTAAGTGACCTTGACGTAATGCGTTTTGGGCACCCAGCTGAGAGGTAGTCGTCTGACAAAAGAAAGCCATTAGGAAAAAAAAAGAGGCCATTATTCGCGCTATTGACATTCCTTTGTAGAAAGCATCGCAAATACGACACGCTCATTACTTGGAAAGATACTTACATCTGCACACCTGACTATGACAAGCGTCTTTCTACGAGAATTGAGAGAATTTCCACTAACTTATGAAATGCCACATGACTATTGAATGATATTTTCGTGCTTTGTACACAGTTGCTTATTTCATTTGATATCTGTTTTCCAGCTGTGTTGCAGCATTGGTTTTATAAAATAAAATTAAATGCATTTGCTAATGTGAAAACTTTCTGTCAACAGATCTATTAAATAATCATTTTATGATCCATGTTCTTCTAAATAGGAGCTCTTGGAAAGGAAAGAACAATAAGAAGGGATTAATAACAGTTACTGCATACTTAATTTTCTTTTCAACTATTTGGTAATATATTTTGTAGAATTAGTTTTGTGGTGCACCACTTTAATGACATAGATATTAATATGTGAATAGACATTTCCCTTTTCTGCATTGTTGTCTTTACTGTAATATTTTTTCTGCTCGAGCTTTGTCATGTTTAGATATAAGTTATTGCATTTGCTGCTGCTGTTTGCCAGGCATAGTGTTACTGAATTTCACTTTGTATTACTCTGTTAAGCCAGTTTTACTACTGATTTATTTTTCTTGTTGCTGTTCATTGCTTCATATTAGTTGTAATATTGCATTTGCTTTGCTAAGTCCTGCATTGCTACCTTTTTTTGCCAATTTGCATTTTTTTGTCATTGCTGTTTGTGTTAATTGTTTTGTGCTGCTGCATTGCGTCGTACCTTAGTTTAGCATCTGAGCTCAGTAGGTTTAAGTTAGCTTAAGAGGGGGTATACTATATAAGAAAATAACTATGATGAATTGGAAGAAAAGCATTGAGAAGCTACAAGAAAATTGTTTGGTCAAAAAAGTAGTGTACAGTGGAGAAAAACTATTTTTGAAAGAGGATGTGAACAGAATACAGAAAGCATGCTTGGATAGGATTTTTTTTGGCTGGAGCAAATGTTGAAATAAGAGGGACGATCTATGATCTATGGAATGCCGTTTTGGGTTGGACTGCAGTACCAAATGTTACCCTGAAAACAAACCCCATCCTTTCCTTTTGTGTTATCCCACTATGTGTTTGTGTACCCTTGTGTCTTTATTTTCTTCCTGTCTCTGTGTACTGATTCATAGAATATTTTTTCTTCTAATACTAAGCTACATTCATTATGTTGAGGAATACTGTTATCCTCAAATATAATTTGCATTAATAACATGTTATTACCTCGTAAAGATGTTTACACATTATTCATTCTGTTTTGTTCTAATGCTCATGTGTGAAGTTGATGTTTCAAAAGTTATTCTGATCTTTTATGTATGTACTTATGTCATAATTCTTGTAGCACTGATGTATATGTATATTTCTATTCTTTTGTAAAGCCTGTAGTACTACAAATTTATCTGTATTGTTACATTCTTTAATAATGTATTTTGTACCTTTGTTATTGTATTCTTATGTTATAAAATTGTAATTGACACCAGTTCATCAAATTAAGTAACTTGTAAATTACATTTCACTGCACACGTATCTGTTGGTCATAGTATATGGACAATATGTGAGAGGTAGGGACTGATAGTGTGTGCACGTGTGTTGATAATTCAGGAAGGGACTGGTTAACAGCATTGCTGGTTCTAAGGACAATTAGAAAAAAAAACTTTGTGAGTGCACAAGTGGTGGTTCAAGGACTTGCAATATTGTCTGCAAGACTCTTTGATGGTGATTGTGCACCAGCACAGTCGCAACGGATGGCTGCTAGCCATCTCTACAAGAACTACAGTGGGTCTACACCTTTGATGACTCACCAATACCATTATTTCTACAAGGACTGCAGTGGGTCTGCACCTCTGGTGGCCCACCAATACCATAATCTCTACCAGGACTACAATGGGTCTACTCTGTGTTGACCTACCTACCAATATCCTTCAACTTCGACTGACTCTGTTGTGGGTTTGCTCAGTTGTGGCCCATTACCTGTCTGCATGTCAAGAGTCAGCACTGTCTTTCTGTTGGAAGGACAACACTACTTCTTCAAGACTGCATGGAAATCCACTACTTCCGTGTGCATTCTCTTTTACTACTCAGACTTTGAGAAAAAAACACTGCTATTTTACTGTGATGAACGATCAGGACTGTCTTTATGGACTGTGAGAAAATTTTAGCTTTTGACCAACATTGTATCAATAAGTGTGTGCATTTCATATCTTTTTCATTGTAATTATGAAAATTTTTTTCAAATCTGTATTGGCCACTGCCCAAAACAATTTGTAAAATTTTTTGTGGGGAACGTGGGGGCTATGTAAGTAGGCTGTTTAGTTTTTCTTATTGGTAACGCCACGTAGCGCTCTGTATGAAAATCGCTGGCTGTGCTGTGCGCAGTCTGTGGCTGGTTTGCATTGTTGTCTGCTATTGTAGTGTTGGGCAGCGGCAGCTGGATGTGAACAGCGTGTAGCGTTGCGCAGTTGGAGGTGAGCCGCCAGCAGTGGTGGACGTGGGGAGAGAGATGGCGGAGTTTTGAAATTTGTAACAATTGATGTCATGAACTGATATATATATTATGACTATTAAGGTAAATACATTGTTTGTTCTCTATTAAAATCTTTCATTTGCTAACTGTGCCTATCAGTAGTTAGTGACTTCCGTAGTTAGAATCTTTTAGTTAGCTGGCAGTAGTGGCGCTCGCTGTATTGTAGTAGCTTGAGTAACGAAGATTTTTGGTGAGGTAAGTGATTTGTGAAGGTATAGGTTAATGTTAGTCAGGGCCATTCTTTTGTAGGGATTATTGAAAGTCAGATTGCGTGCGCAAAAAATATTGTGTGTCAGTTTAAGCACAGTCATGTATAATTTTTCCAAGGGGACGTTTCAAAGTTTACCATTGGAAATTTTATTCTACTCACAAAACATTGTTTATAAATTGCGCTATTGATAAAAGGAAATGTTTTAATACAGGATGGTAAAAACCAACTGCGTTCAACAAAAATGTGAACGAATATTCCCTGAATGGGTTTCCAAGTTTGACAATGGAGCGAAGGATGACCTATGCCATATCACATCTATAATGTAGGTTTAAATTAAGTTTCACAAAAGAGAAAACTATCAAAATGGTCTACAGTGACCCTCAATTATCTTTAATTACTTATCTAACTTGTCGTAAATTACAGTGGCTGATGTGGCTTCTCAATAACTGTATAACAGAAAAATCATCGATTTTCAGATTTTTACTTGAAGTGGCAAATGTGAACACCATGAGCTTTAATTGACGATCGACACTAGTATTACGCAAAGGGGGTGTAACAGATGAGACTTCTTCAGTTCTGAGTGAAGCCTTATGCTCTGCTATGTGGCATCGCGTGCGTTCATTACCTTGTCGGTGTTCGTCAGGAGGCGGCGGGCAGTACAGCTCCGCTCACCTCGCCGTCTCAGAAGCAACTCTCTCCTAACTTCTACTACAATTTACCGAAGTTGGTATAAAAAAAACTATCTGGCTGTGTTTTCATCTCAGCAATCAGGGTCTCAATGTTAACGTTAAGCTCCGCCTACAAAAATTCTGTCTATCCAATGAGAAACGTTATACTTTTCGTGCTGGGGCAATGTTTTTAAATTTTGCAACATAACAGAGACGAGAAAAAGTCTCACGCTAAAACTTGCAGCTGGTGTGGTCCTTTTAGTGTTAACGTAGGATCTACACTGTTCTTCTGGAGGGCTCTATCTTTTAAAATGGGTTGGGGGTGGTCCTAGCGGTTAGCTGGCGCGTGGGTGTCCGTCCCTTATCGTAGGGCGTTCCAGCTTAACGTGGTTCTGCTCTCGGCTTCTGTTCTCGTTTCTCCCCTCGGAACTGCGTCTGTCTCACGGTGGGAAAGTATGACATGCATTTAGGCATTCTTGTGCTAGTCTGTGGTATTCCACTTGCTCACTCGTTACTCGTATTACTTTGGTTAATTTTACGTCACGATTTACTCGGAGTTATGTGACATACCATTGGAATTGGCATGGCATTACCCCAGACGCAGCCGCTTGTGAAATGGTGTTAACTGCAGCATGGGTTTGGGACGGAATTCGCTAGTCCGGTTCCTGCTAGGCTCCGACAAGTGATAAAGGATGACACAGAATGTTGCATTGGGTTCCAGATGTGATGGATACCATGTGCTTGAGCACAATACGACGATCCTACCTTGTGGTGGTCAGACATCGTCGACCGGACGTTGCCGATGATCATTTCGGCTCTCACCTTATCATACAGTCTCAAATCGGGCCACCATTTCACTTGAACGTCCCCCAAATCAGGATATTGCACGATTCGACCAGTCGGCCAATTGGAGACCCATAGTGAGGCCCCTTCCGTGCCGATAACGCTGTCTGCCAGGAGTGTGCTGCATCTCCGTGTTCTTCACAGTGATCACTCAACATCTTTTCTTACAAGAGGTGAGCCCCTCCAACCCCACACTGGCATGATGGCCAACTCAAAAGGTCTACTGCCATCTCTGCATAAGGGTTAGTTTTCACTAGAGTGACGTGTCGCACGATGTGGATACTGCGATGTTTGCGTACGTCTGGTCAAGGTTCACCATTAATACGCGCTCATCTGGAGGTAGATTGGGTCGATGTCGAACAATGTGTAGTGGTTTGAAGGGCAGAGGAGAAAAAAGTGCCAATGCAAGAGCCAAGGGAAAAAAGCCTCTGCGACAGTTAGGTCGGGTGGTAACAGCAGTAGCAGATGTCTTGATGCCTGCGATAGGCCATGCAGGGGTAGTCTTTGTTAGTAATGGGCATCATGCATGTCGATACCTTTGACGTTGTGCGTTGCTGTTGCTCAGCGGCTGCCGCTGGGTGCCGGTGTCGAACTCTCGGTCAGCGTCAGAACATCTGTAACAGCTAGGTTTATCATCGTTTTGTGTCCGATAGGTCATATATCGGATGCACAGTCTAGGGTAATGTTGGCGAATTGATTGCGCCTCAGTGGGCGAGCTTGTCTGTTTCCCTGCTGTGGCCTGTTGGTCGGCTCAAATAGCAGCTGGTAATTTCCAGTCAACGTTGCTGATATGCAGGGGTTTGCCGACGTTTGTCGCTTGTTGCTGTATGTTAACTTGCCGTGGGTAGTTATGCACTAGCTCATAGTGTCTTTCGCTGCTTATGCTTCCATCTATGGTTGTGATCGTATTTTCCCAGAATAACGATGAAAGGATTGTTCGAGTGCCTCGAGTTCCTGTATAGTCGTGTGGCGTGTTTTTTGAATACTTCCTTGAGTGTTTGTGAAGGTCCACGGTGAGTATGTAGGGTGGAGCAGCTGACGTTCAGGCCCTTTATATATGTTACCGGGCCTGGTAACGATACTAAACAGGAACAGCCCTAATGCAGCCTGCCAGTCACAGAGGAATGCAACTCTGATCATTTACTTACCCGGCGAAGGTGTCTATGTGTACGAAGTTACATTGATAAGGTGTGTTCTGGGTGCTTCCCTTTTCTTCTCAGGCAGTGTAAAATTAAAATCACCGTGTCTTATTGCGTTAGAAGAGTAGGATATCTCAGTAAGGAAGAAGAATTTAAATTACTCACCATTTCCGTTCCTATCAGTTGGCAACGCCTGCTCTTCCTCAGTTATCACCGAGAGACTTTCCGGTTAGCGAAAATGAATCAGTTTACCGTAGATCAACACGCTGTCTTCGTAAAACCTTGTCACAAATACGGAAAAGTTTTTAGAGATATTTCGAACATTGCTTACAATTTGTGGCACGCGATTCGTATCTACTCATCAGTAGTTCAACTAATAATGTACAGTTTGAAGAAAACGATTGAGCTGCTGGTGTTCATAAGCCAGAAAGACGTTTTACCGACCGTTCTGCTGTACATGTTGCTTCAATAAACGAGAGCGTAGCCATGTCCCTGAACCTGTACTCACCGTCGGCAGCAAGAACTGACCATTTCGAGGAGCACCATGAAGACAGTTTCTGGATCTTCGTCTCCTAAACGGAGTGAGGTGGCGCGGTGGGTAGCACACTGGACTCGAATTCCAGAGGACGGCTGTTCAAACCTGCGTCCGGCCATCCTGATTTAGGTTTTCCGTGATTCCCTAAATTGCTTCTGGCAAATACCAGGGTGGTTGCTGTGAAAGGACACGGACGATTTCCTTCCACACCCTTCTCTAATCTGAGCTTGTGCTCGGTCTGTAATGATATCGTTGTCGACGGCAAGTTAAACACTAATCTCCTCCTCCTCCTCCTCCTCCTCCTCGTCTCCTAAGGCTCAACCGGTGCAACAACAACTGCCAACCGACCATTCGCAGGGGAGTGAATTCGCCTACTGCGTGTAGGAAAACCTAAATGTCAAATGTTCATATGGGTATGAATTCCTATGGGAGCAAACTGCTGAGGTCATCGGTCGCTAGACTTAAACTAACTTACGCTGAGAACAACACACACACTCATGCCCGAGGGAGGACTCGAACCTCCGGCGGGAGGGGCCGCGCAGTCAGTGACATGGCGCCTCTAACCGCGCGGCCAATCAGCGCGGCTGTCATGTCGTGTCAAGCCGTGGAGACAAGAATTGCCCACTAACATGTTATGCCTGTACTATACGTCTATTTCCTGAGTGCGTACATGAAGTCATGTGTTTACGCTTTCAAACGGAGTATATAGAAATGTGCGAGAATGTCTATGGAATTTGTGAGAAGAGTAATAGTTTATTAAAATAATTTTTGGAGACATTTGTCTTGTATCTGTTTTACACACAGAATCGCGTTTTATACCGATGATTTTAAGATAAAAGTATTTCAATTGTTCAAGGAATCTTCTATTGAGACATACTTTAATGTTGTTGTAGCAGTGGTAGTACTGGTGGTGATGGTTTATTCATCTGTGAATCAAGTGTACAAGGATACTGGAAATATTATGTTAATGCAGATGAAAAGTGAGATACGTAATTCCTACGTAGATAGAGCTTTTAAATATTGATTTTGCCCCTGTCCCATATTCTTGTTCTGTTCCATATTAACTAAATAAAACACTGTTTTCTTAATTCCATAAAACTTTAAGTCTTTGTGCGACCTCTGTTTTGGTTTGTAAGCCCATTTTGCAATTTATAGGTGATTCCAAAGATGGCAACCAAGGAAAGATAAATAAATGTCATCTTCTTAATATATAACTTCTCGATTTAAGGGATGCAAGTAACCTCTCTTGTACGTTTTGATACCGTTACATTTATATCGTGCAACATTATGGTATTCGTTAGTATAGCATCTACTCTATAACTACAATGCAATAGAAATGTAGCTGTGTCGCCGGCCGATGTGCCCGAGCGGTTCTAGGCGCTTCAGTCCGGAACCGCGCTGCTGCTATGGTCGCAGGTTCGAATCCTGCCTCGAGTATGGATGTGTGTGATGTCCTTAGGTTAGTTAGGTTTAATTAGCTTTAAGTCTAGGGGACTGATGACCTCAGATGTTAAGTCCCGTAGTGCTGAGAGCCTTTTTTTTTTTTGTAACTGTGTGAAAAATGTCAACAGAGCTAACTTTTATAGTTTAAGTAGAGAAGTGATTGATAACTTGACACGTGTTTGTCTTTGCTTCATTGCCATCTTTGGAATCAGTTGCGTACTGGAAAATGGCCTTACATCCCGAAACCTAGGTGGGCGAAAATAATAAAGTTTTGTGAAACCAGGTGAAAAAGTGTTTCGTTTGGTTAACGCAAAATAAAATTTCCACCAACAACCCGTAGTTGAATCATTTAACATTATTTCACAGTGTCCAAACTGTGTATAGTCAGGCGCTAACGTGATACACATGCGTAGTCCGTTCCGATGCTCAATCTCTAGCGTCGTCGCAGTAAAACGATTAAGCACCACGTAGGTTTTTTTCCATCCAAACGCTGTTGGTATTACCGCAGAATGAGACAAGATAATTCTTCATTAATTGACAAAATCACTTCCGCAGACCGCACTCCTTGCATATGTTCGTGAACAACAATAGAGCGACGTTAAATATTCTTAATTACGGGGATGAAATCGCAGCATAGCCGCTAATTTACCGTAGTGTTCAAGTTTCACGTCCGAGCTTTATGCTCTTATAGGAGCACGAAAGCCGATACATTTATTAGTCGAAAGTAGCTATTCACATTTGAAATATTATTTTAATAGAATATTGACACATGACTAATTGTGCTGAATAATTGAAAGATCGATCTGCTGCAGCCGCTTAGTGTCACGGCGAGTCTAGCCAGGTGGTGTTAACGCGTTACGATCAGCAAGGGGCATCCCGTGGTTTACTGTAGTTAGTCGCTGCCTATAGGTCACGTGGTACTGGGTTCGGCTGTGAGCCTGGTCGGATACTTTCTTAGCTCGGGCCTGAATATTTGTATCGTCTTAATCATATCACCTCATCTTCATCACAAAGACGCACAAGTCGCAGAAGAGACGTCAAATAGCACGACTTGCACTATAATTAGGGCTCGATGCGACGAAAACCTAGAGCGGTCTTATAACGAAATTAAACGGAAGACAATATACGGCAGCGGTACCTAATCTCCTACGAAGTCCTTGGACTAAAATTGCAGGTACACTAGAAACTTTATACTAACAGTCCCGCATCACTACCGCCTCACCATGGCCACATTTTTTCATCTGTATGCGGCATTGAGGAATATGTTAACAACAGTTTCTTCGTCTGCGAAAGAAGGTATCAAGAAACTGCGTAATTAATACAGTGGCTGGTGTCCTTTGAAAATGCATTACTATAAAACATTAAACCTCTTTTAGCATCAGCGGATATTAACGTTTTATAACCGAGGGTCAAACAGGAATATAGGAAAGAGAATTAATATTTTTTGCATTTTAATATAGTACATTTGTTAATTTTCTTAGATCGTTGATTAAATGTAATTTAGATGGATGTAACGGATAGTTTTTGTTCGATGCTTCTGAGGCTGGGTGTATGTACATGCCAAAAAGCTATTAATAAATTAGAAAAAGAAAAAGAAAAAAGCGACCCCCGACGGCGTAGCTAACAGGGAACCAGTTTTCAGGCAGGCTCTTGTGTTCCTGTTAGTGTTCCCGGCGCATGTTTTCTCCAGACAGCATACGTACTACCGTCAGGAACCATCCACGCTTTGATTTGGGCCTCCTATTCCTACTTATTTCTACTTATATATTTATTTACACATCGTGATTTTCATTTTCATTATGATTATGTCTAGCCTCAAATTTAAATCACGAATAAGCATGTTCTTATGAAATGCCGCCAACTGATTTTTTTTCTAAATTTTTATAAGTTAATAAATATTGAATACTAGATTTATAATTGGTATTCATCTGTTTCTATTGACAAGCTTAAGCCGAGCATGTTTTCTCGGCCTGTATTAATAGTCATGCCCATACGTCTTAGTCACACAAAAGCGGGAAAGACAGTTCATATTCTGTGACCGGTACGAATACACCATTCCTGCACACTCTACCCTGTATCAAACGAGATGGCTATAATATTTTCAATTTTCTTGCAGTTTTCAATCTTATGTTAAATAAAAGCTATTACGTTTTTCTTGTTTTAAGTTTTTTCTATTCCTTTTGATGATTGTTTTAGCCACTGAAACCGGTAAACTTAGTCGTTGTATTTTGTGCGAAGAACACAATTTTAGTAAAACCAAAGCTGAGTAACTTCGATCACTTGACGCAAGGGACAATGTCATGTCCACGAACCAAGGGAAGCTTTGTTGATACAAATTTCATAAAGGTTTTCAAGACGTCTTACTTAAACAATCTGTCAGTTACGTTCAAATGTCATTGCAGATTTAATAGCTATAAATTTTGATCATTCTGTTTCTCACAGACGTAACAAGCACTCGAAAAGGATCGAAGGACCAGTAGCTTATACATATGACGTACTAACAACTTTTTTTTTACACTCTCTTGCGTAGAAAGATTTAACTGCGACTGCCTCTGCAAAGGAATCCGAACAGAACACTTGTTAGAAGGTATTAATATGCGATGTGTCCACCCTTCGCCTTTATGACGGCTAGACCTTTGCTGTGGAGACTTTCAGTGAGGTGTCTGAAGGTCAGTGGAGGGATGGCAGCCCATTCTTCCTCAAGAGCCAAAACCAGAGAAGGTAGTGATGTTGGACGCTGGGGGCTCGAGCGGTATTCTAACTGTGTTCATATCCTCTAACATATCCCGTTTTCTTAAGTACAATGAGACGACCACGCCATATCCATGAAAAACGACCCCATACTACAACACAACATCCTTTGTACTTTGCTGTCGCCACAACACATGGTGGGAGGCAATTTTATCCAGGTATTCGCCAAACCCAAAGACTTGTATCGGATTGCCACAGGGTATATTGTGGTTCATCATTGAAAATCACTCGTTTCCAGTAAGCAAGCGTTCAGGATCATCGCTCTTATCTCAAGCGCCGCTTATGGCTGACTACAGAAACGTGTAGCTCACGAGACGCTGCCCGGCCATTCCGCGCCATTCTTTTTAAGTCCCTACGCGCAGTCATCGTGCTAGTTGGACTACTTGTAGTACTTTGGCACTCACGAGTGATTACTTCTGCTGATTTCATGCGATTTTTTCATAACGAGGTTCCGCAATGTTGGACGATACCTGTCCGCAATCTCACTGAGGCGCCGAAGAAACTGGTATAGGCATACGCATTCAAATACAGTGATACTGTATGTAGACAGGCAGAAAACAGCGCTGCTGCCGGCACAGTCTATATAAGACGAAAAGTGCCTGGCGCAGTTGTTAGATCGGTTACTGCTGCTGCAGTAGCAGGTTACCAAGATTTAAGTGAGTTTGAACATGGCGTTATAGGTGGCGCACGAAAGATGGGACCAGTATTTCCGAGGTAGCGATGTGGGGATTTTACCGTACGACCATTTCATGAGTGTACCGCGAATATCAGCAGTCCTGTAAAACATCAAATCTCCGACATCGCTGCGGTCGGAAAAAGATCTTGCAAGAACGAGACCAATGACGACTGAAGAGAATCGTTCAACGTCACAGAGGTGCAACCCTTCCGCAAATTGCTGCAGATTTCAAAGCTGGGCCCTCAACAAGTGTTAGTATGCGAACCATTCAACGGAACATCGTCGATATGCCCTTTCGGAGCCGATGGCCCACTCGTGTGCCCTTGATAACTGCATGACACAAAGCTTTACGCCTCGCTTGGGCTCGTCAACACCGCATTACGCTTTTGATGATTGGAAACATGTTGCCTGGTCGGACGAGTCTCGTTTCAAATTCTATCGAGCGGATGGACGTGTACGGGTATGGAGACACCCTCATGAATCCATGGCCCTGCATGTCAGTAGGGGACTGTTAAAGTTGGTGGTGGCACTGTAATGGTGTAGGGCGTGTGCAGTTGCAGTGACATGGGACCCCTGATACGTATATATACGACTCTCACAGATGACACGTACGTAAGCATCTTGTCTGTTCACCTGCATCCATTCATGTCCAATGTGCATTCCAACGGACTTGGACAATTCCATCAAGACAACGAGACAACCCACACGTCCAGAATTGCTACAGAATGGATCCAGGAACACTCTTCTGAGAATGAAATTTTCCCTCTGCAGCGGAGTGTGTGCTGATATGAGACATCCTCCTTGCAGGAGAGCTTCTTTAAAGTTTGGAAGATTGGAGACGAGGTACTGGCAGAAGTAAAGTTGTGAGGACGGGGAGTGAGTCGTGCTTGGGTACGAGCACTTGCCCGCGAAAGGCAAAGGTCCCGAGTTCGAACCTCGGTCCGACACATAGTTTTAATCTGGCAGGAAAGTTTAAAGACTTCCGTTCACCACCAAACACGCAAGACATGAACATTATTAAGCATATCTGGGATGCCTTGCAACGTGCTGTTCAGAAGAGATCTTGACCTCCTCGTACTCTTAGAGATTTGTGGACAGCGCTGCAGGATTCATGGTGTCAGTTCCTTCCAGCGCCAATTCAGACATTAGTCGAGTCCATTCCACGTCGTGTGCGCACTTGTGCGTGCTCGCGGGGGTGCACCATTTTCTTTGGCTCTTCAGTGTAGATGAAGTCTGCCGGTCTTGATTCAACATTGTTCCATAGCCTTTACACTACAGAATGACTTCACGAATTGTCGGCTCGGACAGCTTTAGAACAGCTGAAATGTCCCTGATGCATTTGTTACTTACGTCCTCATTCGAAGTCACTGAGCGCTCCTGATAGAACTATTAAGGTTGTACTTCTTTACTGACAACACAATACTCCCTGCCTTCTTCAACTGGCGGGTCCGCCTCTTGCAACATCTATTGGTGAATTACGCATTGCATATTTTCGGATATTTCTGATCAGATACATATACATCTACGTGATTACCCTGAAATTCCCAATCAAGTGCATGGTAGAGGGTTAATCGAATCACCTTGAAGTTATTTCTCTACTATTCCACTTTCGAACAGCATTCGGGAAAAACGAATTGTTAACTTTTTTTTCGTGCTTGCTCTGATTTCTCTTATTTAATTACTATCATCACCCCTCCCCCCCAGGTAGGTGAGTGACACCAAAATTATTTCGCTACTCAATTCTTAATATCCCCAGAAATTACACAGAGGAAAATCATGAAAATTTTAGATCGAGTATGAAGTACAGAAGTCTTTAAATTATGAAGCAATGATGAAAGGAAACAGTATCAGAAACAATAAAGAAGATATTTCTCAACAATTATACAGGATGAAAGATAATAAGCGGGAGAAATATATCTTCAGATACATATGGGAAAGGAAATGAATAAGCTGGAACCGAGACGTTAATTAGGATTCAGAAATACACAACACGTACAAGAAGCAACAAAAATGGATATTATCAGAAGGAAAATATTGCATTTAGAAGAAATCCAAGACAGGAACAGTAAGAGAATGGGCGTAAAGTCGTCAGAGGAAAGAAATGAGGTGTGGTGATAAGATGAAAGAATGTTAGAAGAAAAAGTCCGAAAACGGATGGTCAGGTGATTCAAAGTAGACCAGATGGAAGTAAAAAATAAATAAATATATGAATAAATAACTGTGTATTCCTTGTAGGAATCTGAACTAATTTGATCTGAACGGTCTCAGATTTTTTCAGAGTAAGCAGTATGGCGGGCTCTGCGTTCACGACGTCCCGTCGGCCTCAGTAATGAAGTGCACTCCATCTACATGAGAACAGCTTCTATAGACAATCTGTGTCTAATGGGCTAGACGTCAATGACATGTTGGACCCCTCACTTTACCTTCCGTTTTGAGAGCTAAAAATAAATGTCATGCCTTCAGCAGTTGGAGCAGTTGTTAACCCCAGTATAAATCTCGGAATGAAGGTCTTTGGAGGCGCTGCTGACCACCAGAGGACGCGAGGAGGCATGGGCAGTGATTCCGAATTAAGTGGCTTAAAGCCGTAAGCAGGCTGGGGGCGGGAAGGGGGTCCCGAGCCGTGCGCCACTGATCGCAGGCGGGACGGGATCAGCCAAAGCCGCCAGAGACACCGGCTCGGCCACGACGCTAAGTCCTGAAGCGCGGACAAGTTGGCGCTGCAGCGGCAGGTGGCGCCGCGCAGCGGCTTCCAACCCCACACCAAAGGCGCTGCCTGCCTTCTCGTCCACCAGGAACCTCGTCGCAGGGATTTATTTCAAAAATTTAACCAGGGCCATCAGGCACTGTCATAATCTAACCAGGCATTCTACACTGTCCAATCACATTAATGAGACAACCTGCGGACCGCTGAGACACTTGCAGGAAGAGAGTCTGTGAGATTCTGGAGGTTACCGTCACGGATGTGGAGCTGTGTCGACTCCGGTGCCATAGTCAACTGCGTTAGGTTTATGGTTTGAGGATCCACGGCACGAAGAGGCCGATCGAAGAGGTCCCACAGATTCTCGACTGCGTTTAAATCCGGAGGTTTGATGGCCAGGGGACTGCGGCAAACTCATCCTGGTGCTGTACGAGGTGGGTGACACGCTGCATTGTCCTGCTGGTAAATGCCACTGTGTCGAGTAAAAACAAACTGCAATTAAGAATGGACATGGTCTGCAAGGACATTTGTACACTTGTGTCGATCCGTTCTGTCTTCCAGAATGAGGCACTTATGTTGATCCATTGTGCCTTCCAGAATGACGAGATCACCCAGGGAATGCCAGAAAACATTCCCCAGACCCTAGTGCATACCGAGTTTTTGCTTTTGGACATTTCGCACTGTACGTGCCAACGGCTATCTGTTCTATGGAGCACAAAACGTGATCTGCCTGATAAGGCCACTTGTCGCTACTTCGTATACGCCTGTTTCCTGTACCGGAGTGCCGCTTTTGTCGCCACTGAACGACAGTCTGCAGCAGTGCGTGAACCAGGCGCCTCCTACGGAGGCTCATGTACAGCGACGTTTACTGAACGGTCGTTCAGGAGACACTGTTGGAGGCCCGTTATGCAACTGGGTGATCACTTGCTCAGCAGTTGCCTGTCTATTCGCCCATTCACATCTCCGCTGCCATCTTCCACCCCTGCCATCTATGGCCTGAAGAACACGACAGTCACCTCGGCGCGTTCCACTGGAAAATTTCATCTTGCCAGGCACAGCATATTTTAATAACGGCGTCACGGGATCAGTTCTCAGATCTGCCGTTTCGGAAACTCTTCCACCCTTGACCAGAAAGCCAACAATGAAGCCCTTGTGGACGTCAGATAAATCGATCCGTTTTCGCATTACGACAACGACTGCACTTCCCTCCGACATGTTTTATATAGTCTCCACTGCTAATACTGCCACCTGTCATCTGTGGTCGTCACATTAATGCGACTGAACTGTGTACATTTTTTTCATTATGTTCATTATGACAAGTACATTATAAATTACATCTAATATATCTAATTTATAATCCAACATTTATAAATTACTATGACGAAAATAGTACATAAAAATCAGAGTTGATATTCGCTCGTGGGAACAACTGTCGAAGTCAAATTATAAACAGGTATCAGCACTAGCTGGCCGCTGTGGCCGAGCGGTTCTAGGCGCTTCAATCCGGAACCGCGCGACCGCTACGGACGCAGGTTCGAATCCTGCCTCAGGCATGGTTGAATGTGACGTCCTTAGTTAGGTTTAAGTAGTTTTAAGTTCTAGGAGACTGATGACCTCAGATGTTAAGTCCCATAGTGCTCAGAGCCATTTGAATTTTTATGAGCGCTACCAACAATGGACTTTAGACGATTGATGGAAGAGAAAGAAAAGAGGAACATTAGAAACCACACGCATCGAAGATATGGGAAGAAGAAGTATCGTGACTTACTGAGAAAAGGTGAGAGCATCTGTATTACTGTTTGACAGACGGAAAAAGGCAATATACATCAATTTTTCGGAAAAAGCTACGACACTGACAGAAGCAACTGCTTCAGAATTTTCTTAGAAATGTAAAAGGGCAATATACTGCGGGCATGGTGCAAGGTAGTTTGTTACAGGAGTGGTCAGCAGCGCGAGAAAGACTCAGCGAACGTTTTACTTCTACGGATGCGCAAAGATAGGTTTTCAAATAACAAGCTGCTTACACTACAGCTGTCCGCCCTTCTCTGGAGTACAGCTGTGCAATAGCAATCGTCAACAGATAGGACTGAGGAAAATTGATTTTTTATGTTTCGCCCGTCTCAGTTGCAAAAAAGGCATGATCAGCTTTTGGGCACAATATTGTGTGAATAAATACCGTGAATAGCGAGGTGTGTGGTTTGAGAATGGGCGTGTCAACCGGATACCGGTAACTACATCAGTGCAAACGAGACTGACGAAATAAAAAATTATCCAGTTTCTTCAGTACAGAACAGTTGCGGACCTATCACCCCGCGCTAACATGCCTCGAATGAGGCAGATAGGATTGACAGAGAACATTGGAAAGGTTCAAAGAAGCGCTACTCGTTTTATATTATCGCGAAATAGGAGAGAGAGTGTCACGTATATGATAAACGAATTGGGATGGCAGTCAGTAAAACAAAGATGTTTTTCGTTGCTGCGAGATCATTTCACGAAATTTCAATATCCAACTTTTTCCTCCAGATGCCAAAACATTTTACTGATTCCTAGCAACATAGGAAGAAGTGACCACCGCAATAAAATAAGAAAAACAGGGGTTCGCCCGGAAAGATTTAGGTGTTCACATTTTCCACGTGCTATTCCTGAGTGGAAGGGTCCAGAAACAGTCTGGAAGTGGTTCAATGAACCGTCTGCCAAACACTTAACTGTGAAAACTGTGAATCACAGAGTGACCGTGTAGGCATAAATGGAGATGTGCCTAATTCTTGAACAGGAATCAGTGATAATATGATACTAACATATTACTCTTAAAAAAACAACCTTACAATCTTTCATAATTTATACAATCTTCTTATTTTAGTCACAAACAAAAACATTTGGAGTGTTGTTAATAATAGAACATTTTTCCCAATAAACTGAAAAGGAAATTCTCATGTTTCACATGTTTTGTTGTTGTGAAATTCAGTCTGGTACTGTTGTTCACGACAGTGTACGTTGTGCAAGCCTCTTAATGTCTTAAATTTTTTCCTTTGTTGTGATTTCATTCCCCTGTTCCACATGGGCAGAAGGGGGCTGGCAGTGGCACAATCCGCCGCTCTTCAGCCGAGTGATACTTTTATTAAAAAGATGAAAACGAGACATATAAAAGGCGATAAAAAGGGCGACATAAGAACATAATGAGGGGAGACAGTGGCGGTTAAAATATACACTTACACGGAAACTTTCATTGTGGGACAGTTAAAAAAAGTCCACATAAATATAAAGAAACACAGCTGGTGATTCGTGAAGCACGAAAATACGCTGAAGTTACATGCACAAGTTAAAAGTCGGCCACAGTATTAAAACAATCCAGAACGAAGACACTTTTAAGCCACTGCACGAGACGGAGAATAAAAACAGCCAGGAGGGACTTTCATGTCTTCAGATGCACTTCAACATACGTATATCCGTTTAAAGCCAGGTAGTGTAGTCGAACTTAGGTTCCTCTCTACAGTCCTTTTGCCCCCCTCGTGTCTTCCCTCCAATCCCAAATTGACAATTCCTTGATGCCTCTGAATGTGTTCTGTATTTGTATCATGGCCTAACGGCAACTCGAGCTCAAACTCAGTCATCGGTAGCGACTCATTATAATCTCTGAAAACACCATAGTTCACGCTAGGGGGCGCTCGCAGTATATCAAGTGGTTTCCTCAACTACGATGCATGCCCAGTGCATAAGCACCCATATCGGCAATGCGAAAGCACTTCTGATCTTCAGGTAGCTGGAAGTATTGCCCATACAGATCGTGGAAACCTCCTATTACCGGTGGACTCGGATGTTGCTGTTTGGTGCATCGATCTGGCTTTTCCATTGAATATCGAGGACGTGATTTGTATGGAAAGGCTGCACACCTTTACCTATATAGCTAGAGGCCTGCACAGAATGGAACATCTGCAGATATCCCCATTGGTCATTAATATGTGATAAATAAATGCCTCAACCGATACACATACCTGCGGATATCTGCAGTGATAGTTAATTCGTGGTTGAAAGATAAAGGACACTCTCAGTATTACAATTCTCGTCTGTCTGTACTACAAGCGATCGATAGTAATAATTGTTAACGTCTCTAGTTACTTATAATAGCCGTTTGAGACGGAATGTCACAATATTGGTCGAATGTGCTGCGTGGTGGTGAGGATAGATGAATTCTTGACAAAAATCCTCAAGGGCTAAGACGGCGACACCCCCTTCTTCTTTGTTATCCTCCGTTTTCGCTGGTACCTCCTGTTCTCCGCCGTACCAGTGCCTGCCTAAGGTCCGAATCGTTTCTGTTTCTTTTGCAGTAACAGAAGCCGCTTACGTTATTACCAAAACCGTCACACAGCGACTTGAAAGCTGCTCAATGACACTTCATCATTGGAATGTTGCTTTCGTAATCTTTCATATGATTGTGAATCTCGAACGACATAAATAACGTTTGGTATAAAATCAATGAATATATAAGGATTCCTTTAATTATACAGGGTGAACACGAAGTATTGCCATGATTATAACAATTTATTACAGAATAACTGTTTGACATAATAATTTGCATTTGATGCCGTTAGACAGGTTTTTGTTACTAGTTTCTTTTAAGACCACTTACGTTAGTAAACCTCAAAGTGTGCTCCATTGGTAGCTCGGAGAATGTCGAGGCGGTATTCCAGTTCCCGCCAGGTGTTTCGTAACATGTGTTCTGTCACTGTACCCACAGCAGCTTGTTTCCTAACCTTCGGTTCGTCGGCGTCAGCACCTGGTGTGACGAAGAATCTGTCCTTGATACAGCCCCAGACAAAAAGTCAAGAGAGAGGAGTAATGTCTGGAGAGAGGGATGGCCAGGGTGATGGACTGTTCCTTCTAATCTACCGATGTGTAAATGTTTCATTCAGGAAATCACGCACTATCAAAAAATGGCTAAATGGTTCAAATGGCTCTGAGCACTATGGGAGTTAACTGCTGTCCCCTAGAACTTAGAACCACTTAAACCTAACTAGCCTAAGGACATCACACAGATCCATGCCCGAGGCAGGATTCGAACCTGCGACCGTAGCGGTCGCGCTGTTCCAGACTGTAGCGCCTAGAACCGCTCGGCCACTCCGGCCAGCACGCACTATCAAAACCCCACAGTTAGAAGAATATCAACCATGGATAATTTTCTAGCAAGATGGAGCACGCTCCCACTGAACCTTCCTATGATCGAATCTACCTTTCAGGTTAACGACGAGGGTTGGTGAGCCATCCACTATGGACGGGAATTTTAGGCGGTTTGTAAGTTCCACAATGTGTATGTGCGACTGGATCCACGTCCCGCCTCGAGTACTCACTGCGCAAACATTTGAAAACGTTTTTATACTTAAAAGTGAGATTTACACTACACACAGACGAGTGCGGTACACAGGTTCTTTTCCCGATAGGCGGCGGGGAGGGTGGGGGGTAATTGGTGGCAGCAACGGAATCCGGCCACCATAGAGAACCGGGAAAAGCAAAGAAGGAGTTGCAGTCCTCAGTGTTGGAATGAAATACCAACGAACTTCCCTGAACTCCGTGTGCCATTGTCAAGTTTTGTAAATAAAAGAAAAATGAAAGATATCCGTATCTGCTAAACGGCTGAATCAGAACATAGAAGCGAGATTCGTCAAAAAAGAATTACGATCAGCAACAGTGCTGTAGATAAGCCAAACATTCTGGTACTTCATGGACTTGCCAAGCGACCGTCGTAAAGAGAACGGTTAAGTATCGCGCCCCACCAGCGGTCTGAGGCTTGATTGGTTCCGATGGAGAGACATGCAAATGTGTCGGCCGTGGCAGCTGCCCGCAGAGGGGCGGCTGTGGCACGTGAAATCTTAATTCTGTTGGCGAAACACTGGCCGGCGCACACAATGCGGCCCTCGCCAGAGCCCCGGCAAACGTTTTCCCAGGCCGCACTACCTGACTGGCCGGCTCACAGGCGCGCCCGCTCATCCGTAAAGGCAACTGGACAAGGGGGTTGCAGCGACGGGGTTCGAACCCGGTACACCGCTTACAAAGCCTTACCGGCTTGCTTGTGGGAATGCTGGGGCAAGGGAGGACTTGTCAAGGAGGCTTTCACTGCGTTGGCATTCTTCACTCTCTGTCGGAGAGAAAACTAATGTGTTAAGGTTGAGTGGCAGGAGGTGGCTCACAGTCGGATGAATATATTCCATCTTCTCTCCACTTTACTCACAGTGATGCCACACAACAATTTCCGTGCCGTCTGAAATAATATAAAGCTATCTTTGGAAATTTAAAATCTAACTAATATCTGTAAAGACTTAATACATGGGTTCTTCATTCCTTGTAATACATTTGATGTGAGAGATTTATATTTACATATTGTGACTAATTTTTCCTGGTATGTCTGTTTATTCTTCAATTAATATTAACAGTATTACCTGAACTATGTAAATTTGTATGCATGTAAGTGCTATTTGTACAATGAGGTGACAAGAAGTCATGGGACAGCGATAAGCACACACACACACAAAAGTCGGTAGTAACGCGTACACAAGGTATCAAAGGGCATGACACTGACGGAGCAGTCTACATCTACATCTACATTTATACTCCGCAAGCCACCAAACGGTGTGTGGCGAAGAGCACTTTACGTGCCACTGTCATTACCTCCCTTTCCTGTTCCAGTCGCGTATGCTTCGCGGGAAGAACGACTGCCGGAAAGCCTCCGTGGGCGCTCGAATTTCTCTAATTTTACATTCGGGAGGTATAAGTAAGAGTAAGCAATAAATATATTCGATACCTCATCCAGAAACGCACCCTCTCGAAACCTGGACAGCAAGCTACACCGCGATGCAGAGCGCCTCTCTTGCAGAGTCTGCCACTTGAGTTTGCTAAACATCTCCGTAACGCTATCACGGTTACCAAATAACCCTGTGATGAAACGCGCCGCTCTTCTTTGGATCTTCTCTATCTCCTCAGTCAATCTGACCTGGTACGGAACCCACACTGATGAGCAGTACTCAAGTATAGATCGAACGAGTGTTTTGTAAGCCACCTTCCTTGTTAATGGACTACATTTTCTAAGGACTCTCCCAATGAATCTCAACCTGGCACCCGCCTTACCAACAATTAATTTTATATGATCATTCCACTTCAAATCGTTCCGTACGCATTCTCCCAGATATTTTACAGAAGTAACTACTACCAGTGTTGTTTGTTACGCTATCATATAATCATACAGTAAAGGATCCTTCTTTATATGTATTCGAAATACATTACATTTGTGTATGTTAAGGGACAGTTGCCATTCCGTGCGTCTGGAACCGAGCGACCGCTACGGTCGCAGGTTCGAATCCTGCCTCCGGCATGGATGTGTGTGATGTCCTTAGGTTACTTAGGTTTAATTAGTTCTAAGTTCTAGGTGACTGATGACCTCAGAAGTTAAGTCGCATAGTGCTCCGAGCCATTTGAACCAGGTGATTCGAGTGAAAAGATTTCCAATGTGATTATGGCCACACGACGGAAATTTACTGACATCGAATGCGCAATGGCAGATGGAGCTAGAAGGGTGGGATCTTTCATTTCGGAAATCGTTAAGGGATTCAGTATTCCGAGATCCACAGTGCCAAGAGTGTGACGAGAATGTCAAATTCCAGGCATTACTTCTCACCTCTGGCAACGCGATGGCCGACGGCCTTCACTTAACGACCGAGAGCAGCGGCGTTTGCTTGGAGTTATCATTGCTAACGGACAAGCAACAGTGCAAGTATGTGAAATAACCACGTAATGAAGGTGGCACGTACGGCGAACTTTCCCATTTGGACAGTGCAGCGTAATGAATGTGGGACGTACGGCGAACTTTCCCGTTTGGACAGTGCAGCGTTAATGGGCTATGGCAGATGACGACCGACGCCTGTGCTTTTGCTAACAACACGACATCGCCTGCAGCGCCCTTCCTGGGCCCGTGACCACACCAGTTGGACCTTAGACGACTGTAAAACCATGGTCTGGTCAGATGAATCGCGATTTCAGGTGGTCAGGGCTGATGGTAGGGTTCGAGTGTGGTGCAGACACCACGAAGCCACGGACCCCACCATCAAGACACTGTACAAGTTGGTGGTAGCTTCATAATCGTGTGGGCTGTGTTTAGATGGAATGGACTGGGTCCTCTGGTCCCAATGAACCGACCATTCTTCACAGGAACTGGTTATGTTGGGCTACTTGGAGACCGGTTTCAGCCATTAATGGACTTCATATTGCCAAACAACGGTGGAAGTTTTATGGATAAAAATCCGCCATGTCGGCGGACTACAATTGTTCGCGATTGGTTTGAATGACACTCTGGACAATTCGAGCGAATGATCTGGCAACACAGACCGCCCGACATGTACCGCATCGAACATTTATCGGACATACTCGAGAGTCACTTGGTGCAAAGAAATCCTGCACCGGCAACACTTTCGCAATTATAGCCGGCTGTAGGGGCAGCATGGCTCAATATTTCTGCAGGGGACTTCTAACGACTTGTTGAGTCCAGACCACGTGGAATTGATGCACTATTACCATATTTGTAGGTATCCCACGACTTTCGTAACCTCAGTGTATGAATGCGATTTTGCAACCAAAATAAAGCTAAGCGGTGGGAGAACATGAAAGGCAGCAGTCAGTCAATTTTTCAAGTGATTCTGTAATTTTTTCAAACTGTGCAGAGTGCCTTTCCTCTGCCTGTGTTTTCCCATACTTACATCATGCCAGTGGGGAAGATATGGGTTTCAGAAACGGAAGTGTTCTAGCAATAGGATTTTTGCCCACCATGCTTAGTCAGGTGTAGCTCTACATAGAGCTTAAATAGAGGTGACTGCTTCTTTACAACATTATTTGAATTCTTAGAATTAGATTCTGTAGTCCTTTCATGATCCCTGTAGTTGGAGCCAACATATCGATCAGCTGACGGGTGGATTACGTGTGTAGGAGAATCATGGAATAAACATTTGATAATAACGTTTCTTTGGTGAGGTATTATCGGAATAGGTTTTTGGATTATATTCGTGAATTACTGTACAGCGTTTGGTCAATACTGAGGGTGCCGAGTTCACCGTGCTGATGAACGTTCAGAAACGATGCTGTTTGTGCATACGGTATGCGAGTCGCATTGTGAGTAAGTGATCGCAACGTTCTCCAGTGGCAGTTGTCGGCTGTATGTGGCTCGCAAATCACAGTTTGTTTACGAAATGGATGGGCGTAAAACTCCAACGTTAGTTCTATTAAAACGCACATTCCCTCCGTTGTCCATAAGCTAGTCACATTGTTTTGTCTGTAGTGTCATAAATAAGACCTTCAGTTTCCATGAGGGAAAAGGAAAAGTCTCTATACAGGCATTAAGAACATAAGCTTATAAAAGTTACATTACAAATAGTGCGGTACAAATTTACAAGTAGTCTTCCACATGAGATAAAAATTATTTCCTCATTCTAACAGTTTAATAAAATTTTAAGGGCATTCGTCTTCGCTCGTTGTTGTTAGTCAGTAGCAGAATATTCAGAACATGGGAAACACAAAACTAAACAAGAAAGTGCAGAATATCTTACTGTAAGCAGTGAAAGTTCTCTTGGATATAAAACCCATCAAACAAACACACTCCTGAGAGAGAGCGCATTTATATTCACGTAAATAGAACACTATAGAAGACGAGCAAAAGAAAAAAAAATCGGCCGTAGTGAGGTGCGAACCTATAAAAGATCAACGATCACTTCGTAATTCTAAATTTTTATCCATTACGCTGCACTAAATTTTTGGTACAGCCTACTTGGTATGGTTATATTACTGTCTTTAACTATCGTTAATGCCGATTACAAAGGTCAACGAAAAATTTTTTTGTAAAACTTTTTCTACTTTCATAGCTCATCTTTATAGATCTGGCCTTAGTGTTTTGTATCGCCAGTAGTTTTCGAGCAATATGCTTTTTGTTATAAAGTTTAAAAATCCTATGCAGTAAGGTAAACGGGGAAATTAATGAAACGCTTTGTTACGACATAAGCATGGCTTATATCTACAGTAAGCTACTTAAAACAATGATATGTGTTAATAGAGATTTCACTTGTCAGGTGGAATTGGTTTGTATTTTCTTTCTCTTTTTTTCTTTGAAGCTTCTTGTGTAGCTTTTTCTACGATGGGTCGCTTTGCTGAACTTCTCAGTGAAGTGACTAACAGTAGTCCCCCATCACGTCGGTGTTCCAGCCGCCTTGGTAGCGTTTTTCCATCACTTTAATGTCCTGGTGAAAACGCTCTTCTTGCTCCTCACTAACTTTTCCTATATCGTCAGGGAAGTAATCAAGGTGACTGTTCAAAAAGTGAACTTTCAGGCTCATCAAACATCCTAAAGTTTTAAACTTCTTTAACATTGTAGCTATAATAGAAACATATTCTGGATCTTTTTCATGTCCTAAGAACTTTGTAATGATTTGCTTGAATGATACCACGCTTCTTTCTCATTTAAGGTCATTGTGGATTTAAAGTTAACATCATCAATTTTCTAATTTCAGGTCCGATAGAGACGCCTTCTTTTAGTTTAGCTTCTGAAACGTGTGCAAACTTTTGGCAGAGATACTTAAAACATGGTACGTCTTTAGGCAGAGCCTTTACAGCCTGTTTCATTAGGCCTAACTTTTATGCATAGGTAGTAGGAGTACGTTTTTTGGCTCTACAATTTTTTTGCTTAGAATGTTCTTCTCACTAGGTTTTAAAGACAGCCGGCATTTGTGGCCGTGCGGTTCTAGGCGCTTCAGTCTGGAACCGCATGACCGCTACGGTCGCAGGTTCGAATCCTGCCTCGGGCATGGATATGTGTGATATCGTTAGGTTAGTTAGGTTTAAGTAGTTCTAAGTTCTAGGGGACTGATGTCCACAGATGTTAAGTCCCATAGTGCTCAGAGATATTTGAACCATTTTTTAAAGATTCCCTCACAGGCCATTTATTTCTGCACCAGTGTTGATCCCTAGTCCGACTGTCCTATTCATACAAGAAGCATGGAAATTTGGTAAAGCCACCTTGTTAACCAAGGAGCATGAATTTTACTTTTAGATCGCCACATATCATCCGTCATTATCTAGACTTTCTGTATCACAATGGAATTCATCATCATCTGGTTCATGTCAATCTGATTTTACATCAGAAAATACTTCTGTTGGAATAGAATTTAAATCATCTGGTGGTTCAGGGACCGGTAAATCTACACCATGCCCTACTGGTCGGATGGCAGACGGAAGGTTAGGGTGGCTTATTACCTTCTTGTTTTTCAAATTATGACCAGTAATATCAACACTGCAAAAGTAGCAATCATCAGAATTATTTCTAGGCTCCCTCCATATCACAGGAACTGCAGATCTAAAGCCTTTTTTCTCGTTTTGGGCCATTTTCTTAGATACTCAACACACATATAACGTACCTTCTGCGACGCCCAAGATTTACCTTAGTCAGCAAGTTTAGATCCAAAGTATGATAGATAAACCTTTTAACAAAGTATGTAAGGTTTCTTTCGTGCTTTTTAATCACAAATTCACCACAAATATAACAAAAACTGTTAGCAGAGTTTTTACAACAACGATTAGACATTGTACTTAGCACATGTACAGGAAACGGGAAAGTGAGATTAGGTTGACAGTAAAAAACAGTTTTCTAAGTGTCATATTTGGCTTTCCCACCCTAAAAAACATAAGAATAAGGTTTTTCAGCAAAAAGTTTTTCCATCGTGGGAATGTGTTACAGTTTTAATACGAATGAGTACATTCCCTGGCACAGTTTTTATAGATTGACGACGTTATTATTTTACGATCTGGTGACAGAGAATTATTCGTGGTTTTCTCATCTGGCGATAACGATTTAATATTTCGTCTAACATGATGCTGTGAATAGGTTTATAAACCTGATGATGATCAGACGAATGAGACTGGTTGTATTAAATAAAGTATTTTACCAGCAACTCAAGGTGGTAATACGATATTTTTCTATAACAGTAATAATAATAATAATAATATGGTGTAGGTCCTTCATCAATGTAGTAACCATTACATGTTTGCTGTTGTGCTGTCAGTTAGTTCTTTTATTGTTGTGAAGTGAATAACCAAGTAATTAACAGCGTGTTGCGGGAGCTATCTACAACTCGGAGAAGGCAATTTCATGAGATATTTAAGCACATACACTGCATATCTCTCAGCTGTACTGTCATATAGACGCACAGAACACAGTGCGAAGTAAGTGCGCAACATGCGAACTATGTGAGGATGATGTTCATATACACGGTTTTAGGTGCTTCAGTCTGGCACCTCGCGACTACTACAGTCGAAGGTTCGAATCCTGCCTCGGGCATGGATGTGTGTGAAGTCCTTAGGTTAGTTACGTTTACGTAGTTCTAAGTCTAGGGGACTGATGACCTCAGATGTTAAGTCCCATAGTTCTCAGAGCCATTTGAACCTTTTGTGTGTGTGTGTGTGTGTGTGTGTGTGTGTGTGTGTGTGTGTGTGTGTGTGTGTGTTCGTTCATACACGCGTTTCACAAACTGCAACTCCAAAAGATTGTTTTTTGCATTAATGATATCATATGACAAAAATGTAATTACTGGTAAATATGGAATCAACATTACAGTCTAATGAAATTATCATAATATTGATGAACTGTTAAAAAATAATTTCTTTCGTGAGTGAAACATAGTGAACCCCATTAGTTTATACCCCTCAGAAAATTACATTCTACCCCTCGGTGGGAAATTACCCCCCAGGTTGCGCGCCACTGCTCTGCACGTGAAGAATGACTCCACGGCGCTGTTATTCCACGCTATGAAGTCATAAACACGGCATGCTCAAAGTTGAATTTCGAAAGCGCAGGCTGTGTAACGACAGCTTCACCTTGATGCCATTACCGACCACGTGAGAATACTCTTTTTCTCATTCAGAATATTTATTTGTGAATAAATATTATAAATTTTATGTTAAGATTCATTACATATTTATGCAGAAGTTTATGAAATATTAATATCGGGGGCATTCATTTTTGTTCGTGTTACGAAATTTATTTCCAGTAGCGAAGTATGAAGGAATGATTTTACACCTGCCTTGAAATGGAAGAACTTCAGGCAAAAGACTACACAGATCTATGTAGCAAATGTCTGACTGTTTTGACAAAAAGAAAAAATGACACAGTCTCTGCCTTCAGTTTCCTCCTTATAGCATTTAGTATCTAAAAACGGAGGAAGGTATATTCAGTATGCATTTTTTGAAACTACATCTCTCGTTCTCACAGAACTCGTTCGTTTCGGCAACTTTTAAAACAAAATACTACAGCTAGAATAACGTTACTCATGATTTCCTTGCTAGCCTTGAAGTCCAGCAAGAGCTTCACAGAACATATTTATAGTATTTATAATACTGCACAAATTGATATCTAATAACACATTTATTCATTTCCTCAATGCGTTATTTATCACGTGCACTTTTTCTTCTGTGGTGCAGATACTGAAATACTACTCTGTTTGGCATCGTGACAATCATGTCGTAATTTATTTTATTTATTTATTTATTTAACCACATAAGGTCTACTCTAACACTGCACCAGGGTTTCAAACATGCAGTATGGTAATTTTAATAGTAAAAATATGATATGAGTGTCTGTAGAGACCACGTGAATAAATAGTCGTGACTAAGAGCTAATAAAGTTCATGTAGTACTTCTACAACTGACCTGCCAGGGATACCTAGAGCGCTAACGCGCTGCTTCCTGGACTCGGGTAGGCGCGCCGGCCCCTGTTCGAATCCACCCGGCGGATTAACGACGAGGGCCGGTCTGCTGGCTAGCCTGGAAGTGGTTTTTAGGCTGTTTTCCACATACCACTAGTGAATACCGGGGTGGTTCCCAGGTTCCGCCTCAGTTACACGACTCGCAGGTACTTGAAAACGTTCACACTGTTCCATGACTTACACTAGACGCAGACAGCTGGGGTACACTAATTCCGCCCAGAGGGGGGAGGGGGAGGGGGGGTTTGGGGTGGTGGCAGGAAGGGCATCCGGCCACCCTCTGCAACTAACACTGCCAGATCAATAGTAACACGGCCGACCCAGCGTTAAGTGGATCCAGGCCCCAAGACAGAATGAGAAGGATTGTACGTCTACAGCCGCTGCTTCCCGTGACGGTAAAAACAACGGTAATAATAAGAATGATAGTGCTTCATACTGTAATACCCCCCCCCCCCCCCCACAAAAAAATTCCGTAACCTACCAATAATTCAATGTGACTAACCTCCTAATAACAAATCTGACTCATATACAACCTTTCAGTAATGGACTGACTGGGAATCTAAACTGGTAAATTTGGACGTCAGCAGTGCTGCGTCATGGCCCTGAAGGATCATGCTGAATAAATTGAAAATTCTTACCTCAATTAAGTCGCCACATAACGCGTGTATCTCTGCTCCTATAATAAATTTTTCTGGCACAGCCCAGTGCAATGCTGGCCGATAGATTTGTCATGTATAAAAAGAACACCTGATTTTTCTTTGCAGTAATCGGGATGACCATGGATTGAAGAAATTAGTAAATTCTTTAAATTGAGATGAATAATTGTCAAGAGTTAATTTTTATAAGAAAGATTGTTATTAAGAGATTTTTTAAAAACATTTACATGGACTTGATATAACAATAGTACATAATGCTCGAGACTGTTTTTATCTTATACTACTTCGCTCAGGCTCCGCCATCGCTCGAGTGCGCTAGCAACAAATTCCTTAATCATGGACCCCTTACATAACCCTCCACTGGGGGGGGGGGGGGGGGGGGAGGGGCAAAACCTTGTCACTGATGGTGAGTCAATTGGACTTGCCATGAGCAACAAATTTTTCTATAATCTATTTAGTTTACTAAGTGTACAAACACAGAGTATACACATTATTGATAAGTGCAGAACTTATTAAGAAACGAAATAGAGTGCACACGCACTGAGTTCAGAACATATTAAGAAATGACAAAATGTATACGCAATGAGTACAAAATATATTTACAAAAGACATAAAGTGCACACACACTATATAAGTCTTTAGCATTTTTTTGGAAGAACTGAATACATTAAGAAATGAAATAAAGTGCACACACACAGTAAAAGTCTTTAGCACTTTTACATGAGTTAAACATATCAAGGAATGAAATAAAGTGCACACACACTGTAAAAGCTTTTAGCATTTAGTACAAGAACTGAATACATTAAGAAATGAAATAAAGTGCACACGCACTGTAAAAGTCTTTATAATTTTTACAAGAACTAGGAAAGGAATGGGAAGCATAAGTCATCTCATTACAGCAATCATTGCCATAGCATTTACGCATAAGTCACCTCATTACAGTAATCAATAGCATTCATTGGCCAGTTAAATGGAATTTATTGTGCATTATTCAGAAATCATCATTCAAAACACGAGTTACTGTCTGTAGCATCAAGCTGCTAGTGTTTATATATGATATCATGCAAGAGACGTAAGACATATTTAAAATGTAAGGCATTGGAACTAGTATTCAAGGTGTTTAGTCCAATAATACATAGGCACAATGGAATCAATACATCAGAGAAATCTTCATTATTTTAGGACTAGAAATATATCTTACACTGGTAGCATTTATGTAGTCGTATACTGGTAAGAGTTGGAACTGGTAATAAAATTTTTTTGTGTTAGCAATGCATTACTTTGGGATCAATAATTAATTGCTGGAGCATGAAAATATTTGCTTTTGACTTATTACTGGAAATAAGGATTAATAACGTCATTCGTCATGAGTCAACTGTGGCAAGGCTATGAAACAAGTAGAGTATTTGTGATCACATTTATAAATTATAGACTGGGTAAAAAAAATGCAAGTATTAGAACAGGTTTCATAATTAAGAGCTTATAGCATATTAATATCATGAAAACCTTCTCCTGAAAATAAATTACAAAATGGGTTATTGACCTGAAAGAAAAAATGTAAATTATGCTGAAAAGTAGTAAACTTCGAATTAACAGGTAATGAAACGTGTACTTAATATGTATGTACTCTAGTTGTCTTTCCCAAAACATTCAGTAATTATACTATGAGACATATGACATACTGTCAAAAGGAACTGCAACAAATACTTAAATAACTACATAGCATTTCTTAACTAATACATAATATATAAACTTCATCATTATAATCATCTGCAAAGAAAAACTTCATTATTCATATCACCATATTCTTCATATAACTATTTATCATCATTTATTATCATCTGCAAAAAAATAGACACTGCACTAGTCATTATTTGTATGACCACTTACTTAATACAACTATTCATAGTATAGAGTTTCTTACTTCTAACATATTTCACCACTAAAATTAACATATGTAGTTCTGTCTGACAGCCTGCATCAATCGCCTCGTATTCTGAATGAAAAATAATTAGTCAAGACTGCTATTATACGATGTGTATAGTATATTCTTGTTAATGCTTGTTAATTCTGATCCATTTACTCTTCATAACAACGTATTGCATTTCCTTTCGTTCATTCCAATGGTGAAATTTCCATTCCACAGTAAACCACTGTGGTTGTTTAATTTATTTCTTTTACACGTTATTGCTTTCTGAAAATGATGAATATGGATTAATATCTTGCATTTAAATCATATACCCATTAAATAAAAACTTGTTTCTAGTGATATAACTAAGCATACAGCATAGCATGACAGAAAACGAATTAGGTCAAAACCATAGACAATTTTCAAGTGCAAAAAATGCACACATAGTATCGTAAGTAGTAGCAAAAAAATGTGGAATAGTCAAGATATTGCGATATCATAAGGCAAAAGTGTCAAAGTCAACTTGTTTGTTATATCTTAAAGATTTCATAGTGCATACAGAGAAAAATTCTACTAAAGATAGGAAGCCAATCATACATACACAAAAAAATGGAAAATGTCACGGTCTGATATATAACGACAAGAAAAGCGACCTGCTAACCTTGCCTTGCAGGGCACTTGCCAAGAAAATATACGATCATCATCAGTAAGTAGTCACATAGATATAATTGCATAAGCGGTCACATAAATATCGGGAAATGGCATTACAGTGTGATAAATCATAAAGTATGTTCATTCAATAAAGGGCTTAGTATTGGAAATATGGTGATTGCCCTTGCTTTTTCTGGTTCTCAAAGTTTCGACATGTACTACATAGGAGTGGGGAATGCTGCGAATTCTATATGGACCAGCGTATAGAAGCTCAAATTTACTGCATCTATTCTTTCCTCTGTTGGATAAATAGTGTGTAAGTATTAATATCTTCTTACGGATGTGAAAGTCACGGCGTATACAGACCTGGTTTTGCTGTCTTCTCCGGCGCTCTGCGGCACGTTTGACGTTGTTGAGCGCAATGTCAATTATTTCATGGTGGTGTAGTCGACGAGATGAAGGAAAAGATACTAATTCTTTAATTTTGTTAGGTGGTTCAACATTTTTCAATATAACAGTCGGAGATAGCATAGTAGATTCATTTGGTATGGAGTTAATTACATCCTGGAATGAGAGTATGTGTGTATCCCAATCAATGTGTTTTATGGCAGTATGTTCTACATAGTTTACCAATTTCTTTCATTAGTCGGTCACAAGGGTTCGAAGAAGCGTGCTACTTGGTTATATAGATCGGAGAAATGTTTCTAGCTCGTAACATACGTGTCCATATTGCGGATCGAAATTGTGGTCCATTGTCGGAAATTACTTTCAATACATGCCCTACCTGAAATAAAAAATGTTTTACAAATGCATTCGAAATAGACTTAACAGTAGCTTTACGTAACGGAGTGAAGGTAACAAATTTCGAAGTGAGTTCAACAGCGACAAAGATGTAACAAAAACCTCTATTATATCTGGGAATCGGACCAAAAATGTCTACAGCGGCCATATGACTCAATTTAATCGGTACAATGGGATGTAACGAAGGAATATGTGAAGTCGTGTCTGATTTAGCTTTCTGGCAGATTTTACATGACGCTAAAACTCGTCGAATACGTTTCTCCATGTTGGCAAAATAACGGTTCTGTCTCAGTGTAAGAAAACATTTTCTGGCTCCATAATGTGCGTAAATTAAATGAGTATACCAAATGAATTTGTTAACAAGTTCGTCAGGAATACATAATAACCAATTGTTGCTGTCAGGGTGAGAGAGGCGAAACAGAACGTTTTTGCATACAGTGTAATGGTTTCTAATGGTAACGTTATTCCTATCTTGCCAAAGGTGTTTGATTTCTTTCCATACGTTGTCTTTGTTCTGCTCTTGTACTATGTCTCGTAATGACGACGAAATGAAATTTTCAAATGCAACTTGTTGAATATACATTACGCTAAAATTTGCTTGGCAGAAGTTGGTTGCGATGTCTTGCTGATTGTTGCTGAGAGAACGGGAGAGTGCGTCTGCTACAATATTTTGTGTACCGCGAATGTGAACAATTGTAAAATTAAATTCCTGTAAATAAAGTTTCCATCTGCTTAAGCTGTCATGTGTAAATTTAGCGGAATGTAAAAACTGTATAGCTCTGTGATCTGTGTAAACGGTAGCATGTCTTCCATAAAGAAAATGCCTAAATCTGGTAAATGCCCATACAACACATAATGTTTCAAATTCTGTGACAGAATAATTGCGTTTAGCAGGTGACAGAATGCGACTTACAAAAGCGATGCTTTAATTACTGTAGTACCCTCTTCTTCAATTGACTGAAAAATGTGTACGCCTAAAGCGGTGTTAGAACTGTCGGTGGCAATGGAAAACTTTCTAGTAGGATCTAGGTGTGATAAAAGTGGTGCATTCAACAAAGCTTGTTTCAGATTAACAAACTCAGACTGTGCTTGGCTATCCCAGGACTAGACATCGTTTTTACTCGTAAACTGGCATAATCTAGGGTGTATAAAGCAGAGTAACGAATAAATTTACGGAAAAAGTTAATTAATCCCAGAAAGCTGCGTAGTTGCTTCTTCGTCGTTGGGACAGTAATGTCACGTAAAGCTCGAAGTTTCTCCGGGTCAGACGCAATGCCGTCTGCTGAAATTACATGTCCAAAAAGTTTTATAGAAGTTTTGCCAATGTGCGATTTGCTAAGATTCACTATAAGGCCCTGTGCACGAAAAGTTTGCAACAGTTGTTCAAGAATCAAATTGTGTTCAGACCAGTTAGCTTCTGCGATAAGAATGTCGTCTACATACGTTGTGATTCTGTCTTTTAATTCTATCGGAAGTATAGAATTCAAACCGCGAATAAATGCTGCTGAAGAAATTGTTAAACCGAACGGTGATTTGCAAAACTGGTCACAGTCACCAAAACAGAGAAATGCTGTGTACTTTCTGCAGTTCGGATGGAGCTGAATTTGCCAAAATCCCGATTTCAAATCTAATGTGGAATAAACAGCAGTACCATGAAATTTCTGTAGTAGTTCTAGTGTTTGAGGGCGATCTGTTTCATTAATAATAATGTCGTTGACTTGACGCGAATCAAGTACGAGTCGAAGTGATCCATCCTTTTTCTTAACAATATGGAGCGGGTTTATGTACGGACTAACTGCCGGTTCAATAATACCTTGGTCAAGCATAGCTTGCAATTCTTTCTTAACTTGTTCTCTGTGAATATAAGGAATAGGATAATGTTTGGCTTTAAATGTGTCGTGCTGTTTAACTTGAAATTCATACATAAAACCGGACATAGTACCAGGGATGTTGTCAAAAACTGGAGCTTGCTGTAAAAGAATTTTGCGTAGTTGCGTACGTTCGACGTCTGTATTTGCGTTGCTCTGTCTCACTTTGTCAGAAATAATTTGCATAACGTCATAGTCGGCTTCGTGTGGTGTATCGTAGTTGTGTACGTACGTGTCTGTGAACAATGTGGAATGACAATCCGTGTTAAGCGATGTAGAAATGTTCGATTAAATGCCTGTTCTTCTGCAGATAAAGCGTGCTGAAATTCTAATGCCAGTTGTACATTTTCATCCATTAACATTAAATTGGAATTTTGAAAGACAATAACTGCGTCGTGTTGTACCAAAAAAATCGTACCTTAAATAACGTCTGTAGTCAATAAGGCCACAATCCAAAAATTTGAGTGGAACGTATGACCTGCAATACAAAATGATAAGTGTGTCTGTAATTTTATATCTACTCCTTTACTAGATACTGCTCCTTTTACCTTAGTTTCGCCTAATGGTAACGTAGGATAGGTGTTCTCTTTGTTACATTCGTTGAATGTTTCTTCATTTATAGGTGATCAAGAATCGATTACTGCTGAAAATGTGGATGATCCAATCTTTACTTCAATGACAGGGTGGGAAATGGTTTTTTGAATAACTGGTTTTCCATGTAGAAGTGTGTCTCGGATGTCGTCAAAAGTAATAACATTTTCGTGAACAAGATTCTGTGTGTCAAAAGTATTGCTTACGTCGCTGGAGGATGTATCATGTACTGTATCTAGTCAAATTCTTTCTGACGTGCTATTATTTGTGGGAGGACGCTGTGGCATTTCAACTATTTGTACTGTTCTGTTTTTTCGTCCTGACGCATTAGGTTCGGGATGATACCGACTGTCCGGTTCGTTCATAATGACCTGTTGTTCTGGTTGATTCTGCTGCTGATAAGACCCACTGTTACGCTGAAAACTGTGCTCATTACTTTTACGTCTGTCATAATAATAATTTCTATACGGCGTATTGCGATAAGAGTTGAAATGATGTGTCTTCTGTACGTAGTGATTTCCTTGTTGCTGTGCGTTACTATTTGGTGGAGCGGACGCTATACGTTTAGGCGGTGGAACATTAAAGCTTGGTTGACCTTGCACATTACATTGTTGGTTAGGTATGCTAACCGGCTCGACTTGTTGTTGTGGGGGAAAAACCTCTATTGTTAACAAATTTGTTTGCGATTGCTGAAAATTTTGTACATACTGATGATTAAAATTTTGTCTGTTATTAAAATTATACTGGTAGTTCTCGTCATTTCGGGAGTGTCTAACGAAAACTGCCACTTTCGGTAAAACTTATCGTATCAGGTTTTCTTTACTCATTCCAAATCCTAGATAGATCGATAGTTGGAGAGCAGTTTTGATAGATATAAAGGATAGTAAAAGGGAAGGCAGCAGTGCAGAAAACTAAAGATGAAATAGCACTACTACGGCTCGAGGCCCTGTGCACGCTACGGCACATATTCATCGAAGTGTAATGAATCCCCTGAGGTCATTTCCACGCTGCAAATAAATTTTAGTTTCTGCGTTACAGGCCAAGCCGGTGGAAATGCAAAAGCAAATTGTTGTATCAAATCCAAATGGTGAATCTGTGTTCTGTCATTCTTAAATACCTTAAATTTTCTCACGGGTAGAAAGTGCTTATAATCAAAATTATCGCCTCTGTAATTCTGAACAGGTTCAGGATTGTATGATAATCTGTTTGTCTTTGAATTCGGAATCTAAGTCGCGTACTCTCTGTAAATTACCTAAATTATACTGGCTGTGTGAGTGTGAGAAACGTCCGGAATGTGGGGCATGCTCCGTCGTGTGAGAGACTGAAACATTATTCATGTCTGTCACTTCTTGCTGTAAAGATGATTATTGGACGAACCTATCTCACTGATTGTCTGCTGTAAATTTTGGAATTCGGGTGTTTGATTAAACGAAACTGGTGACGTATCGTCTGATTTGGTGTCATTGTTATTTTCGATAACGTCAAAACGACTGGCCAATTCATCAAATTTTTCAGTCAGTGCTTTTACCTGATCGTCGTTTTTAGTGTCACAAGCATTTTTTTCGTTTTACGTGTGGTTTTGTTCAATTTCTTAACGTCTGCTTTGATGGCATCAGGATCCTGTATTAATTAAAAATGTTCATGTATGTTGGTCACTGTCTGTGTGTGTCTGTTTTTGCTTTAAGATCGGAGATTTCATCATGCAATTCGTTGTTCAACTGTTTGATTTCGTCTCATACTGTAGCAATGTTGTTGCCTACGTATGTTTTTGCTTTCGTAAACAATTTACGCTTATCTTCCTGTCTCTGTGCCGTAATTGTTTCCATGACTTGTTTCTTTGCTTTGTTCTGTTTCTGTATGAATTTACAGTAAAGCGTTTCACTGTTTTGGAGTTGGTCAATTTGGCTGTTTTGTCGTTCAAATTACTTGTCGACTTTCGCATCCAGAGTGCGCGAAAATTCTGCTGACATTAACTTAAACTCATGGCGTAACTGTGTTGTGTTTTCAGAACATTGTTTAGCGACTGCACTAATTTCATCTCTAAGTAATTTCGTTGTGGCTGCATATGCATTACTTAATTCTAGTGCAACAGATCTAATTTCTTCTCTACTGTTTCCAGGACAAGCCTTAATTTCCTCACGTAATTGTCCTTTAGTATCATGACATTGCATGGCAACGGCTGTAATCTGTTCACTAAGTTGTTTGTTCTGTTGATTAAGGTTGTCGGGATTTTCATTCAACTGTTTAAGATTTTCATTCAGTTGTTTGAACTTGTTGTCTTGTTTTTCATTGGAATGTTTGAGATTTTCATTAAGTTGTTGTTTGAGATTTTCGTTAAGTTGTTGTTTCAGATTTTCATTAAGTTGTAGCAATAATGCCATAACTTGATCCATGCCAATATTACCAACTCTATTCTCTGTGCTGTGTGATGGTGTATCTGCATTTGTCACGTTTTGTGTAACCATTTGGTCATTCTCTGATTCTTGAAAAGGTTTGCCAATTGGATGTGCACTGTCGGTTACTACACCGGAATCAAATAAATCTGACATACTTTGAGTACATTGTTCACCTTCGTTAGAAACATTTGTCTGTTCACTGTGTAAATCTTGCCAATCATGTGTATCAAACTGGACAGCGTTCATTGTAACGGAACGTGCCGCGTCATCAACTGCCATTAAATTCAGTGAGGACATAAATGAATGTGTTTGTTCATAATTTGGAATAAAATCATTACCAGTGATCGTCATGCACTGATTATCTGTAATTAGAGGATTATCACTACGACAGTGAGTGTCGCTAGTATTATCAGTCAAATTATTCGAGTCGACTTTCTCACTCATTGCACATCGGGATGTACTGTTAGCAGTTTTTCGCGGCATTTTCACAAATTAAAGTTAAGCACAAAATCAAACAAAGAAAAAGCAAAATGTAACAAATACAATAACAACAAAGAGCAATAAATTGCCGATGATCTGTGAAAGAAAGAGTGACAAATTAGAAAATGCGTTGCGCCAGATGCTACATTTAATATTAAGTAAAGAAGAGCAGATATATGACTACTTCTCAGAAATTCAGAAAGAAAATACCATCCGGGTCGGTTGTCGCCAAGTGTAACTTCCGCACAAAAAAATTCCGTAACCTACCAATAATACAATGTGACTAACCTCCTAATAAAAAATCTGACTCATATACAACATTTCAGTAATTGACTGACTGTGAATTTAAACTGGTAAATTTGGACGTCAGCAGTGCTGCGTCATGGCCCTGAAAGATACTGAATAAATTGAAAATTCTTACCTCAATTAAGTAGCCGGATAACGCATATATATCTGCTCCTATAATAAATTTTTCTGACACAGCCCAGTGCAATGCTGGCCGATAGATTTGTCATGTATAAAAAGAACAACTGATTTTTCTTTGCAATAATCGGAATGACCATCGATTTGAGAAATTGGTAAATTCTTTAAATTGAGATGAATAATTGTCAAAAGTTAATTTTTATAAGAAAGGTCACTACTAAGAGATTTTTTAAAAACATTTACATGGGACTAGATATAACAATACTACATATGCGCGAGACTGCTTTTACCTTATACTACTTCGCTCAGGCTCCGCCATCGCTCCTCACGACCGGCCCAGCCAACTCCACACACACGACTGCTCGCTACTGCCACTGCTACCACACATTGCTACTGCAGACAACACTGCTCTTTGGTCTGAGATTCTCTTATAGCTTACGAATCGCAGGCAGCGCGTGAGCAATCCATCGAAGTTACATCTGGTCGAGTGCGCTAGCAACAAATTCCTTAATCATGGACCTCTTACAATACGAAAAGATTTATTGGTGTACGAAATATATATTTTATGATATTCTAGGGAAGGGATATTTAAGGAGACTGCACCAGCTGAGAACACTGGTAAATGAAGAAGACGCGTCTCGAAAGAAGGACGTAAAGGAGTAACGAGTGCATACAGTGAGAATGGTAGACATTATTGTTGCTTCAGTAATATACCATTAATTTGCATTTGAAACAGAAGATGTTATTCAGTTCCCAAATACAACAAGGGACACTATTTTACATACAACCGTTTCACTCAACTTCATTTTGCTTAAACATATCGTGAGTTTTTCAGCCGACACTGATGCTTCTTTCTCCTCATAATGGCGTGAACAGAAAGCAACAGCGGCTGTTCACGAAGGAATTTCCCCGCACTCACTCTCTATGTTTGTACTGCTGATCTACATCTACAGCTATGCTCTGCAAACCACTGAAAAGTGCATGGCAGAGTATGTGTACCGCTGTTCCAGTTATTACGATTTTTTTCTCGTTCTATTGACGTATATAGCGCGGCGAGAATGGTTGTTTAAATTCCTCACTTCGTGATGTAATTAATCCAGCCTATGGAAGCGCTAAACAAGTGGCTATAGTACACTGAAGAGCCAAAGAAACTGGCGCAAATGGCTAATATCGTGTAGGGCCCCGGTGAGCACTCACAAGTGCCGCAACATGACGTGGCACGGACCCAACAAATATCTGAATTAGTGCTGAAGGGAACTGACTCCATGATTCCTGCACGACCGTTCATAAAGCCCTAAGAGTACGAGGGGTGGAGATATCTTCTGAACAGCACGTTGCAAGGCATCCCAGATACGTTCAATAAAGTTCATGTCTTGAGTGTTTGGCGGCCAGCGGAGGTTTTTAAACTCAGAATGGTGTTCTTGGAGCCACTCTGTAGCAATTCTGGACGTGTGGGGTGACGCTTTGTCCTACCGGAATTGCCCAAGTCCGCCGGAATGCACAATGGAAATGAATGGACGCAGTTAATCAGACAGAATGCTCACGTACGTGTCACTTGTCAGAGTTTACGTAGTGGTATCAGGGATCCCATATCTCTCCAACTGCACACTCCCCACACCATATCCGAGCCTCCACCAGCTCGAACAGTCCCCTGGTGAATCGCAGGCTCCATGGATGCATGAGGTTGTGTTCATACCCGTACACGTCCACACGATTTGAAACGAGACTCGTCCGACCAGGCAACTTCTTTCCAGTCATCAACTGTCCAATTTCGGAGTTAATGGGGCCAGGCAAGGTGTAAAGCTTTGTGCCGTGCAGTCATTAAGGGTACACAAGTGGGCCTTCCGCTCCGAAAGTACTTATCGATGATGTTTCGTAGAATGGTTCGCACGCTTACACTTGTTGATGGCCCAGCATTGAAATCTGCAGCAATTTGGGGAAGGGTTGCACTTGTGTTCGTTGAGAGATTCTCTTCAGTCGTAGTTGGTTCCGTTCTTGCAGGATCTTTTTCCGTCCGCAGCGATGTCGGACATTTGATATACTACCGGACTGCTGATATTCACGGTACACTGTGAAATGGTAGTACGGGAAAATCCTCACTTCATCGCTACCTCAGAGATGCTTGTCCCATCGCTCGTGCGCCGACTATGACACCACGTTCAAACTTACTTAAATCTTGATAACCTGCTATTGTAGCAGCAGTAACCGATCTAACAACTGCACAAGACCTTTGTTGTATTATATAGGCGTTGCCGACCACAGCGCCGCATTCTGCTCGTTCACATATCTCGTGTTTGAATAAGCATACCTATACCAGTTTCTTTGTCTCTTCAGTGTATATTCATAGAATTATCAATAAAGTTGGTTGTTGAAATTTTGTACGTCAGCTTTCTTGAGATACCTTACGTCCTTCTTCAAGAGGCTGCCATTTCAGTTTCTTCAGCATCTTTGTGATACTCCCCCACGGATCAAACAAACCTCTGACCATTCGTGCAACGCTCAATACGTTCAGTATTCCCTGTTAACTCTACTTCACACGGGTTCCACACACTCAAGCAATATTCTAGGATAAGTTGCAGTATTCTAGAATAGACCGCAATATTCTAGGATAGGTCGCTCGAGTAATTTTTAAACAGTCTCCTTTCTGGACTGATTGAATTTCCCTGGTATTCGAGCAATAAATCGAAGTCTACTACTTGTTTTACCCAAGACTGACTCTTTGTGATGATTCCCTTGACAATCTTGCCACCATTTTGAAATATTGTCAAGATCAGATTGAATATTTATGCAGCTTCTTTCAGGCATTGCTTCGTCATAGATAACTTAATCATCCGCAAAATGTGTGAGCTACTGTAAATATCGTCCACAAGGTCATTAATATACAACATGAAGAACAGGACGCCCAGCATACTTTCATGCTTACTTCTATACTTGTCAGTGACTGTCCATCCAAGTTAACTTGCTGTGTCCTCCCTGCGAAAAAGTTCTCACTCGTGTGACATATCTTGCTTTGTACCGCACACATGACTGCTTTGATCCAAAGCTTTCAGTATGTGATGTGAGAAAAGTGCGAACCGCGTTTCGCACGATCGATGTTTTCGGACTCCATACTAGTTGGTATGGAGATATATGATTATGTCTGAGCTCAGAATATGTTATAAGATTCTACAACAATTTGATGTCAAGGACAGTGCATGGTGGAATTGTGCATCACCTCTACCACTCTTCATGTATACGGGTGTGACCTGTGATTTCTTTCAACTAGTGAGTACGGTTTTTTCTAGAAGTGACCTAAAATAGAATATAGTTAAAAGAGGTGCTAACTCAGCCGCAAAATCAGTTCAGAATGTGATAGGGATTCCATAGGACTCTGGGGATTTTTCAATTTCAGCTAATTCTCAAGGTCTTTGGCACTAATATCTAAAAATGGTTCAACTGAGCACTATGGGATTTAACTTCTGAGGTCATCAGTCCCCTAGAACTTAGAACTACGTAAACCTAACTAACCCAAGGACATCACACACACCCATGCCCGAGGCAGGATTCGAACCTACGACCGTAGCGGTCGCACGGTTCCAGACTGTAGCGCCTAGAACCGCTTGGCAACACAGGCCGGCCACTAATATCTATTTCATTCATCTTTCTAGTTGTACAAGATTAAAGTGGAACAAGATTGCTGGGTTTTTCATTGTAAAATAACATTTGAAAACAGATTTAATCATTTCTGCTTTTGCTACGCCACTCTCAATTTGAGTTCCAGTCTCGTCCTTGAGTGGTGCCACTAACAGCCTTTACATACGACCAGAATTTCTTTGGCTTTTGTGAAAGATCATTTGAGAATATTGTGCCACGGTAGTCATTTAAAACTTCACACATTGCAATTTTGATAGCCAAATGCGTTTCATTCATCATCTCTCTGTCCATAGCCCTACGCTTTGTTTTTCATGTGTTACGCATTAGGCTCTGTTTCTTTGGAAGTTTCTTTAGAGCGACTGTATACCATAGCGGATACCTCTTATTATGAAGTGTTGTACTGGGTACATATCTATTCAGTGCATGGACAACTATTCCTTTAAACGCGAGGTTAGTTAGTTAGTTAGATAGTTAAGTGTTCCATTGATCAATAGCACGGAAAACCGTTATGATGTGGGACGTGTCAAACGTGTTAAACGCGAGGCAAAGCTTCTTTGCATTCCCCTGTGCTGTACTAAGAGTTTCACTCACTGGGATATCACACAATTACTTTTTTACCTGGTTTACTGTACATATACATCATTCTGCCTATTTTAGCTGCCCTTTGCATTTTGGTAATTGTTGTTGCCACAACAAAGTATTATCACTTCTGATGCGGACATCCTCAAAGGGGCCAGATGTACCTGTTGGTATTAGATCAAACATATTTCCATCATCAGTGGGATTACGAACTATCTGTACTGGATAGTTTTCAGAGAAGACATTTATTAATGTTTTACAAGGCGTTTTGTCACCCCCAACATTAACAAAACTGTGATTTTCCCCAGTTGATTTTTGGATGATTAAAGTCTCGATCGATGATTAAAGTATGATTTTGGAAGGGAACTGAGGTTTTCTCTAACGAAATGTGAGTCTGGTGGCCGATAGGAGGATCCAGTTAGAATTTTATGCCCAAACTATCTCGCATGCACCTTCAATTTCTATCTCGGCGCGACAAATACACCACTCTCCTTTCCTTTAGATATATACTTAAATTTTCTCTAAAAAACCTTGCTGTTATGAAATGCAAATTTCAAACAACTTTCTATACCTAGTACTAAGTGAGCTTCTCTGCTTTTCGGGAGCACTTCATACTCATTTGTTGCAAATACTTCTGCAGTTAACTACTAGGATCTTAAATATTCTCTGTGAGGGACGGGGGGTGGAGACATACCTTTTGATTTTACACAAAAACTTAGGGGTCTCCCACAGCTTACGTTATCTGAGCGGGATGGAGAGCTGCCAAACCTAAAAAACCCTTGGGTGCACCCCACACGCAGTCTGCTACCTGGGTAGCAGCCTCTAATATGTAGTGCATACATGACCCAGGTAGGAGGACCCTACAGTTCTCATCTCCATGGCTCAAGTTCCTAAAAGTCTCAGCCTAGCTTGTCAAAGACACTTCAGTCTCTGGTTCAATCCTTCCACTCAGGACCAGGGCACTGAATTTAATGGCAATGGATGTGTGTGATGGCCTTAGGTTAGTTAGGTTTAAGTAGTTCTAAGTTCTAGGGGACTGATGAGCACAGATGCTAAGTCCCATAGAGCCATTTGAACCATTTGAACCAGGGCACCATGATCCGTTCTGGGGACAAAGCTGCAAATTTTGAGCTTCTTTGAGACACTTTGCGTAAGGCTGATCTTTCCAACCTTCTCTGCCATTCACTGGAATGATCCAACTATGGCTTCGAGCCCAGACGAGGCATCGTTCGTTCCAACATGCGCCATACTTTGTAGTTCCTGGCAGACTATACCTTCAATGGCTCTGGGAATAGCGTCTTCAACATGTTGAATGAGGCTCCCAGGCATACACAGAGTGGACCTGTGTTTCCTCCTGTCCTTTGCTTGCCATTTCCCTTAGTGGTACCATTATTCGCCGTACATTTAACTACCGATGATTAATGAACCCCTAATGTTTTGTGTTTGTCTCTTCCTGACACAGGGAAAAGGAAGTTTTCCAGCAGGTGGAGTGTACCACAATGGCTCAGTTTCAGTTTCAGTGAAAGAGAGCACCTCAAAACTATTGGTAAGAAGATCACTATAAGACCATGAGTCCTCCCTTGTCCCTACCTACGCTGTACAGGGCGCCAAGATCTACCACTGACACGTCACTCTTAGTTAAGTGGACGATTAATGACAGATGCTGTACTTCCCGCAGAAGAGACAGGATCCACAGGAGAGGACAGTATTTGTGGTTCCACTGGTACCTCTAGTACACGACTGGGGATCTCGTCCAACATACCGATGTTGAAAGAACTGAACGTTGCCTCCTGAAACTAGACTGAAACTGTCGTGAGAAAGTCTACTTACAAAGTTTTCCCCCCACATAACGCTTCCACAGGCACCGCGAGGATGAAATTAGATTAATTAAAGCTTGAACAGAGGCATTTAAAGTTCCATCAGTTCCCCCAGGTCCATAAGTGAATGGAACGAGAGAAATCCCTAATAAGTAGTACAGTGCAAGGTACCCTCTGGCACGCACTTCATTGTTTCGCAGAGTATAGATATAGATGTAGGTTGTTAGCTTTTGAATTCCGCTTCTTGTGCCTTAGCGATTTTAATTGGACATAGAATTGGACAGAATGAGGACGTTGGAAGCCAGAAGGGAGCTGACATAAAATTTTAAGGCTTTTACTACAGCTGGCTTCTATAGCTAGATGCTGTGTATCACCCACATGTCTCTGAACTACAAAGACATAAGAGTGATAGCTTCTATAAGAATGAAGTGTATGTATTAGAAATTTTCATTGGGGAAAAGGAGGAAAAACGAGAAAAGGCGAGGGACAACGATGTGCTCATTCTCCTCTTATATCAAGTGCTTACATCCAGGAGGCTATAGACTGAGTTCGTTAAACTGCTGTGATGGGGATCAAAATTAAGAACCATGGACCTCACCGTTGGTGGGGAGGCTTGCGTGCCTCAGCGATACAGATATCCGTACCGCAGGTGCAACCACAACGGGAGGGGTATCTGTTGAGAGGCCAGACAAACGTGTGGTCCCTGAAGAGGGGCAGCAGCCTTTTCAGTAGTTGCAGGGGAAACAGTGTGGATGATTGACTGATCTGGCCCTGTAACACTAACCAAAAGGGCCTTGCTGTGCTGGTACTGCAAACGGCTGAAAGCAAGGTGAAGCTACAGCCATAATTTTTCCCGAGGGCATGCAGCTTTACTGTATGGTTAAATTACGATGGCGTCCTCTTGGGTAAAATATTCCGCAGGTAAAATAATCCCCCATTCGGATCTCCAGGCGGGGACTACTCAGGAGGATGTCGTTATCAGGAGACAGAGAACTGGCATTCTACGGATCGGAGCGTGGAATGTCAGATCACTTAATCGAGCAGGTAGGTTAGAAAATTTAAAAAGGGGAACGGATAGGTTAAAGTTAGATATAGTAGGAATTTGTGAAGTTCGCTGGCAGGGGGAACAAGACTTTTGGTCAGGCGAATACAGGGTTATAAATACAAAATCAAATAGGGATAATGCAAGAGAAGGATTAATAATGAATAAAAAATAGGAGTGCGGGTAAGCTACTACAAACAGCATTGTGAACGCATTGTTGTGGCCAAGGTAGACACGAAGCCCACGCCTACTACAGTAGTGAAAGTTTACATGCCAACTATCCCTGTAGATGACGAAGAAATTGAATAAATGTATGATGAAATAAAAGAAATTATTCAGATAGTGAAGGGAGACGAAAATTTAATAGTCATGGGTGACTGGAATTCGGTAGTAGGAAAAGGGAGAGAAGGAAGCGTAGTAAATGAATATGGATTGGGGCTAAGAAATGAAAGAGGAAGCCGCTTGATAGAATTTTGCACAGAGCATAACTTAATCATAGCTAACACTTGGTTCAAGAATCATAACAGAAGGTTGTATACACGTAAGAAGCCTGGAGATAGTGACAGGTTTCAGATAGATTATATAATGGTAAGACAGAGATTTAGGAACCAGGTTTTAAATTGTAAGACATTTCCAGGGGCAGATGTGGACTCTGACCACAATCTATTGGTTATGAACTGGAAATTACAACTGAAGAAACTGCAAAAAGGTGGGAATTTAAGCAGATGGGACCTTGATAAACTGACTGTACCAGAAGTTGTACAGTTTCAGGGAGAGCATAAGGGAACAATTGACAGGAATGGGGGAAAGAAATACAGTAGAAGAAGAATGGGTACCTCTGAGGGATGAAGTAGTGAAGGCAGCAGAGGATCAAGTAGGTAAAAAGACAAGGGCTAGTAGAAATTCTTGGGTAACAGAAGAAATACTGAATTTAATTGATGAAAGGGGAAAATATAAAAATGCAGTAAATGAAGCAGGCAAAAAGGAATACAAATGTCTCAAAAATGAGATCGACAGGAAGTGCAAAATGGCTAAGCAGGGATGTCTAGAGGACAAATGTAACGATGTAGAGGCTTATCTCACTAGGGGTAAGATAGATACTTCCTACAGGAAAATTAAAGAGACCTTTGGAGAAAAGAGAACCACTGGTATGAATATCAAGAGCTCAGATAGAAACCCAGTTCTAAGCAAAGAAGGGAAAGGAGAAAGGTGGAAGGAGTATATAGAGGGCCTGTATAAGGCCGATGTACTTGAAGACAATATTATGGAAATGGATATACCGTTGGAGTTCAATAAGAATATAATAATTCCAACCCCAAAGAAAGCAGGTGCTGACAAATGTGAAAATTACCAAATAATCAGTTTAATAAATTACGGATACAAAATACTAGCGCGAATTCTTTACAGACGAATGGAAAAACTGGTAGAAGCCGACCTCGGGGAAGATCTGTTTGGATTGCTTAGAAATATTGGAACACGTGAGGCAATACTGACCCTACGACTTATCTTAGAAGAAAGATTACGGAAAGGCAAACCTACGTTTCTAGCATTTATGGACTTAGAAAAGCTTTTGACAATGTTGACTGGAATGCTCTCTTTCAAATTCTGAAGGTGGCAGGAGTAGAACACAGGGAGCTAAAAACTATTTACAATTTTTACAGAAACCAGATGGCAGTTTTAAGACTCGAGGGGCATGAAAGGTAAGCAGTGGTTGGGAAGGGAGTGAGACACGGTTGTAGCCTATTCCCGAAGTTATTCAATCTGTATATTGAGCAAGCAGTGAAGGAAACAAAAGAAAAATTCGGAGTGGGTATTAAAATCCATGGAGAAGAAATAAAAACTTTGAGGTTCGCCGATGACATCGTAATTCTGTCAGACAGCAAAGGACTTGGAAGAGCAGTTGAACGGAATGGATAGTGTCATGAAAGGAGGGTATAATATGAACATCAACAAAAGCAAAATGAGGATAATGGAATGTAGTCGAATTAAGTCGGGTGATGCTGAGGGAATTAGATTAGGAAATGAGACACTTAAAGTAGTAAAGGAGTTTTGCTATTTGGGGAGCAAAGTAACTGATGATGCTCGAAGTAGAGAGTATATAAAATGTAGACTGGCAATGGCAAGGAAAGCGTTTCTGAAGAAGAGAAATTTGTTAACATCGAGTATAGATTTAAGTCTCAGGAAGTCGTTTCTGAAAGTATTTGTATGGAGTGTAGCCATGTATGGAAGTGAAACATGGACGATAAATAGTTTGGACAAGAAGAGAATAGAAGCTTTCGAAATGAGGTGCTAGGTGGGTAGATCACGTAAGTAATGAGGAGGTACTGAATAGGATTGGGGAGAAGAGAAGTTTGTGGCACAACTTGACTAGAAGAAGGGATCGGTTGGTAGGACATGTTCTGAGGCATCAAGGGATTACCAATTTAGTATTGGAGGGCAGCGTGGAGGGTAAAATTCGTAGAGGGAGACCAAGGGATGAATACACTAAACAGATTCAGAAGGATGTAGGTTGCAGTAGGTACTGGGAGATGAAGAAGCTTGCACAGGATAGAGTAGCAGGGAGAGCTGCATCAAACCAGTCTCAGGACTGAAGACCACAACAACAACAACAAGATGAGGTATACAAGCAAAAGACTAAACTAATAGTATGCAGTGCTGAAGAGTAATACAAGAATAATAATTGGAAGAGAGGAGCTAGAAATGATAGACGATTTTACCTATTTTTGCTGCATGATTACAGGAGACGGTTGAAGCCGATGAGCAGAATACAACAGACCAAAATTGCATTTAGTTTGAGGAAGATCTGCTCGTCAGGAATAACATCAGTCTGAAAATAAAGGAACGCGTAAAGAAAGCATTTGTTCGGAGTGTGGCCTTATACTGGTGTGAAACTTGGACAATGGGAAGCAAGAGAGAAGACGACTAGAAGCCCTGGAGACTTGGTGCTGCAGAAGGATGACGAAGATCAGCTGGGGGGTCAGAGTTACCAGCGATGGGGCACTGAGAAGAGGACAGGGAGCTAGGTCTCTGTGGCGGCACATCAAAAGAAGAAGAAGAGACTGACTCGTAGGATACGCTACAAAACATCATTGGAATGACAACAGGAGAAGCTATTCCGAGAAGAAATCGCTGAAGACGATCAAGGTTGTCATAGATGCAGCAGATTGTGATTGATGTGGAATGCACTACGTGCGCGAAAATGAAGAGGAGGGCAAACCAACCTTAGGATTACTACAGAGAGAGAGAGAGAGAGAGAGAGAGAGAGAGAGAGAGAGAGAGACTATAGCTACAGCTTCATACTTGCAACAAACCCTAACATTTCTGGTATAATCGGCACATTACATCGCGATAGATGAGTAGATTTTCAGTTAGTGACGTGCCACCTAGACAGCACATTTTGTGAGGAATGACTGAGTAATTGTACACATTGATAGGAAGAGGTGCCGAGGATTTTTGTTGACAGGTGACCCTATGTCGTATGGCTAATCACGAGGAGAGATAGGGGGTGGCATGGGGGGGGAGGGGGGGAATTGGAGGCACCATGAGGAAATTCCCGTTAAATTAAGTCGAGGGCCTCCAGTTTGGAATGCGATAAGGGCGACATGGACAAAAAGCTTGGGCTGATATGCGCCGAATCAACAGTTGCTAAAATGATTTGCAGCGTTATTTCCGAGGTAAGTTTCAGAAACGCGAAATACGCAGACATGAATCTCCTATAAGGGCTTGCAAATGGAAGAGCAGAGATTGCAAGGCAAGTGTATCAACAAAACTTTTCCAGCAAGCACTTGCCAGCAGCGAATCAACTTTTAATTCTATGGATAGACGGCTGAAGGAGCTACAATGCATTTGTTGCACTTCTAGATTTTATTGGCTATGGATGGCGACGGATGTGCAGTGCATATGACGAGAAAAATTTGTTACTAACCGCTGTGGGGAACCGAAGAATAACCATGAGATCTCTCGGTGCTACATTGGAGATATCACGAACCCTAATGTGCAGTAGTCCGGAACCGCGCGACTACTACGGTCGCAGGTTCGAATCCTGCCTCGGGCATGGATGTGTGTGATGTCCTTAGGTTAGTTAGGTTTAAGTAGTTCTAAGTTCTAGGGGACTGATGACCTCAGATGTTAAGTCCCATAGTGCTCAGATCCATTGGAACCATTTTTTAAAAAAAAAAAAAAAAGAACCAGTTACATCCATTTCGCGTTTAAGACGAACAAGCTTTCCTGCCAGAGAACTGCCAAAAGATGTTGGAATTCTGATTCTGCAACTCATTGTAAGTTATCGGATGCAAGACCTGCCAATTTCAAGATCAGTACTTTTCACTGACGAAAAATATTCCACAAGGCGAGTCACAGTGCTGTCATAATGTGTGCGAGTGGACGGAAGTAAACCTCTACCGTACTCGTGTAGTAGAGCAGGCACAGAAATACAATGACAGTATTTAATATGGCATTATCGATCATTATCTCATACGATAACATATGCTCTCAACCAGGACTGGCGGGAGAAGCATATTACCATTTTCTGAACGCTACTTTGCCGGAATTACTGGAAAAAGTTAGCCCGACCTATCGTATGAACATGTGGTTGATGAATTATGGAACTCCTTCTTATGTCTACAAAACATTGGAACAACACCTCAGCTATTACTGTCCTTCGAAATATGTTGGTCTTGGAGGCAATGTATCATGGCTCGCTGGTTTGAGAGGCTTAAACACATTACTTTATAAAAATTATATTTGGCACCATCAGCCTGCGACAGGGAATATAACACATCTCTCGCATTACGTGAGCAAAACAGAATACGGTGGATCATGTTCAACAGTCCTTTCTGCAACGAGTTCGATCTTTGCTGTGCAGCTCTCGCTTGTCTTTCATTCGTACAGTTTAACTGAGAAATAAATCGACATTTGAATTTTTATCGTGATACTTTGTTTAAAACAAACTCAAAAATTACAATATGAAATGATAGTAAGGCATTATTGACAGAGCTTTTCGACCACCCGATGCAAGTTTTTCTATTACACTATGTGATCAGAAGTGTCCGGACACCTGGCTGAAAATGACTTGCAAGTTCGTGGCGCCCTCCATCAGTAATGCTAGAATTCAATAAGGTGTTGGCCCACCCTTAGCCTTGATGACAGCTTCCACTCTCGCAGGCAGGTTCAGTCAGGTGCTGGAAGCTTTCTTGGGGAATGGCAGCCCATTCTTCACAGATTGTTGCACTGAGGAGGGGTATCCATGTCGACTCTACCATGGGATCGCCACATTGTGATTCGTCACTCCACACAACGTTTTTCTACTGTTCAGTCGTCAAATGTTTATGTTCCTTACACCAAACGAGGCGTCGTTTGGAATTTACCGGAGTGATGTATGGCTTATGAGCAGCCGCTCGACCATGAAATCCACGTTTTCTCACCTCCCGCCTAACTGTCATAGTACTTGCAGTAGATCCTGATGCAGTCTGGAATTCCTGTGTGATGGTCTGGAAAGATGTCTACCTATTACACATTACGACTCTCTTCAACTGTCGGCGGTCTCTATCAATCAGCAGACGTGGTCGGCCTGTACGCTTTTGTGCTGTACGTGTCCCTTCACGTTTCCACTTCACATCAAATCGGTAACAGTGGACCTAGGGATGTTTAGGACTGTGGAAATGCCACGTACAGACGTGTGACACAAGTGACATCCAATCACCTGCCCACGTTCGAAGTCCGTGAGTTCCGCGGAGGGCCCCATTCTGCTCTCTCACAAAGTTTATTGACTACTGAGGTCGCTGATATGGAGTACCTGGCAGTTGGTGGGAGCACAATGCACCTAATATGAAAAACGTATGTTTTTGGGGCGTGTCCGGATACTCTTGATCACATAGTGTATACTCCAGCCGGCCGGAGTGGACTAGCGGTTCTAGGCGCTACAGTCTAGAACCGCACGACTGCTGCGGTCGCAGGTTCGAATCCTGCCTCGGGCATGGGTGTGAGTGATGTCCTTGTGTTACTTAGGTTTAAGTAGTTCTAAGTTCTAGGAGACTGATGAACTCAGAAGTTAAGTCCCATAGTGCTCAGAGGCATTTGAACCATTTTATATACTCCAATTTCGGCGACTTGGACGTCTTTGTATGGAAATGAGACGAACTGATTAGGTTAAGAAAATGTACGATCTGGCCGGGAATTGAAACTGGGACGCGCTAGTTAGTGCCATGAGCTGCGGACAAAAAAATTACAAGAAATGATCATCACTATTAATTCTGTTCCTTCTCAGTTTCGTTTCCCCAAGCCAGTTAGTTCCCTTTCCAACTTGTGAAAAAGACTAACTGCATTAAAAATGCGCTTCAATTGCAACTACTGAATCTTGTATTACACGACTAGTTTCGGAGACTTCTAGTGGCATTATCAGGCGCCATCCAACAATTAATTAAATCAGGATTTTATGGGGGTGAGCCAGTCAGTTACAAGATAACGCTTGCAATTGACTGCTCCGCTTGTCATACCCATGATGCCTTATGATGCGGTGTAAGCCACCGAAACGGAAGATACATTGTCTACAGTTGAAGTGGATTTTTAATTCAGAATTGAGAATGTTTTCCAATGCAGATTTTAAGAGTAACAAAAGCGAAAGAGACAGTGAATGAGAGAGAGAGAGAGAGAGAGAGAGAGAGAGAGAGAGCGAGAGAGAGAGAGAGAGAGAGAAGAAATGGATGCTGTCTTTGCTCACAGTTAACTGTACAGACATTTCACAATCGCGTCCCTTGAATGAATGAAATATCTGCACCGCAGCACGGGCGATTACAGAGTCAGCGAAATTAATGCGACCACCGCCTATGTTCGACGCGAGCGTGCAGTAACCACTCAAGGATTGCAGCTGGCGGCACCAGCAATGGAGGGTATATGCAGCTTGTCGGGGGATGCCGAAACCAGTGCAGTCGTTTTCGTAATTCGGGTCCAAAAGGCCATGGTCGTTGACTTTCGGACCAAAGGTGGGAGCATTTCTGAAACTGCTAAGCTTGCAAACTGTTCGCATACCGCTGTGGTTAAAGTATGCCATCCATAGCAATATGGCACATTTCAAAACCGTCGCCGAGGAAACTGTGGGATAACAGGGGTGAAGACGGCTGCGGGGGTGTATGTGGGTTATGTGGGTCAAAAGACACGTAACTGTTCAGCAACTGGCCGCCCAAACGAACGAAGGGTCTACCACCAGTTTCTCCTCTATCAATTTTCAGCGAAAGTTGCTGCGTATGGGCCTCCACAGCAAACTCCTGCTTCATGCACCAGTGCTGAGTGCTGTTCATCCCCCACGACACCTGGAATTTGCGCAATTTAACATCCACTGAGTGGCGACAAGTGGCCTTTTAGATAAATTTTGTTTCATGTTCCATCGGATAGATGGTCGACACCCTGCAACAATGGTCGGAAGGGCCCTGGCGGTAGGAAGGAGCGTTATGGTCTGGAGGAAGTCTCCTGGCATTTCCTGGATGAAGGCACGATGGCTCATCACGAGTATGCATCTATCCTTGGGGATCATGTCATCACCTAAAAGAAGTTTGTTCTTCCTTGACACTGGCATCTACCAGCAGGGCAATGCAACGCGTCACATGGCTCGCCGTGTACATGTTTGGCTCAGAGAGCACTATGACGAGTTTAGAGTACTTCCCTGGTCGCCAAACTTATCGGGTTTAAATCCAGTCGATGGTCTGTGGAACCACATCGATCGGGTCGTTCGCGCCATGGATCCTCGACCGAGAAACGGAACGCAAGTGGCCGCTGCACTGCAGCAGGCATGGCTCCACATCTCTGTCGGAACCTTCCAGAACCTTACTGACTGTCTTCCGGCACGTCTCGCAGCTATCAGCGCTGTAAAAGATAGTTATTCGGGATTTTCACAAGCGGTCAGTTAATTTGACTGAACAGTGTACAGAGTTGGCATCAGTTTTGTTTTGCACAAATCGCTTAAGGCAATTCTCATGATGGTTCCTTTGAAAACGACACGACCGGTGCCGTTCTCCAACAAAATTCCAGAAACTGGCGCATGGGAAGAATAATTGTCGTAAAGCTCTGTATGAGCTCTAATTTCTTTGGTTACCACATATGGCTATTTCGCGAGACGTATGTCGGAGGAAGTGATATGCTACCCGACTCCTCTGAAACGTAGTCTCTTGAAATCTCAGCAGCAAACCTCTCCAAGTTGCGCAACGCCTCCCTTGTAGCGTCTGCTAATGGAGTCTGTTGACCATCTCCATAACACTCTCGCGCCTGCTAAAGTTCCCATCTTCTCTATCTTTTCCATTAACCCTGCTCGGTAAGGGCCCCAACTGACGAACTGTACTCAGGGAGCTTTTCCTCAATGTCGACAGGATGTTAAACACTATTCTTCCTTCCTTCGCCAGTTGCGGAAACTTTGCGCTCTTACCTCCTGGCGAGTATACAGGAACACTTCAAACCTATTTTCACATTACTGTTATAAACATTTCCTTATGTTTTAAACAAGGCTGCTTGGTTCAGTGACCGTTTCTTTTTATATACACTCCTGGAAATTGAAATAAGAACACTGTGAATTCATTGTCCCAGGAAGGGGAAACTTTATTGACACATTCCTGGGGTCAGATACATCACATGATCACACTGACAGAACCACAGGCACATAGACACAGGCAACAGAGCATGCACAATGTCGGCACTACTACAGTGTATATCCACCTTTCGCAGCAATGCAGGCTGCTATTCTCCCATGGAGACGATCGTAGAGATGCTGGATGTAGTCCTGTGGAACGGCTTGCCATGCCATTTCCACCTGGCGCCTCAGTTGGACCAGCGTTCGTGATGGACGTGCAGACTGCGTGAGACGACGCTTCATCCAGTCCCAAACATGCTCAATGGGGGACAGATCCGGAGATCTTGCTGGCCAGGGTAGTTGACTTACACCTTCTAGAGCACGTTGGGTGGCACGGGATACATGCGGACGTGCATTGTCCTGTTGGAGCAGCAAGTTCCCTTGCCGGTCTAGGAATGGTAGAACGATGGGTTCGATGACGGTTTGGATGTACCGTGCACTATTCAGTGTCCCCTCGACGATCACCAGAGGTGTACGGCCAGTGTAGGAGATCGCTCCCCACACCATGATGCCGGGTATTGGCCCTGTGTGCCTCGGTCGTATGCAGTCCTGATTGTGGCGCTCACCTGCACGGCGCCAAACACGCATACGACCATCATTGGCACCAAGGCAGAAGCGACTCTCATCGCTGAAGTCGACACGTCTCCATTCGTCCCTCCATTCACGCCTGTCGCGACACCACTGGAGGCGGGCTGCACGATGTTGGGGCGTGAGCGGAAGACGGCCTAACGGTGTGCGGGACCGTAGCCCAGCTTCATGGAGACGGTTGCGAATGGTCCTCGCCGATACCCCAGGAGCAACAGTGTCCCTAATTAGCTGGGAAGTGGCGGTGCGGTCCCCTACGGCACTGCGTAGGATTCTACGGTCTTGGCGCGCATCCGTGCGTCGCTGCGGTCCGGTCCCAGGTCGACGGGCACGTGCACCTTCCGCCGACCACTGGCGACAACATCGATGTACTGTGGAGACCTCACGCCCCACGTGTTGAGCAATTCGGCGGTACGTCCACCCGGCCTCCCACATGCCCACTATACGCGCTCGCTCAAAGTCCGTCAACTGCACATACGGTTCACGTCCACGCTGTCGCGGCATGTTACCAGTGTTAAAGACTGCGATGGAGCTCCGTATGCCACGGCAAACTGGCTGACACTGACGGCGGCGGTGCACAAATGCTGCGCAGCTAACGCCATTCGACGGCCAACATCGCGGTTCCTGGTGTGCCCGCTGTGCCGTGCGTGTGATCATTGCTTGTACAGCCCTCTCGCAGTGTCAGGAGCAAGTATGGTGGGTCTGACACACGGGTGTCAATGTGTTCTTTTTTCCATTTCCAGGAGTGTATTTTGTGACTAATGCCCTTCTGGCCTGTTAATTATTTTATATGTGACATGTAAGTACTGCCTCCGTCTTTTATTGTTACTCAATACTTACATTTTTTATATAAAAATGTCTTTTCGTATTAATTTGTAATTATGTTATAGGCCATTTTGTTTTAATTTTGATGAAGGCACTCTTAGAAGTGCTAAAATCTGGTCAATAAAACTAAAAATAATAGTAACCGAGAGCTCATTTGTTTCAATTTTAATTTTCTTATGTGGAAACAAAGGGGAAAAAAACGATTTTACGTTTGTAGCTCAATGTGTAACACTTCGTACAAAATAATTTCCTAATTTATGACTCGCCCATTGTATTGTCAATATTTATACACAAATGATAAAACTTGTCCTAGGAAACGACACGTGTTCATACATGAAAATGACAGATAGGGTTGCCAGAAAATCTGAAATTTAAATTACTTCTGTTAGCTGCCACTTGAACCGTATCTCATAATTTCGTTCCAGATATTGGCTCAGGATCCAGACAATAGTGTGCCTATAAATATAAACAATGACGAGTATAGAGAAAGCATATAAAACTAGTTTAGCGCCTGCCACTTCGGTCGCGTCGACGGTATTGTGTGCACAGAATTTTTTGTTCATCTTTAGCCGAATTTTTATGTTGTTCACAAATTGCAATATTGTCACTCTAATTAAGGCCACACGAGCTTGTGTTTTCTGAATATACTTATGGCCAAAAAGCAATTCTGGGAGCTAGTCGGAGATCTTTATGAATCTTGCCTTTTGAGTTCTCCTGATTATATTTTCATAAAAACTTCATTCCCTTGCACATATTTCTGTAGGAGTCAGATATTACTAGTCTTCGTAGGTTAGTTTTACATATGTTTAGTCCTGACGAAATGTTTTCACACCCTTAGGGATTGAGTTTCAGAAACACTGATTCAAGTCTTTTTTTGTTTCTAACTGAGAAGTCAAATACCAATTTTTATAGATGCAGTTTTAAAACTGCTTCAATGGACCTTCAATAATGATTGATTTTCAAAATAAACTTTCACAGATTAGGGGCTAAATTTCAAAAAATGATGAAACACGGATTTCTTTATTTCTGACCGAGAAACCAAATACAATTTTCGTAGTTCTAGCTTCAAAAGTGCCTTAGTAGCGACGTTTTCAAAAAGCTTTTCATCCCCTACATTTCGAAAACTCCCTTGTTAAGCGGTGCTTGTAGTATAAGATCATATCCCGACTCAATTTCAAGTTGGGGTTGGGCGATGATGAGTCACTCATTCAGGACATCGCCATTTATATGGTGTACATACGTAGATTACATCGCGGCAGAAAGCAACAAAAAGCACAATGTACACTTTTGCCGCGCTTTGTGAGGTATAAACTTGAAAGTGTCAGCGAAGAACGCCTGACTGTCCTTTGTTTCAAAGAGCACTCATTTCCACTTTCGCCACTCGGTAGTAGATAACATTATTAAACTCTACGTTCAAATTAAGATGGCTTCTACTCCGGAGAGTAACAAAAAAAGCGGAAACAAGCAAAAGTCTTCTGTGCGCGCAGTGTTAATTTTGGCAGGAGCGCTACCATATTACTCTCGTTGCTATTGTTCGCGGGGCGTCAAAGGAAACTTGGCAGACGCAACGAAAGGTATGCCGATTCACAGGGACGCCGAGCGCAGCCGCAGAGCAGAATGCGGGCGAAATTTTCCCAGCTCCGCTTTTATTATCCCCCCCTGCTGCCTCTAATTAGCCGCCTTCCCTCTCCTTGCCTGTGCTCCAGATCTGGGACTGCTTATCAGGAGGGCGCTCCGCAGTTTTAACGGGCTGTGTTTACGGCCGGAGTGCGCAGCCGCTGGAAGGGGCTGGGAGGGGCGAGGCTGGCTGCCGGCCACCGCCGCTGCCGCAGTCGGGGATTCCCCTATTGTCTGGCCGCGGACGCTCTGATACCGCGCAGACAGACGTATCTCTCTCTCTGCATTCGGCCGTCGAACTTGTGCGACCCGACGGAAGGCCGACAACTCGTTTCGGCAAGATAACTACCCCATCCGAATGGCGTACGATTAAAAGTTTGCTTTACTGCGCCCGCGGAGGGTCATTACTCGCCGTCTGGCGGAAGCGAGCTGACGTCCTGTTACGTTCGACTAGTGCTATTTTCGTCTGCCCGGAGACGCTACAGCGGGTACGCTCGTAAATGATACAACTCAGGGAGGATCGCAAAGTTGCTTGGCAGAGAACTTCGCGTAATCTTTACTGCTGTTACTTCATCCCCCGCCCCTCTTCCACGATCCATCGAGAGTATCACTGTTGCAATCTATGACAGGAAATACTTTCGCCGTCTGAACAGCATTGTGATGCGTACTGAATGGCTCTTGTTGTGTACCACTTTGTACACAGAGTACACTTCGTTACAGAGTGGTGCAGCCAATGCCGTCGTAGGAATGTTGGGCAGCAGCAGAAATGAGTAGCTGACAAGTTAACGCAGTCCAACTATGACAATGTCAGCAAGGAAGAGACTCTGTACAAAAGTGTGAATGACGGAGTCGGAGCCGCGATTAGGCAGAGTCTGTGTAGCTTCACGTAGCGAAGTGTGGCTCTGGACGCGGGTGGGTTGAGTGGCTGCCTCCGACCGCCGTATGTTGCGGCCACAGAGGGCACTCGTGGGCCAGACATGCTGGAGGCGTGGCTCAGCGGGCGCGCACCACTCTGTGTGCCAGATACCGCGTGACAGAAACTTGCAGTTCTGCTGCCAACATAAAGACGGTGGTATCGATATGTGATACCACAGCTCTAAAAGACATAAAAAGTCCAAGAAAGGGCCACAGGAAATGTGCAGAAGATAAACTGGAAACTTTAAGACTTTGGTGATGCCGAAAAATTATTATTATATATACAGATAAAAAAACTACATGAAGGAGTACTACAAACAACTGGCGAGGAAAAACGCCTGTAGACACTGAGAATAGGCAGGTTAGTGGAACATCTCCTGTGGCATACAGGAATATTTGGCGCTGGAAGGAGGAGTAGAGGGGACAAACAACAATATGCAGAACAGGTTTGAGAATATCTTTGGCATAGCAGTTATATGCAGATGAAAAGATTAGCATAAGATCGGGAATATGAAAGGCAACATAGACTGATAACTTGAATGAAGAAAAAAGTTAATTCCCTTTACTAGTGTTTTAGCCACAGGTAGGAATTCACATGAATTTTCACTCAGCAGCTTAGAGTGCGATGATATGAAACTTCCTGGCAGATTAAAATTGTGTGCCAGACTGGCATTGAAACCAGAGACCTTTGACTTTTGCGGGAAAGTGTTCTGTCGACTTTCTTTTCCAATATTAAAATTATTTATTTACATTTTAGAATACAGTTACATTTATTTCTTCATAAAATGTCTTCCTTATAATTTTTCTCTTTTTTTAAATATTGAAATTTTTTAACATTTTTGGACAGGCGTGCAGTTGTTACTGCATAAAACGTGTACAAACATAAAAAGCTCTGCAGTGACAAGTAAAGTGTATACGTTTAGGCTTGATAGTGAATCAAGGCCACACAGATCTGCGGGGCTGGCTGATATGTTGCAGCCCGGCGGTGTAAATCCGATTTAGTAATTGTAATTTATAGAAATTTCTGGAAATGTCTTATATTTTTGTAATGTTTTTGCATATTTTGGAACAATCGATATTTGTATAAATAAATATCTCTTACCATCATGGCTTCTTGCAACAAAAGCAAAAAATTAATAGAAAATAATTTACTACATATTCTGTACAATCGTGAACACTTCAAGCTGTTTTGTTATGGCACTAATATTTACAATGTGTGAGTGATATCTTTGTAGAATTTCTCCGAAAACCGAAGTTTTAAATTCGTTTGCACAGCACTCACTTGTTGTAGTTTTGTCTTGAACATGACGGGCTGTGCTCCTGTCGAAATATCAGCGGTTGTCGACGACGTCACCCGGCTGCACTCCCCTAAGTTAATTGAACTTCAAGTGACGCCTCTTCAACAATACCTCCGGTGACGGCAACGACACATCATAGGACTGACTCCACGAGACACTGAGAGCATTGAGAGACTTCATGTTTTGGTGTATTATATAACCTTGAGAACCTATTTAATACGGATGTGAGGAACGAAAATTAATGTGTGTGTGTGTGTGTGTGTGTGTGTGTGTGTTGGTTTTGGTGCTTACGGGTGCTCAACGTCGCGGTCACCAGCGCCCTGACACATATGAAAAGAAAAGAATGTGGACAAATTTAGTAAAATGGAAGCATACACGCAAAGAAAACGGAAACAGATGAAAAATGCTGTATAAGAAAATAAAACGTAAGGAAAACGAGAAAGGAGCGTCAAGGATGCCACGGAAAGTTGTCACTGGCTGGCCACTTACGTAAAATGTGGGCGAGCCAGTCACCCTGTGAACAAATTAAGACGATCTCCCTAAAATCTTGGTAAAAACGTTGGAAAAGTCACAGAACTTTTAAACTTTAACCACATTCGTCTGAGTATTTCCTAAAAGAGATGGCAGATCAGCCGGCAAGTCAGTCGCAGCCCGCTGGTCAGAAAATAAAACGCAATCCAATAAAACGTGACGCACAATGACATGGACGCCACAGTTACCAAACATTGGAGGGTCCTCTCGCCGGAGCAGGAAGCCATGCGTCATAGGGCTGTGGCCTATCCGAAGTCGAGTGAGGAGAACCTCTTCCCGTCGATGGGGCTGAAAGGAAGTACACCACACACGCGTTGTGGGCTTGACTAAACGGAGCTTATTGTCAGTTATTTCCAGCCACTCATCCTCCCACCGACGCATGACTCGTGAGTTCAACAGAGAGGTCAGTGCGTGCAGGGGGATGGCACACTGAAATACTTGTGGTTGAGACGCCATTCCTTGGCTGAGAGATCTGCCCTTTCGTTCCTAGCAGTGCTGACGTGCCCTGGAACCCAGCAGAAAACCACCTCCTTCCCCGGTCGTTGTAGTTGGAGTAGGGCATCCTGGATGGTCTGGACTATTTTATCTGCTGGATACAAATGTTGCAACGAGCGAATTAGGACAGGAAGAGCGTCTCATCTGCTCCAGTGTCCGCAAGATCGCAGACAATTTTGCATCAAAGACAGTAAGCGCATGAGGCAGTCGGACCTTGAGGACACTATCCAGAAAAGCAACAGAGCGACCAACGGAACCCCCTGTTTCGACCCAATCGTAAACACAGCTACATAGTCGTGGTGCTCAGATAAAATCACTCCGGCCCTCTCCAGTAACGAGGGTGGCAGGCGGTTAAAACCCTGGATTTGGGCCGTACGACTTGTGTAAATACATATATTTTGTCTCTTTCTTTAATTCCAGTCAACAAACACGAATAAATTACGTTTAACTATAGCTTTTCGTCTCTAATGACCACTCCAGATCTCATTGAAATAGAAAATGAATTACATGACCCTAATATGATTACGGCAAAACGTCATTGTCGAAGCATTAATCGGTTGTGATGATGGTTATTATGGAGCGAAATCAATAGTCTGACGACAATTTATTTGTGATTGTTGCCTGGACTTAAAAAAGAAATTCTCAACTTCCTGGATCACTGTCTTCATTTGCGACTGTGTTGCAGCGTGTAAAACTATATTACGCTTTTTCCACACGTTCTGTAACGAGCAGGCTCTTACTGGATTAAAAAAAAGTATCTATCTAATCTGTCAAGGCCAGAGATAAACTTGAGAAAAACCGAAAAGATATATTGCCACAGTGGCCTTTAGTATTAAATAAATCGAGTCATTACTTTCTAAACGGTTCCATTTACACAGGATAGTTTCGAGAACAACAGGGAAACGTGTCTTAATGTTAAATGTTTGGCCTCTGAACAATTTCTTTTTGCATCAGTAATGAACACCACACAGTGTGATTTACAACAAAATTAGTTTATTTACATTCAGTGTTAAGAAAGCAATAATCTGCCAGATTCTGTGAAACGTGAGTCTTTTAGCTCTGCTTTTTTAAGTCTTGAATTTTTAAGAGTTTATCTTTTTGAAACAGATATACGCGGTAAGGCGACAGAAAAACATTTATCAGGGCTAAACAGAAACTGATAGAGGACAAATGTAAGGTTTTAAAAGTTTATTTCACTAGGAGAGAGATGGACACCGCCTACAGGTCTTTGGAGGAAACAGAAGCATCTGTATGAATATCAAGAGCTCAGATGGAAACATACTCTACTGGCCATTGAAATTGCTACACCAAGAAGAAACGCAGATGATAAACGGGTATTCATTGGACAAATATATTATCCCAGAACTGACATGTGATTACATTTTCACCCAATTTGGGTGCATAGATCCTGAGAAATCAGTACCTAGAACAACCACCTCTGGCCGTAATATCGGCCTTGATACGCCTGGGCATTGAGTCAAACAGAGCTTGGATGGCGTGTACAAGTACAACTGTCCATGCAGCTTCAACACGATACCACAGTTCATCAAGAGTAGTGACTGGCGTATTGTGACGAGCCATTTGCTCGGCCACCATTGACCAGACTTTTTCTGTTGGTAAGAGATCTGGAGAATGTGCTGGCCAGGGCAGCAGCCGAACATTTTCTGTACCCAATTACAAAGAAAGCAGGTGGTGACAAGAGCGAATATTACCAAACTGTCCGTTCAATAACTCATGGTTGCAAAATACAAACACGACTTCATATCAGCGCACACTCCGTTGCAGGGTGAAAATCTCATTCTGCTAACACGGCTTCTATATAGAAGAATGGAAAAACTGGTAGAAGCCGATCTCGGGAAAGACCAGTTTGGATTCCGAGAAATGAAGGAACACACGGGGCAATACAACTACGACTTGTCTTAGAAGATAAGTTAAGGAAAGGTAAACCTACGTTTATAGCATTTGTAAACTCAAATACTCTCTTTCAAGCGAAGATAAAATACAGGGGACGAAAGAGGTGTTTACAACTTGTGCAGAAACCAGACGGCAATTAAAGGGAAGCTGTGGTTAAGAAGGGAGTGGGATGTGGTTGTATCTTATCTCCGACCTTACTCACTCTATACATTGAGGAAACAGTAAAGGAAACCAAAGGGAATCTTGGAGTATGAATTAAACTTTAGGGAGAAGAATTAGAAACTTGTAGGTTTGCCGATGACATCGTAATTCTGTGAGAAACTGCAAAGTACTTGAAAGAGCAGTTGAACGGGGTGGACAGCGTCTTGAAAGGAGGACATAAGATGAACACCAAAAAAGGCAAAATCAGTATAAGGAAACGTTGTCGAATTAAGTGAGGCGTGACTGAAAGAATTCGATGAGGAAACGAGACAGTAAAAGTAGAAGATGAGTTTTGATGTTTGGGCAGCAAAATAACTGATGTTAGCCGAAGTAGAGACGACGTAAAATGTAGAACGGCAATGGAAAAAAGCATTTCTGAAGAACAGAAGTTTGTTAGAATATAGATTTATAGTGTTAGCGAGTATTTTATGAAACTGTCTGTCTGGAGTGTAGGCACGTATGGAAGTGAACGATAAACAGTTTAGACAAGTAGAAAATATAGGCTTTTGAAATGCTCGTACTACAGAAGAATGCTGAAGATTAGCTGAGTAGATCGTGTGACTAATGAAGAGGTACTTAATAGAATTGCGGAGACAATTCATTTGTGGCTCATTTTGATTAAAAGAAGGGATCGGTTGATAGGGCACATACTGAGACATCAAGCGATCACCAATTTAGTATTGGGGAGAAGTGTGGGGCGCAAAAGTCGTAGAGAGAGACCGAGAGTTAAACACAGTAATCAGATTCAGAAGGATATAGATTACAGTAGCTTTTCGCAGATGACGCGGCTTACACAGGATAGAGTAGCATGGAGAGTTGGATCAAACCTGTCTTCCGACTGAAGGCAACAGCAGCAACAACAACAACATGTGTTTACTTGTCAATGGATATACAGTCATTACTGGATATGGGATGTACAATGTGTAACACCAACTCTCCTCTTTAGGTACATCCTGAGTGTCTTGTATGGGATGTGTTCCATAAGCATGATTTCTTTCACAGTGTAACTTTATTTGGAACGCTTCCTTGTACAGTAGGCGTCGAGCACTGTTTTGTTGTTGGCAAATATAAGACGAAAGACTTTCCGCCAGTGAAATAAGAGGTAGTCGTAGGCCTTTGAATCGTCTGAGCTAAGTTTTGAATGCTTCGACCGGCATTCCATTCCTTTTCCCCGAGATACCATAGAAAGTCACTTTCATTGTGGAAGTTTGGCCACAGTCTGTTAAAATCTGAAATATCTTCTGTAAAAAGTATTACATTTAGACAGACCATAATGATAGTACCTTGCTGAAGAGCATCTTCTCCAGGAAAAACATCCGTTCAGAAATGAAACAAAGCGATTTTGGTTTACTGTGTGCTGTACAATCACAAACCACACTGAATTCCGTTTCCCCGAAAATATGAGAAAGGGAGTTTTAGAAATGAACAGTTTGTTAATTTTCCTCTACGAGTTCCGCTTCATGGTTACTTCTGTACTATTCAGTGCGTTTACATTCAACTTAATTTCGAACTGTTAGCCTCTATGGTACAGATGAACACAGACAGTATTTTTCACGGGAGTCTATCCCAGTTTTAAAACTAATAATTCCACCCAAAAATACTAAAGCGGAACATCGAAGAACTCTTCAAATGAAATGGACAAACGTTTCGAGACCCACAAACTAGTGATGTTCCAATGTATGTCTGATTCTGCAGCTGCGTCAGAGTTTTTGCGGAGCACATGAAATTCGAACAGGGGCTGCCGAAAATAAACCAGTCCAGCGGCAGAGTTGTTGTCCAGCGGCACCGGAGAAGAAATTTTACGGTGCTTGAGGGGAGGCTCGTATCGCAGAGAGGGATCTGCTCTCAATACAATTTGCAGTTTGTACGAAAAATACTGTTTCATCTGCGGGTGGGCTAAATAATTGAGAAAAGGAAAACACTGTAACCGGAGTACTCACGGAAAATGTAGCAGTCACGCTTCGGAAAGAAGATCGACACGGGAAGTGCTCTCTCGCAGTTGTTAGAAATTCACCGGACAAAATATCAGTGACCCACTAAATCGAGCACAATTATACCTTTGCAGCTCCAGGTGATCATGAGATCTCCACTGCTGACATGACTCAGGACACTGAAGCGGTATGCTTCTGTGCCAGTCAGTTGTATGGAATGAGCGCGCCAAGATGCGTCGCCATCGAGATGTGACACAAGGCCAGAAAGAAGCTATTGTGTTTGGAAATGCATATGACCACACTGTGAATGACGTTGTCCGATTTGTTGCTCTACCAATTTCTCTACCACTCGCAAGTAGGCAGACAATACAGGTTCTGGGACAAAGCAGGTTAACTACGACGTTATTGATGACGTCATCCATGACTCATCGTAATTCCGCATCACTCCCCGTATGACATCATATTCTTTTGCGAGATTTCCCCTACCCCTGTGAGACAGGTCAAATTACTGGGAAATTCAAAATTTGGTGGTAAATTCAAAAAAATAGCTCAGCTATGCTACAGAGCTTTCCCCTGACATCACTAAGGGCTGCTTTCCTAAGTAAAAAACTGGCGGGAAGTTCAAGATGGTGCATTGTTGTGTTGGTGGAAGTAGGTCACTGGTGCTAAATACGAAATTCAAGATGGCCACTGTGTTTTGCCCCAACACCACTGTGGAAGTAGGTCACTTGTATTAAGCCTAGAACACAAGCTGGCCAACCTGGAATACTGGTGTAGTCTCTATAATGTTAGGACAAAAGGAAGTAACCAGTCGGCTCACCTACTTAACATGCTTACTAGAAAGTGCTCAGCCCTGTAGAGACCAGCAAGGCTATTTATAGCAGTCAAGTCACTTACAGGAATCAACGCTGAACCTCTGACATCACCATGTGAATACTTTTCACCCTAAGTTTAATTTTGGTGATCTAAATTCAAAACGGCAAATATATGTGTTATACAGCATTACGTAATTTCAATTTAAAAATTGGTAGCCCACACTACACCTGAGTCCACTTGTGCTCTGCTCGAACAATTTTGCTCGGCACCTCTGACCTCACACTTTAAACAGTTTCCCCTTCACAGCAGTTATATAAATTTAATCCTTTCAGATCTAAATTTTTTATGGAGGAAGGAAAATTTTGCTTTATTTGGTGTTACTCTTAGGTGATTTTTTAATGATTTTAGCTGCAAGATTTATACAAAAATATGTACCCATCTTCAAAACTTACTTTGTACCCTTGATTTCATTTTATGGACCAAAATAACTAATTACAAAACATTCTCTATTGTAATAAATAGTAAAACGATCATTTAATAATTACCCTGCAGGATGACAAAAATGGTATTCAGTTATACAGTGAAGTATTATGAACCAATCACATCGATGTATTTTGGTTGCCACGAGCTGCTGCGCGCTGCTACACTGACTTGCTGATATTTTCATAGTGATGTCCAACAGTTGGCACCACTTTCACGTGACGAAAAGTCTGAATATTCTCAAATGTGTACCTCAGGTTCCAATCGAGAAAAAAATTCCTTTTGTTGCACCTAAGACACAGTAAAAGTTAATTACACAAGTGTAGCCAGTGTGTCTGAAAGGGTTAACTGATGAGAAAATCCACTTAGCTAGAGTTTAAGAATGATGGGAAGTCTGCTGGCGGTCAGAAGCAGAGCACTTGGCTTAACTCTGAGTACCGCCACCAGAGGCCGCGCGTTGTCACGCTCCATGGCTGTGCAACTGTCCACAACTCTTGGTATTCGAACGCTCCAGAGCGCACGATGCACTACTGTAGAGTGGCCGATTTCACGCACGAGTATAGAGCAGCTGGCGCCATGTTGTATAGTGATGAATGCACCCCCAATATATTCGGTACACTCTATAAGACAACATAGCTTTCATACGTATTCCTAAGACTATACAATTATACTCTAAGTTTAGAACAGGATTACATCCTGTTGTGGTAGAGGGTGGTGATGTATCAATTCTGACATTCCAAAGCTGGAGCAGCCTTCATGGCTCTCTGTACACTTTTATTAAATTTTCAACCAATACAATGTAGTTACTTGATGACTTTAGCATTCTTACGGCCGTATGATAACATAATCTAACGAAATTTGCTATCTTTGTAGGAGTTTGACTGACAATTTGTTTTATAGATGAAACCTTATTGTTATTCATTGAAAGTATTCACCATCCAAGAGAAATGTACGTATCATCCTTTAATAATCACCGCTTTTTAAAGTACGTAGAGAGTTTGGTTAGTGAAAGTGATGAAATGTTTGATAACATACTGGTATGCTTTTTACATCCAACAGAGAGATGATTCTGTGTAACACCCTCTGTGCTCCTACCGTGACCGCATCCCTCAAAATGCCCTGCCTCTTTATAGTTACCTAGATGTACGCGATCAAAATTTAAAAGCAAAAGCAGTGCAATGATATAGCCCTCTGATAAGGTATTTACAGTGAACGTTCACGGAAAATGACAAACGTGTGACGATCTGCGTAACAGTTTCTTCATTGTAAGTAAAACGTGACGAACTTTCCAGCGAGACAGTCGGATGAACGGAAGGCATCAAAGCAACTCAGAAGCGTGTGGACATTTATTTCGAAAAACATTAATGCTAAACTTTACACAACCAGCACTTGCAACAGGGCAGAACGATTCACATCAGACGTTTCCACTAGATTCCAAAGTTGGGTGTCGAAATATCGCGATCAACATGGTATCGTTTCTATAGAAATCAGAAAACATATGAGATTTACTGCGAGATCTTGAAAAAATTGGAATATTGTTGAACAGCATATCGATATATATTACAGAGACCATTCTGTGTTGCACAACACGAGACTGTTGCTGATGGTATTGATACATTTTGAATTTGTCACATTAAACGTAGAATCCATACTTTAATGCGCATTATTTTCCAATTAGAACTGTGTTTGACGAAATCAAAGGACAATGCCACTCTAACTGCGAAAGGTTTCGAATAATAAACGTTTGACGGGATGTTCTACTTATGTTTGTTGGCAGGGTGTGCTTCTGACGAGTTTATTTGGCAAACGCATACGTAAAATTTCAGGACTATTTGATGAGGACACAAGATCCTAATTTCATCTCTCTGTTCGGACATGACTATGTGAGAATGCAGCACTTCGATTCCCCCAATGACGACCAGAGAAACGTATGCACAAAGCTGACAGAACCTCACCGCTTCCGGTAACTCAGAATCACCGCAGCCATGAAGCCGAACGGCTTGGAGAATATTCTTTTAGGACTTTGATACAGCTTTCCAGAGTTGGGCATTCCCTGTTATTCACAGAACATATTATATTCATTATACAGGACTGCTCATATTCCATATCTGAATATACATAAACGAGAGACATAAATATCAAATGTTTACGAGGGATTTATAAATTATTTCTTACGAACATTATCTAAGAACACGGCATTGTAGCTTGACGGAAGTAGCGTGGAAGTCTTGTAAACCTCAAGCGTCACAAACTGCACTAGATTCGTTGATAATGTATTTTTAAAAGTGTAGCTCTCGAGGATGGTAGTTCATCTGAACTACATACATGCTTTTGGGTTTAACCACTGCGTATGGTAAATTATCAGCTTTCCACAGTTAGTTGCCGGTTTTACTTACAAAAAACGACTATTATCAACACACAGTTCTCTAGCCAACGCAAAGAAAGTGAGCTCCTTGGTGCAAAAAGACAAATGATAGACATCAATGTTCGCAGTCCGAACTTATACAGTATGCTGCACTAACGCCGTGAACAAGAACAGAACAGAAGACTAGATTACTCCAATGTCTCTCGCTCTCTCTCTCTCTCGCTCTCTCTCATCCACACACAATTAATGTCAACCAAATGGCTAGAGAATCGTTGAGCTGACAGTACCTCACCACTTCCTGTCAGTGACTTAAATCGAATCTTTGTACTTTCAACTGCAGTCCAGTCAGCAATCGTGATAATCTAATATATAAGAAACTATCAGCATAGATTGCGGTGATGAAACCAACCTTTACCTAGGTTTCAGCCCAAAGAATTGAGCCTTCGTCAGAAGATATACCTGAATATATAATTTGTCTAAGAGGGCATGGTCTAGAAATAAAACTAAAACAGCCTGAATAGGGGTATTCACATTTTGGAAACGTGATGAGCTCCCGAGGCTCACCGCACGGCGTCCATGGAGACGAGGCGCTCGCCGGAGCTTAAGTCTTGGTGGTGACTTAGTACCTATGTACCGCATTTTTAAAATGTGACTACGCCTATTTAGGCTGTTTTAGTTTTATTTCTAGACCATACCCTCTTAGACAAATTATAGATTCAGGTATATCTGCTGAAGAATGATCAATTATTTGGGCTGAAACCTAGGTAAAGGTTGGTTTCATTATCGTAATCGAGGCTGATAATTTCTTATATATTAAATCGAATCGTTCAGTTTCTTAACTATAGAGACTCTGCGTCCTAGATATAGCAAGAAAATGGTGTACTTCACATCATCCCACATGCATCTTCAGCTGATGGACTTTAACGACCATAGGGCAATAGGAAGGAGAGCGTTTCTGAAGAAGATAAATTTGTTAACATCGAGTATAGATTTAAGTGTCAGGAAGTCATTTCTGAAAGTATTTGTAAGGAGTGTAGCCATGTATGGAAGTGAAACATGGACGATAAATAGTTTGGACAAGAAGAGAATAGAAGCTTTTGAAATGTGGTGCTACAGAAGAATGCTGAAGATTAGATGGGCAGATCACATAACTAATGAGGAAGCATTGAATAGGATTTGGGAGAAGAGATCTTTGTGGCACAACTTGACTAGAAGAAGAGATCGGTTGGTAGGACATGTGTTGAGGCATTAAGGGATTGCCAATTTAGTATTGGAGGGCAACGTGGAGGGTAAAAATCATAGAGGGAGACCAAGATATGAATACACTAAGCAGATTCAGAAGGATGTAGGTTGCAGTGGGTACTGGGAGATGAAGAAACTTGCAGAGGATAGAGTAGCATGGAGAGCTGCATCAAACCAGTCTCAGGACTGAAGACCACAACAAAAATAACAGGGGATGCTACTCTATTTTTCAATTTTGAATCGGTAGCTTACTTTGAAATATGTTTCCAGAGGTTTGTATCTAATCTAAAGCAACCATGTGTCACACAGTCGCTTTTCTAAGGTTTCAGCTTGTAGCTTAGCAGTTTGTAGCTTGGTCGAAGTACCGTGAAAATATTACTTACAAATGTTGCAAATAGTTCTAGACATCGCAGAGTAGCCCTTTTGATTTGAACTCCGAGATTATGCATAAATGACTGACCTGTACATCTAACGTTAATCATTTCTGACGAATGTAATGGATGCTTGTCCAGGAAATGCGTTACAATAGTTCGTCAAGATGTGTGGTCGGTGTGGCACAGTTGGTAGAGTCCTAGTAGTTTTAGTAGTAGTAGATTCAATAGATTCAAACAGGAGGTTCAGTGGCGAATTAAGTACGGTAGATACACGTTATTGATTCAAATAGGCTCTCATGTGGTTGTGGTAGATTCAGAACCATGGATTCTCAACCACCTTTAGACAGCGACCACATAGTCTTCTTTTTAGGTTGGGGGTGGGGGGACGTCAGTGTTAACTGATACTGACATTTACTGTAGGTATGCCTTGGTGTAATGGAAATTTGACATTGATGTAGACGCAATGTTGAACTCCAACCACCCTTCCTATTAACAGAATATGATCTAATGTGCAATCCAACACTGCATTATTAAGTGATTCCTCATATAAATTTTAATTGTTTTACGTTTTACATTGGACATTTAACATTTCGAGCAGATTTCTAACCACCGTCCATCCCGAGTGTCATGGGTTAGTAGCCATCAAGAATATTTTGCAGAAGCACGCAGAACTGTTTCTAAACAAGCTCCATAAAACAGTGGATCAAGACATACACAGTTGCTTCCAGACTTTTATTTTCCACAATCTCCTATGTCTACACCAGTAGTGTCGCTTAGCGCACCATGAATGTGATTTTATTTCTGCAGCGTTAATTGTGTTGTTATCGGGTTGTCATCAGATCGTGAGTCCAATGTAGTGCTAATTGGTTAAAAGCCACAAACTTTTGACATGAGAATAGTGCCGTCAGATGACGATTGACTTCAATAACGTTTAAATTCAGCTCACGTAACTGGAATGTACAACTCTCTAATCCTGATTGTGTTAATGAGCTACACTACGTAAGAACTACAGCAGCTGTAGAAATCACTATAGAAATCAAATTGAGGTGAAGAACTCGTCGAGCCATTAGTGGAGCGTATTTTCTTCTAGGAGAGGAGTTACTTGAAGGATGTTCGATAGAGAGAGGAAAAGGTGAAAATCTGAGGGCGCAGGATCAGATGAGTAAGTCGGAAGCGAAACGACTTTCCAACGGAACTCCTGCATAATGTTTTTCGAAGGCTAGCGGAATGCGGCGGGGGGGGGGGGGGGGGGGGGGGCGGGCGAGGGGGGAGGGGGAGGATATCGTGGAGTAGCATCACTTCACGCAATTTTCCTTGTCTTTATTCTTGGATTGTGTTCGTTTTTGACAATAAATGTCACCAGGGACGGTTACACTGGATGCACACAGGTCTTCGTACGTGAAGCTGTGCTTTTTTTGGGCTCAACCGTTCCTTTATTTTCCTTGTGTTAGCATAAAGACTCCATTTATCATTACCAGTGTGGATACAGAATAGGAATGATCGGTGTTGTTCACGAGCCAAATGATGACGAGCAAGCAGAGATGCGCAGATGGACACCCGCTGATTTATGTGATTTAGCCTTAGAACTTGCGGTACCCATACACCACATTTTTGACTCTTCCCGATTGCATGCAAATGTCGCACGATGGCGGAATGATCACAGTTCATCACATATGCCAGTTCTCGAGTTCAATGGCTTGGATAGTTGTGGACTAATGCGTTTAAACGATCTTCATAAGACTCGAAGATTTTCCTGAACGTGGAGAGGCACTGACGTCAAAGCAATCCTCTTTATAATGAGAGAATCGTTTTCTTGCATCGCTCTGTCCAATGGCATTATCCCTACATACTGCACAAATCTTTCTGGCTGCCTTTGCTACTGTCACCCCTCTATTGAACTCAGACAGAAGAATATCTTGGAAATGTTCCGATTTCTCCACTTAGCATTCCTTCTTCTAGCGTCCACAGTTTCACTCACCATGTCTAAATGACAAAATGACGATACGTAAACTTAAATAGCAACAGCGGACTACAAATAAAAAATGGCTATCGATAAATACATCCATAACAGCCGGAATCCAAACATGCAAAACAAAAAGGCTACGAATTTATGCACTAACCAAATATACGTCAATGACGAGAATGTCATCCAGTGCACCCAGTATCAGCGACATGGCGTATGTCAGCAAAAACCATCCAGTGCGTGATATCCTTACATGTACAGATTGTTTATGGAATTGTCTGGTGAACATCGGAAGACGTCCCCCCTCCAGAAAACCTATCAAACGCTACTGTCATGCAGAATCGACGAGTAATACAAGTAACAGCACAGCGTGCGCCTAGAAAGACTGCATGTCCTGTCTCTGCCTTGCGAAGTGTACTTGGACAGTGCGTCGGCTAACTGATATATCACCATGGAACTCTGACACGTGAATCACTTGAATACCAGTGCTACTTCAGCTACAGAACTGGTGTTTGGCCTCCTTAAAGTTTATCACAAAAGTATATGGAACTCTACACTGATAACATTATGACCACTGACCACCGCGAGGGCACGTAGCGCGGTAACAAAAGTGTGTACACTGAGTAGACACAGATGAGGAATCATCCTAGCGAAGATGAGGGCTGCAAATTGGAAAATCTATTGATATAAGCGGCTCTGACAAAGGGCAGGTTATTATTACACAGAGCCTATGAACGAAAATCTCGGAAACGGCGAATCTGTCCAAATTATCCGCGAGCTACTGTCATGAGCATTTACGCAAAGCAATAGAAGGACAGTGTAACTAACACTATGTGCTAAATGGTTGGACGTCCACGACTCTTCACAGAGCATGGGGATCGAAGACTTGTCTGCTCTTTAAAAAATGGTTCAAATGGCTCTGAGCACTATGGGACTTAACATCTGTGGTCATCAGTCCCCTAGAACTTAGACTTACTTAAACCTAACTAACCTAAGGACATCACACACATCCATGACCGAGGCAGGATTCGAACCTGCGACAGTAGCAGTCACGCGGTTCCGGACTGAGCGCCTTAACCGCGGCCGGCTGCTCTTTACAACAGGATAGATGATGATATAGGGCATCTCCTCTGAAAGAGCACAGTGCCGGTGCACACACAAGTTTTCCGGAGCGCACCGTTCATCATACATTGCTGAACATGGATCTCCGCAGCGGACCACCCCTACGTGTTCCCATGTTGACCCAACGAAATCGTCAGTTACGATTGCAGTAGGCAAACGACCATCGGTATTTGACCGTCCATCAATGGAAACGTGTCGGCTCTTAGGTTGAATCACGTTTTTGCTACACTAGGTCGATGGTCGTCTCCACAAAGGCCGTCATCAAGGCGAACGACGGCTGGAAACTTGCAGCGCGCCACGGACGCAGACCGGTGGGAGCAGTGTTATGCTATGGGAGTCATTCTCGTGCGCTTGCATGGGACCTGTACTCCATCTCTTCATACTTGATGTCTTCTGCGACGGCGGCGTCATGTTTCAACAGTGTAATTGTCCGTGTCTCCGAGCCAGAACCGAGTTACAATGGTTTGAGGAGCATTATAGTGAATTGGCGTTGGTGTCTCGGCGACCAGTTTCGTCTGGTGTAAATCCTATGGAACCCATATTGGTCGCAATCGGGCGCCATCACCCCGTACGCAAATCAGCAGCCAGTTATTTACGCGAATTACATGCCCTGTTGGTAGACATCTAACGCTACATACAGCCACAAACCTATCTACAAACTGTCGGATCCCTGATACGTAGTATCAGTGATGTATATCGTTCCAGAGACGGACAAACAAGCCATTAAGCAGGTGGTCATAATGTTTTGGCTCATTAGTGTATACAGACAATACGTTGTTGGTTAAAAGTATGTTTCATGCTGGAAATAAATTTCCTACATAAAATGTTGATAGCGTCACAGTCACGATGACTAAGAGGCCCGAAATATATTCCAGAAATGTTACAGATTTAGTGCACTTCTATGTTAATACGTCTCTGACAACTCAAAATAGCGTTCTGCTGTCTGTCGTGTCCCTAAAGAAATAAAAAAAGTAGTTGAAATTGGTTAACTGGGTGAAACTGAAAGTAGCTGAAACTGCATGCCTCGTTTCTTAGCTGTATATGAAACCCAGATCTCTGTGCATAGTTTGAAACGTTCGATGACGATCGTTGTACAGCAGTGTTGTGTACATACCATAATTTCCAAACCATAATTGGACGTGAATTTCGTCATACACTCCTGGAAACCTATAAACGGATTGTGCCACTTGTCTGGAGTAGAGCGTAGTGGTTTCATCCTCTTGAAGACTGTGATTATAATGTGTGAACTCTGTACAAGAGAACTTTTCTATGTGAATCTATATCAGAAGCTGGCAATAGATTTTCCACACAGGAATGTTGGCAGTATAACATTACAGGCTAAGAGGCCAGTTCTAAAATTAGAGTATGTGCAAGAATAAAATCATGTAACCAGGTTTCTGTACAAGCTATTCCACTTTGCTGACAGTACTCCAACTACTCTCTAGCGAGCATTTCTCATCCCTTCCAGGTTACTGTCCATTCTGCGGCGCTACTATTCTTCACATACAATTCGTGTGCTATCCATACTGTCTACATGCAATAAAAAGGGGTGTTAGTTCAAGAATAGTGCATACATCTATCAAGGGTGGTTATATTGCATCCAATTGGCATCAAGTTTCATTTGTAAAAAATTATGTACCAGATTCCAACAAAGATTGCAAACTGCGCTAGAGTATATCATCATACAGCAATGAGGATGCTGAAAGCATCAGGTAGCTGTATCTAGCTCACACCAAACGTGAGTCAGTTGAAAACTGAACAGCAGTCTGCAGGGAGCCATGTGGGGTGCTCCAGCTATGGAATGTCAGAACTATTACTTCGCCATCCTCTGACACAGAAGGATGTAGTCCTTTTCTAAAATTGGAGTATTTTTAGGTGTACGTTGGAAGCTGTGTCGTCCTATAGCGTGCAACCCGTATCCTACAAAGGCGAAGGAAGTCCGCTTGCGTTCCTAACAGTATGACGAGGCCCTGGCTGCTCTAGATTTTTAGATGGAAGCTGCCTCTGTTGACAGTGCATTCGGACTCTGTGCGACGTCATGTACAGTGCAGTGGAGGCCCCTGGCAAAACTGGCTCTTAGTTGAAGGTGGTCAGTCGGACATTACCCTTACTGACAATGGCACATCTGTGACTGCAACTGACAGCAGTGCGTGGTCACGGCTCCCCCAGCATGGTCCAGCGAGAGTTCATGTACGGCCTTTTCGGTGGCGCCAGCGGTGCAAAGTGTGGAAGGTCCTTCTCCGTTGTGGTTTAAATAAAGACTCATTTCTTTCTACCACACATTATGATCGTGTCAATAATGGAATTTTAAAGTAGGCTCGAAGAGAGCATGTTCAAACTGTGACATCAGAAGGGCAGTTGCTTAAACTTAGGTGAAAAGTGGACTTCTGACTTTTAATTGAAATAATAAGTGTTGGCGTTTTGAACTCTCCACCAGTCGTGAACTTCAGGTGACAACTGTTTAAGCCCTGTATTTCTATTAGTGATTTGATTGCTATTTGTAGCCTTGCTGTTCTCTATAGAGCCGAGGGCTTTCTAGCAAACATGTTAAGTGGATCAGCAGACTGGTTACGTCCCTGTGTCCTAGAATCTTGGATTCTGACATCATAGAGATCTTCCCAGATCGGCCATCTTGTATTCTGTACTTAGCACAAGTGATCTACTTCCACAGTAATGCTAGGGGGAAGCCCAATGACCATACTGAATTCTATATTTAGCACTAGTGACCTACACTACTGGCCATTAAAATTGCTACACCAAGAAGAAATGCAGATGATAAACGGGTATTCATTGGAGAAATATATTATTCTAGAACTGACATGTGATTACATTTTCAGACAATTTGGGTGCATAGATCCTGAGGAAGCAGTACCCAGAATAACCACCTGAGGCCGTAATAACGGCCTTGATAGGCCTGGTCATTGAGTCAAACAGAGCTTGGTTTGCGTGTACAGCCCATGCAGCTTCAACACGATACCAAAGTTCATCTGGAGTAGTGACTGGCGTATTGTGACGAGCCAGTTGCCCGGCCACCATTGAGCAGACGTTTTCAATTGGTGAGAGATCTGGAGAATGTGCTGGCCAGGGCAGCAGTCGAACATTCTCTGTATCGAGAAAGGCCTGTAGAGGACCTGCAACATGCGGTCGTGCATTATCCTGCTAAAATGTAGGGTTTTGCAGGGGTCGAACGAAGGGTAGAGCCACGGGTCGTAACACATCTGAAATGCAACGTCCACTGTTCAAAGTACCGTCAATGCGAACAAGAGGTGACCGAGACGTGTAACCAATGGCACCCCATACCATCACGCCGGGTGATACGCCAGTATGGCGATGACGAGTACACGCTTCCAATGTGCGTTCACAGCGATGTTGCCAAACCCGGATGCGACCATCATGATGCTATAAACAGAACCTGGATTCATCCGAAAAAATGATGTTTTGCCATTGGTGCACCCAGGTTCGTCGTTGAGTACACCATTGCAGGCGCTCCTGTCTGTGATGCAGTGTCAAGGGTAACCGCAGCCATGGTCTCCAAGCTGATAGTCCATGCTGCTGCAAACATCGTCGAACTGTTCGTGCAGATGGTTGTTGTTTTGCAAACGTCCCCATCTGTTGACTCAGGGATCGAGACGTGGCTACACGATCTGTTACAGCAATGCGGATAAGATGCCTGTCATCACACAACTAGCTCTTTATACTCACGAAGTAATGAGTGCTATCGACAGGGGAATTGATTCCATATTTTTAGTTTTACAGACGGCTTTCGACACTGTTCCTCAAAAGCGTCTTCTAACCAAACTGCATACATGTGGAATATGGTCTCAGTCGTGCTTCTGTATTCGTGATTTCGTGCCAGAAAGGTCACAGTTCGCAGTAATAGACGGAAATTCATCGATTGAAACAGAAGTAATATCCAGCGTTCCCCAAGGAAGTGTTACAGGCCCTCTTTGTTCCTCATCTACATTAACGACATAGGAGGAGACAATCTGAGCAGTCCTGTTAGATTGTTTGCAGATGATGCTGTCATTTACCGTCTTGTAAAATCATCAGATGACCAAAACGAATTGCAAAATGATATATCTGTATGGTGCGAAAAGTAGCAATTGACTCTGAATAAAGAAAATGATTTTCTTTAGATTTCTATTCTTTTTCTTTTGTTCATATGGGTATTTCTAAATGTGATTATGCAACATTCTACTGTGGTTTTTAAATGTAAAGATGTAATTGTGATTATTTCGTTTGCCAATGGATAAATATGTTTCTTGGTTTGTACCTGTGCTAAGGTTTGTAAAGTTCTCTTTTGGAATATTATTAATTGTGAAAAGTGCAGTCAATAACATTTATAAAGATTTATCTAATTTATGATAACGATATAACATCTATAGACAGGGGACAGCGTTAGTGATATCGATAGTCGAAAAGTTGTTGGGTAGTAGAGGGGATGGTGGATGGTGTGTCTGTGATGCGTGCGCGGAAAAAATAGTACTGTGTTTTATGAAAAGCATACGTAATTGTATGGAAGGTGACATCTAACTATCGGGTTGTTAATTCTCTTTACCACTGCGGTATGTAATGCCATCGCCAGTGAACTTTAAGAGCAAATAAACCGGTCTGTGAAAATGCCGCTAACAATACTTTGTTGTGGCCGATACGAACAGTGCTTTTATGCGAATGAACTTTGCTGGTATTGGTTTTGGATGGTGGACCTGTTGTCTATCACATTCTATCAAGCCGTGAAAGTGAAGACTTTAATTAACTGTGCAATATAAATGTTTTTCTGTGCCGTTGTCGAAGTTTGAAATGCGAGAACAGAGTGAACATTGTTTACGGTGTGATTCACACACAAGAACAATTCTATGAAGTGTGTATTTGTGGCTAAGACTATATGAATGTGACGAACTGTGTAATTATGGACGATAGCGGCACGGACAGTGCATAAAGTGTAAAAACGAGCGATGTCTACGCAATGTACTTTGAAAGAGAGGACACTTCAACAACGGTCGTGCACTGGCGTCTTGTAGTTTGTTAATCACCACGGGATTAATGGTATAGCTGTGCCGGAACTTTATTTGCGTTTTGCCGGAGAAGATTAGCCAGCTAAACTGCCTGTATCCTGCTCTCATCATCGTAACACACCGACATCGTGCTGCCCAACGCAACGCTCCGTATGCAACAAAAAGTTGAGAGGTTTCGCCGAACGCTATCCCCTGACCTAGAAACTTCCTTTCTCTATTAAAAGTATAAGAATTACAGACTCTATTCAAATAAATTCTTTGTTTAGTTTATGTTTGCTTTCTGCTAAAGAAAAGAAAATTACAATCAGTGAATTAAAAGTTGCCTGGCAGTCATTGTTGAAACACCAGTAAATATAAACTTCTTCCTCTCATTAGAACTAGTTTTCCTTGCATGTCCAAATTATTGTAGTAACTTTATGTAGTTTTATGTATTGTTATGAGACTAGATATATGACAGTAACTAATAAGGGTATTTTGTTGCGAAATATGGCGTCGCGCAAAAATTACGGCGACCGCCATAATTGCTTGCGTTCTGACCAATAACGTAAAAGCTACTATTCCCGTATTGGTGCATTTCCTGACGTGAGCGTGAATTATAAATGTCAGCTGTCATATCACTTAGGGACTGTTTACCCAGTAATAAAAGTTTTTGATATTGTATTGCTACGAGTCGTATTATTAAGAGACACTGGTTATACTCAAAAATGGGTAGATGTATGACGAACTCCCCAGTATTCATGCAATTATTAACAGTATTGTGTGTGGTTCACGAAATTTTGTAACTTTTCCTAATTCCTTTCAGATATTATCTTACATGTCTTTGAAGTTTCAGAGAATATATACACAATTTTGTCGGTTCAAGTTAATTTCAGAGCAGTTTTCAGTTCATAAACAAAGTGGGATCGCGAACAATTGAGAAGTATAACGAAGAGTGTGGTTTTCCAACTAGAATTTTGGATGACTTCATAGTTCAGATTTTGATAATTATTTTTCCACATGAGTACTAAAAGAATTCCGTTGAATTTCGATTACGCGATAAGTCATACAAATCTTAAGATTGTAAATTCAGCTAAATACTTAAGGATTACAATTACAAATAACCTAAACTGGAACGATCACATAGAAAATGTTGTGTGTAGAACAAACCAAAGACTGCGATTCATTGGCAGAACACTTAGAATGTGCAACAGATCTACTAAAGAGACTACTTACAGCACGCTTGTCCGCCCTATTCTGGAGTATTGCTGTGCGGTGTTGGATCCGCATCAGGTGGGACTGACGGATGACATCGAAAAAGTTCAAAGAAGAGCGGCTCGTTTTGTACTATGGTAAAATAGGGGAGATAGTTCCTCAGACACGATATGTGATTTTTTGGGTGGCAATAATTAAACCAAAGGCGTTTTTTGTGGCAACGGGATCTTCTCGTGAAATTTCAATCCCTAGTTTTCTACTCCGATTGCGAAAACATTCTGTTGGCATCCACCTACATAGGGAGAAATGATCATCATGATAAAATCAGAGAAATTTAAGAGCTCGTTTTTCCCACGCGTCTTTCGAGAGTGGAACGATGGAGAGACAGCTTGAAGGTGGTTCACTGAACCCTCTCCCAGGCACTTTATTGTGAATAGCGGAATAATCACGTAGATGTGGATGTAGATGTAGAATGTGCAGGGGGCGTAGACGATTGCCACACTTTCTCAGTTACAGTCGATTTCATACGCGATAGGAATATCCACTGTTGTCAGTGTGCACAAGTCCATCACAACCACTTTCCAAGTGAATACTATGAAGGGAACTGCATAGAATGGACACTTGAAGATACGTACTTCGCAAAAGGTCATTTCTCATAATGGGCGTCTTCAGTGGGCCAAACAACCCAGAAACTGATCGTATCATGATACTTATTCATATTTTCCATGTTACCGGTTGAGTGCATCAGTGAGCACACTACTTTTAACTACAAAGTTTACTTGATTCTATGCTCACACGCATTGTTTAAGAGTTTTGCTAGCTTTGCCTGTCTACTCATTATCAGTATTACGTAAATACTTATAGTTATTTAAGTCACATCAGTTATCACCTTTTATCTGGACGTTCGTTAGCAGTAAGGCAGTAATTCGCCACTGGTATGCAGCGTTTATTTCTCTGTAAGATATTTAGATACTTTGGGGAAAGCTATGAGGAAGCTGGCGGATCCAAGACGGCATGTAAGAGCTCACATTGCCTACTGGATTTCATGTCTTGTACACTTTTATTTTTATTGTCCTAAGGGTGACGAAAAGGTTCCGAGGATAGGATTTTATGTAAGAGTGAAGTAATAACACTGGTGTATACGTACGGAAAATGCCCTATGAAGAGAGTACGAAGCGACAGCCAACTGTCTTGAGATTCTAAGTGACGCTCATAGCGGTTAGAGATAAGTAAAACCCGGTTTCTTAAAAAGAAAAAAAAAAAATGAAACTTCTGACTTGACAATTTCCGTGTCCTCGTGTCATCAGGGGACATTATGAAATCTTTCTTGGCTGCATAAGATACCCAAGTGATATTGTTTGCAGAGTTCGCTAACGAAATAACACCGATTCATATGTGTAATGAAAGACCCAGTGGATCCTACAGTTTATCAAACATAAGCCATTGCTTACATATCAAAATAAGTTTGGACAAACATGCAGTACAATTAAGCCGTTGTACACGATGGTAAACACCCAGTTTCCTCAGCTAAAGAAAACGGGTAGCATTGAAAAGAGTAAATCGGTTGGTTAGACCACGCACCACCGAACGGAATTCTGAGCATACATTCACAAACTGATAAAACAGGCCATATGCTGACTGGTGAAATCTGCCAGCTGTCGTTGTTATCAGCTTATCATTACAAAATGTTTTTATGTGAAAGAAGTTGAGATCCGTTATACATAAAATTTAACTATGACACGAACTCGAAGAGACTTCGTGCCTCGAATGGGCAGAGCTTGGAAAAGTAGCAGGAGTGACGTTGTTTTCCTGTCAGAGGATGTCTAAATTGATACAGTTAACAGATTTTGGATTTAGAGATCAAAAAAAGTAGCTGAATATACATGCGAGTCGCCCAACATGGGTTCAAGTTTATGAATAATTCATATTTACAAGGAGAAACCATGCCAGACAGAACACACTTTTGTTTTTGGAATTTCGAAATGAGCTTAATGAATATTTTCCCCAGATTGAAACTAATCTACATCTACATGATTACTCTGAACTTCACATTTAAGTACCTGGCAGAGGGTTCATTGAACGATTTTCAGGCTATTTAATTTCCGCTCCAGCTTCGAACTGCGCGCAGGAAAATGATCCCACACCGTACAGCAGTACTCCAGAAGCGGGCAAACAAGCGTAGTGTAGGCAGTCTCTTTAGTAGCCCTGCTACTATTTCTAAGTGTTCTGCCAATAAATCACAGTCTTTAGTTTGCTTTCTCTACAACATTAATTGTGTGAGCGTTCCTATTTAAGTTATTCGTAATTGTAATCTCTAAGTATTTAGCTGAATTTACAAGCTTCAGATCTGTGTGACTTATCGTGTAACCGAAATTTAGCCGATACCTTTTAGTACTCATGTGGATGACTTCACACTTGTCGTTGTTTAGACCCAGTTGCCACTTTTCGCCCCATCCAGATATACACTCCTGGAAACTGAAATAAGAACACCGTGAATTCATTGTCCCAGGAAGGGGAAACTTTATTGACACATTCCTGGGGTCAGATACATCACATGATCACACTGACAGAACCACAGGCACATAGACACAGGCAACAGAGCATGCACAATGTCGGCACTAGTACAGTATATATCCACCTTTCGCAGCAATGCAGGCTGCTATTCTCCCATGGAGACGATCGTAGAGATGCTGGATGTAGTCCCATGGAACGGCTTGCCATGCCATTTCCACCTGGCGCCTCAGTTGGACCAGCGTTCGTGCTGGACGTGCAGACCGCGTGAGACGACGCTTCATCCAGTCCCAAACATGCTCAATGGGGGACAGATCCGGAGATCTTGCTGGCCAGGGTAGTTGACTTACACCTTTTAGAGCACGTTGGGTGGCACGGGATACATGCGGACATGCATTGTCCTGTTGGAACAGCAAGTTCCCTTGCCGGTCTAGGAATGGTAGAACGATGGGTTCGATGACGGTTTGGATGTACCGTGCACTATTCAGTGTCCCCTCGATGATCACCAGAGGTGTACGGCCAGTGTAGGAGATCGCTCCCCACACCATGATGCCGGGTGTTGGCCCTGTGTGCCTCGGTCGTATGCAGTCCTGATTGTGGCGCTCACCTGCACGGCGCCAAACACGCATACGACCATCATTGGCACCAATGCAGAAGCGACTCTCATCGCTGAAGGCGACACGTCTCCATTCGTCCCTCCAAACACGCCTGTCGCGACACCACTGGAGGCGGGCTGCACGATGTTGGGGCGTGAGCGGAAGGCGGCCTAACGGTGTGCGGGACCGTAGCCCAGCTTCATGGAGACGGTTGCGAATGGTCCTCGCCGATACCCCAGGAGCAACAGTGTCCCTAATTTGCTGGGAAGTGGCGGTGCGGTCCCCTACGGCACTGCGTAGGGTCCTACGGTCTTGGTGTGCATCCGTGCGTCGCTGCGGTCCGGTCCCAGGTCGACGGGCACGTGCACCTTCCACCGACCACTGGCGACAACATCGATGTACTGTGGAGACCTCACGCCCCACGTGTTGAGCAATTCGGCGGTACTTCCACCCGGCCTCCCGCATGCCCACTATACGCCCTCGCTCAAAGTCCGTCAACTGCACATACGGTTCACGTCCACGCTGTCGCGGCATGCTACCAGTGTTAAAGACTGCGATGGAGCTCCGTATGCCACGGCAAACTGGCTGACACTGACGGCGGCGGTGCACAAATGCTGCGCAGCTAGCGCCATTCGACGGCCAACACCGCTGTTCCTGGTGTGTCCGCTGTGCCGTGCGTGTGATCATTGCTTGTACAGCCCTCTCGCAGTGTCCGGAGCAAGTATGGTGGGTCTGACACACCGGTGTCAATGTGTTCTTTTTTCCATTTCCAGGAGTGTACTATCTAAATCATTTTACAATTGGTTTTGAACATCTGATAATTTTGCAATTCTCTAAGTGACATAATAATCTTCAAACGATCTAAGAAGTCTGCCGAGACTGTCTCGTAAATAGTTTATGGAGATCAGGAACAGTAGAGGGACACCATATATATCTTCTGTTTTACGCGATGACTTTTCGTCCGTTATTACGACCTCTGACCTTTCTGAAAGGAATTCACTAATCCAGTCACACAACTGAGACGATACTCCATAGGCACTATGTTTAATTAAAACTCGCTTGTAAGGAATGTTGAAAACAGCCTACTGGTAGTCGAAAAATGTGGAATCAATTTGACATCCCCTGTAGGTAGCACTCAGCACTTGGCGAGAATAAATAGATAATTATGTTTCACAAGAAACATATTTTCTGAATCCGTGTTGACTGTTTGTCAATAAATCGTTTTCTTCGAGTAACTCATGACTTTTCGAAAACATTATCTGTCCCAATATCCTACAGCTAACTGATGTTAATGATATAGATCTTCAATTCAGCGGGTTGCTCCTAATTCATTTCTTAAGACTTTCCAGTCTTTGGGTACGGATCTTCCAACGAGCGAGCGGTTTCACATTATTGTTAAGTAGGAAGCCATTGTACTAGCATATTCTGAAAGACGCGTTGTGCTATACAATTCGGACTGGAAGCCTTGCTTTAAGTGATTTAAGTTGCTTCACTACACCGGGAAAATCTACTTTTAAGTCACTGACGTTGTCAGCTGTTCTTGATTCTAATTCTGGAATATTTACTTCGTCTTCTTTTGTCAACGAATTTCGGAAGCCCATGTTCACTAACCTTGCTTTAGTGGCACTGTCATCAGTAACATCACCATTGCTGTCTCGTAGTGGAGGCATTGACTGCTCTTACGGCCGGTGTACTTGACATATGACCAGAATCTCTTCGGGTTTTCTGCCAGATTTCGAGACAGAGTTTCGTTGTGGAAACTATTAAATGCATTTCGCTTCGAAGTTCGCGCTTAATTTCGAGCTTATATAAAACTTCACCAGTCTTGGGGATTTTTGTGTTCTTTTGAATTTGGCACGCATTTTTCGTTGTTTCCGCGACTGTGTATTAGTCTATTTTCTGTACCATGAGGGATCAGTACAATAGAGATGTCTTACGTCCCGGGCTTATAGAACAACAACAATATTAATATCAAGTTTCTTCAGCAGTTGATTAAGATACTATTCCAGATCCACTATGAGGTATAAAATTCAAGTTTTTAATGACTCCGTGTTCAAGCATTATTCACTTCGTGAAAGTTGGTGATTCACATCGATGCAAATTGTGCCGACATCGCAATTTATTTACTTGAATCCACAGGCTTTCTTGTATTCTTTGTAAGTCTATGAAGACTAGCATTATCAATAAGTACCAAACTATTACCACGCCCAGCTACTGTATTTGTGGAAATAACGCACGTGAGCAACGAACTCTAGTTCCTCTGTCGAGCCCTGAAAATGAGCGAAGGTATTTTCTGATTTACTTTCGTAATGCTTTACGCATTTTATGCTCCTCGTTTGATAACACAATGCATTGTGCGAAGAACGAATGGCAGAAAAGTACGCACCACGGCACGCGAATAATGCGGGAGCCATTCGTTCCTCGGCTCGCCATTCTGTGCCACTTTTATGACGATTTACAAATTGTCGCCATTGTGGGAACCGTCGCTATCTCGCAGCGCCGCTGTGGCGGACTCGTGCCGAGCGCAGCGCGAGGCCGCAGATTCTCACGGACTTCGCCCCCACTGTCTCTATGCCACGCCGTTTGTACACCCGTCAAAGAATCTCCCACTGTTTCTCCTCTCGCCTTGCCATGATTATTCCCAACTTCTGATGGGTCCGGACTGCGCGCCTAGAACCGCGAGACCACCGCGGCCCGCACGTTACAGGGCAAATATCATCGTCGGCATAGACAGTGTAGCATAGAGCATTCCAAATAAGGAAAAAAATGTCAGCACGCAATAAGTTCATTACTTATCTCTTAATTACAGAAAACGTTTCACTATCTGTGACGGAACAAATCTCCAGATATTAGCAGGACTCAAACTACACTCATGCTCATAAATTAAGGATAATGCTGATACATGGTGAAACAACGCTCTGGTGGGCGGTTTGCGGGTTTAAATCATCTCGGGGTATGACCACGCGGTGGATTTGACTGCGGTCGTCGCACGGTGGCATTGCCAGCAGTCCACATACGCAGAGGTGTATTGGTGCATGTCAAGAGCACGGTGCAGCGAGTGAGTGTGCACACGTTTTCAGAAGTGATAATGGTGACTGTATGTTGAAAATGGCTCAAAGAACACATATTGATGACGTTATGTGGGGTAGAATACTATGGCGACTGGAGGCTGGTCAAACACAGCAGGTCGTAGCACGGGCCCTCCGTGTGCCACAAAGTGTGATCTCACGATTATGGCAACGATTCCAGCAGACAGGAAAAGTGTCCAGGCGCTACAGTACGGGACGACCACAGTGTACAACACCACAAGAAAACCGATATCTCACCATCAGTTCCCGCAGATGGCCACGGAGTACTGCAGGTAGCCTTGCTCGGGACCTTACCGCAGCCACTGGGACAGTTATCTCAAGACACACAGTCTACAGACGACTGAACAGGCATGGTTTCTTCTCCAGAAGACCTGCAAGGTGCATTCCACTGACCCCTGGTCACAGGAGAGCCCATAAAGCCTGGTGTCAAGAACACAGTACATGGTCATTGGAACATTCACAGACGAGTCCAGGTATAGTCTGAACAGTGATTCTCGCCGGATTTTCACCTGGCGTGAACGAGGAACCAGATACCAAGCCCTCAATGCTCTTGAAAGGGACCTCTATGGAGGTCGTGGGTGGGATTATGATTGATGCACGTACACTCGTGCATGTCTTTGACAGAGGAACTGTAACAGGTCAGGTTCATTGGGACGTCATTTTGCACCAGTATGTACGCCGTTTCAGGGGTGCAGTGAGTCCCACCTTCCACCTGATGGATGATAACGCACGGCCCCACCGAGCTGCCATCGTGGAGCAGTACCTTGAAGCAGAAGATATCAGGCGAATGGAGTGGCCTGCCTGTTCTCCATACCTAAACGCCATCGAGAACTCTGGGATGCTCTCGATCGACGTATCGCTGCACGTCTTCAATCCTCTTGGACACTTCAGGAGCTCCGACAGGCACTGGTGCAAGAATGGGAGGCTATACCCCAGCAGCTGCTCGACCACCAACCCATTGTGCGGCCTGTGAATGTATGCATGGTGGTCATATCCCATATTGATGTCTGGGTACAAGAAACAGTGGCGTTTTCTAGAACATGTGTTTCGGGGCGGTTTTCTCAACTTATCAGCAATACCGTGGACTTACAGATCTGTGTCGCGTGTGTTCCCCATGTGCCTATGCTATTAGCGCCAGTTTTGTGTAGTGTACCACATTCTACAATTACCCTTAATTTATGAGCATGAGTGTAGTAGCAAGGTGAGGGGCGAAGCAACAACTATAGCAGCTCCTGAGTGAAATTTATCAAACTGCGGAAGTTCCATCAGATTTTTAAAAATCATTTCATATTTACTCTAGTATTACATGCATCAAAGGTACAACACTACTTTATCGAACAATGGAAGGAAAAATTGAAAGCGGACTAGAAAAGGACTATTTCAGTGGTCGCAGCAAAAGTAGGAACACACGAGTAGCAGTTTCAGCATTGAGGCTAGTAACAGAGGGCATATTTACGAAAGACAAGGAGACATGCGTTCTATGTTCAGATTTGAACAAAATTTTGATAATGTAAAATTGAATAAAATGCTTAACGTTCTGATGCATATTGGTAGGAATTACAGGGGTAGAACGGTGTATGAAGCCCATTGAATAGTCAGCAGTGTGAGGATAAACTCGAGCACAATATAAGGTAGTGCTTTTCACTGTCACCATTGATACTTACATGACCCAGTGTGAAATGCATGAATAACCACCTTCTGCAAAGCGAACGTCCAGGAAGAGAATCAGGGATGTTCTGGAAGGTTCAGACAGAGATGCGGAGCCATGTCTACTCCAGTACCGTGGCCAGCTGCGCTACGTTCCTCTACATCTACATCTACATGGATACTCTGCAAATCACACTTAAGTGCCTGGCAGAGGGTTCATCGAACATCCTCGGCTGAAAATCCATAGCTCGACACGCAGGTCGAGAAGGTCCCACAGACTCTCGATTGCGCTTGCATCTGGGAAGCTTGGTCGTCAGGGTGGTACGGAAACTAATGTTGGTGCTCTTCGAAACGAGCACATACGTTGCGAGCTGTGTGATACGCCGCATTTTCCTGCTCGTAGATACCATCGTGCCAAGAAAAACACGGGCCGCATGTATGGTGGACGTGGTCCCCAAGAACAGATGCATAATTGTATTGACCCATTGTGACGAAATCACCCAGGAAATGCCACGAAAACAATCCCCAGACCATAATGCTCCCTCCTCCGGCCTGGACCTATTCGACGATTGTTACAGGACCGTACACGCCAAAGGCCATCTGTCCGATGGAGCATAAAACGTGACCGGTCGTCTGTCAGTTGCGGTATTAGCGTGCAAATTCCAGTAATCGTCACCTATGAACAGCAGTGAGCACGGGTGCATGCACCAGGCGCCAGGTGCAGAGGCTCCCGAGCAGGAACGTCCGCTGAACGGTCGTTGAGGAGACACTGTTGTTTCATCTAGGCGGTCAGTTGCTCAACAGTTGTCTATTGGAACGCACACATCTCCGCAGTCGTCGTTGACCACTGTCATCTAAGGCTCGTGGTGCATCAGAGATGTCCGTGCGCCGGGTTTGGTTACTGCCATTTTGCCGTGCTCGGCGCGTGAATAATTTACAAACTTAACCGTTTCGGAAATTCTTCCAACCTTGGTCCCGAAAGCCAGTGATCATGCCCTTTTGAATGTCAGATAGATAACTCTGTTTCTGCATGTAAATCACAGAGTAGCCAATGCAACGGAAATACGGCAACATTTCACGAGGCGTTTCATACCGTTGGTAGTGTTCCATTTCAGGAAAGGTACGTGAACGTGACTGTTCGTGTTTTTTAAAATGATCTTTTCACTGTTTTTTTTCATTTAGTTTTTATTATTTCCTTCTCTTTATGATTTCCAGATGAGATCTTCATTAAAATTTTAGTTTGATTTACATGTTAACTTCTTATAGGATTTTACAAACTACTTGCTATAAATTTTTTGCTTGAAGGAGAGCAAGTTCCGCTTACCAACAGCGGAAATCAATTGGTACATATCTGAGTAACAGAAACTGTGTGTGTGCATGTTACCATTCTGCAAGATTTCTTTTGTAGTGGCTAGGATTGTTTATAAAGGGATAATAGCTTTCACATTTGAACATAAATTTCCATTTTATTCTTTGTCAGTTGCTGCGTAATTTACAGCAGCGTGTCTACATTTTATGCAATTTCTTTCTGCTCCAGGCATAATGTTACGCACGGGTTCTGCTGCTTGTGTATGAAGAGGGTTGAAAATGTGTGTAATATTTAGATCTTTGTTTAAATGTCTTTCCTGTTTAAATTTCCTACATTCTTATAATAATGTTACTCATGTACAAATAACTGACCGGATGCAGTTTTATTATTTGCATTTAATTAATAGTCACAGGTTCTAAAATATCCGTAATGGGTAAGTTTAATAACTGCCTTTTGTATATGCTTTACTTTATTATATTTGCAATGTAATGTCAAAGTTTTAATTTTAACAGTACTCGGTATAGAATGCAGATTTTTTTGACAATTTTCCACTATGCCTTGGGAATTGTCATAACCGTTATAAAAAATGTTTCGTCCATTAAATGATATCCATCAGATAAAAAAATGATTATAAACAGTCGATTGATGATGCTTGTGTTTGTGATCATGGCCTTGGAAGACTGTAACACTAACTCAAAATTGCACATTTTCAACATCTTAATTCCTTCATCTATATTTGATGAATTTTAAGTCACAGAAATCAAATGGTTATCATTTGTGAACCCTGGTCTGTGGCCATCTTCTCTGTCTATCAGTTATCACTGAAAACCGTAATACAGTAGTTACCTCAAAATAAAGTTCACAACACTGCCAACGATAACATTACTTTGCTAGCCCTTTTTTGTGGGAGAAGTGTGTCACATTCGTACATATAAAAATACAAACCAAACAAATGGTGATGAAAACTTATTCGCTGTTCCGTAGTTTTGAGAAACAATTTTCTGTGAATAACCTTCCTCCATACACGTGCTGTAATAACAATTTTTTTGAAGACATTTAGTTCTTTGCAATTTCAGACCAATCTCCTAAACCAGCAGTATCAATGAAAATAACATACCTTTTCCTTCGCTTGCATATAGTGTTCCTCAGGTCCCATGAATACTGCAAAGTGAACACGAGAATTACACTGCATCGGTGTAAATAACATCTGTTGCACTGTCGCTGACAGCAATTTCAGTACAAAATATCATGCGGTTGAACGTAAAACTAATACTGAATCTGACTGGAAAAGTGAAAACAAATTCATATAAATTTTCTTAACCGATAGAGCCTTAAACCATGCTGTACTCAAGTATTGTAAGGATATAAAATTTAAATAATTGCTTTATTACTGCATCTTGCAAAATGTGAACTTTTCCACAGCACTGATCAGACATAATTGGATTATTTGTGTATAAAGTATCACACGAAGACTGTATTTCTGTAACACAATTTAGGGAAAGAATAGATAAATAATTTAAGAAAGCATCTGAAATTTTATTCCTTACATTCAACATGATGTTATTTTGCACAGCCTTAGTCTTAGGTTCCATCACTGGACTTAGTAAGTCGCCAGCTCAACAGTAATATCCACAGAGTTTATTTCTTTTGCCACTGATCCACTGGATTTCATGCAGTTGCCTATTGAGTCAAACGAATCTCATAGCATTGGTATTAGCGCTGCACGTAAGTTTTCGGCAATCACTTCAACTGCTGACATACAATTGTCAGCACATCTTTTGCGTATCCTCCCTCTGCTTGAAGAAGCAACGCGATGCCTTCTGATTACGTAGGGGTAATGGTTATACAATGTGTTCAGCTATGCCTACTGGCTGCATTACTCCGATATCAATGCTGTAAATTCCTCGTAGACTCACAGAGAAATGAATCCTGTGGTGCTTGCTGCATGGGACTGTTTAAAGAAAGCATGGAGTACTTTAACTTATATCAGTGCATAAGATCGCAACGAAACAATTGAATTTACTGAAGCTTTGTAAAGAATGTAAGAAGCAGGCTCTACATTAGGGGTAAATTTTTTGACAATTTCTTTTTCTTACAGAATTGTAGTTGTACAGGCTACATGTATATTGCCTACGAAATTCATTTTTTGCATTGAGTAAATACATACAGCACTTATGATTTCGTTGTAATTTCTGCCCATTGTCGATGTGTATCTACAGAGTCGTAGAGTGTTACTTTTTTGTTGGAACAAACTCATCTCCCAGGAACAATAATTTATGATAGTAAACGAAATGTGTTTGAATATCCTTAAAGTTGTTCACATGAAATCACAACAAAATGTTGGTCGCGAAAGTACAATGTAACCCATTAGTCATTTAAGCTGTATGTAATTCCAAGAATCTTTAGAAGTGGAAAAATGCACTGTGACAGGCGTTGTTTGCCTACTCATTAAGTACACATTGCTGTATACGCATTACAGTACTAATAACTGCAATATAATCACAAAACTGTGTTACAGTTTTGAGATTTTTCTGTTCTGAAGCTGTTAAACTGCTGACCAAATAGGGAATAGTCGATTGTTCCCAACATTTGGAAAACGGCAACTTAAATATAAAATACAAAACATACACTACGGGCCATTAAATTTGCTCCACCAAGAAAAATTCAGATGATAAACGGGTATTCATTGGACAAATATATTGTACTAGAACTCACAAGTGATTACATTTTCACGCAATTTCGGTGCATAATTCCTGAGAAATGAGTACCCAGAACAACCACCTCTGGCCGTAAAAACGGCCTTGATACGCTTGGGCATTGAGTCAGACAGACCTCGGATGGCGTGTACAGATACAGCTGCCCATGCAGCTTCAATACGATACCACAGTTCATCAAGAGTAGTGACTGGCGAATGGTGACGAGCCAGTTGCTCGGCCATCACTGACCAGACCGTTTCAGTTGGTGAGAGATCTGGAGAATGTGCTGGCCATGGCAGCAGTCGAACATTGTCTGTATCCAGAAAGGCCCGTACAGGACCTGCAACATGTGGTCGTGCATTATCCTGCTGAAATGTAGCGTTTTGCAGGGATCGAATAAAGGGTAAAGCGACGGGTCGTAACACATCTGAAATGTAACGCCCACTGTTCAACGTGCCGTCAATGTGAACAAGAGGTGACCGAGATGTGAAAGAAATGGCACCCCATACCATCATGCCAGGTGATACGCCAGTATAGCGATGACAAATACACGCTTCCAATGTGCGTACACAGCGATGTCACCAAACACGGATGCGACCATCATGATACTGTAAACAGAACCTGGATTCATCCGAAATAATAACGTTTTGCCATTCATGCACCAGGTTCGTCGTTGAGTACACCATCGCAGGCACTCCTGTCAGTGATGCAGCGTCAAGGGTAACCGCAGCCATGGTCTCCGAGCTGATAGTCCATGCTGCTACAAACGTCGTCGAACTGTTCGTGCAGATGGTTGTTGTCTTGCAAAAGTCCCCGTCTGTTGACTCAGGGTTCGAGACGTGGCTGCACAATCCGTTACAGCCATGCGGATAAGATACCTGTCATCTTGACTGCTAGTGATACGAGGCCGTTGGGATCCAGCACGGCGTTCCGTATTACCCTCCTGAATCCACCGATTCCATATTCTGCTAACAGTCAACCAACAACCAACGCCAGCAACAGTGTCGCGATACAATAAACCGCAATCGCGACAGGCTACTATCTGACCTTTAGCAAAATCGGAAACGTGATGTACGCATTTCCCCTCCTTACACGAGGCATCACAGCAACGTTTCACCAGACAACGCCGGTCCACTGCTGTTTGTGTATGAGAAATCGGTTGGAAACTTTCCTCATGTCAACACGTTGTAGGTGTCGCCACCGGCAACAACCTTGTGTGAATGCTCTGAAAAGCTAATCATTTGCATATCACAGAATCTTCTTCCTGTCGGTTAAATTACGCGTCTGTAGCACGTCATCTTCGTGGTGTAGCAATTTTAATGGCCAGTAGTGTACAAGTTTTCACTGTGTTCAAACAAAGCTCTTTCCCGTAAGTATATAATAGTGCAGTAATATATTCCTTGCTCCATTGCTGAGTTATTTTGATAAATTAAGATGAATACACTTCGATCGTAACTTGAAACTGTCCTTCTAGAGCGAGCACCCTGTCAGGTTGCAACGATCTAGGACTGACCTTAGCGTGTAGAATTGAAAGAATAATACCGGAACTATCACAAGAAAACATGCGAAGTTCCCTGCAGCGAAGATGCTCAAGAGTCGCGCAAGTCGGCAAGCAAATTTGCCTATTAGATGGGCCTTACGCGGAACTGGATCGCTTTAGCTACAGAAAACTAGCCATTGTTTGCGAGTAATAACAGTATCATAACAACAACTTAGCTCATTGCAATGTTTTCAAAGTGACTACAGCCAGTCTCAGTCTAACAACGGTCCATAAAATTTCACCAACTTTGAGCTCCCACTGCTTCTCCACGTTGTTTACGACACAGTTCTGTAATGGCAGCTCTCCCGGTATTTTCCAAATTGCTTTCTTCGAGGCGCATATTTCACAGACAAGTTGACCAGCTAACTTATTCATCTCCACACGAACGGACTTCACGTCCCCAAATTCATTCACGTGTCTTGAAGGCGTGCGACATTATTTGATTCCGCTTGCAGTGTTTGAGAAGAAGCAGTAGTCCATAATTCTATGAATGGAGGCGCCTGGCCCGTGTAGAAGCTATCGGAGGAAATTTTCAACTTTTTTTTAGTAATATGCACTCACCATTGATGACCTGCAGCCGTCTAGAATGAAATTAGAATTATATATTAAGACCTTCAGCAGCTGACGGGTATTGATACATATCAACGGGGACGTGTGTAAATGTGTGCTCCTAGCGGAACTCGAACCCGGGATCTCTTGCTTAGATGATGTTGTATCCAGATGAGCCACCGAAGGCACAGAGGATAGTGCGACTCAAGTCCCATAGCGTTCAGAGCCATTTGATAGTGCGACTGCAAGGACTCTCTCGCGCATGCCTCCCGCGAGACCCACATTCTCACCTTACATGTCCATTACTCGTGGAATACATTCTTACCAAGTCCCGTAAGAGCTCGGGTAATATGCATGTATCTGCACAGAAGAAGAAGGTCATGGCCGGTATTGCCAGAACTATACAGGGTGAGTCACCTAACATTACCGCTGGATATATTTCGTAAACCACGTCAAATACTGACGAATCGATTCCACAGACCGAACGTGAGGAGAGGGGCTAGTGTAATTGGTTAATACAAACCATAAAAAAATGCACGGAAGTATGTTTTTTAACACAAACCTACGTTTTTTTAAATGGAATCCCGTTAGTTTTGTTAGCACATCTGAACATATAAACAAATACGTAATCAGTGCCGTTTGTTGCGTTGTAAAATGTTAATTACATCCGGAGATATTGTAACCTAAAGTTGACGCTTGAGTACCATTCCTCCGCTGATCGATCGTGTGTATCGGAGAGCACCGAATTATGTAGGGATCCAAAGGGAACAGTGATGGACCTTAGGTACAGAAGAGACTGGAACAAAACATTACGTCCACACGCTAACACCTTTTTATTGGTCTCTTTCATTGACGCACATGTACATTACCATGAGGGGTGAGGACACGTACACACGTGGTTTCCGTTTTCAATTACGGAGTGGAATAGAGTGTGTCCCGACATGTCAGGCCAATAGATGTTCAATGTGGTGGCCATCATTTGCTGCACACAATTGCAATCTCTGGCGTAATGAATGTCGTACACGCCGCAGTACATCTGGTATAATGTCTCCGCAGGCTGCCACAATACGTTGTTTCATATCCTCTGTGTACACCACAGTACACATTCTCCTTTAACGTACACCACAGAAAGAAGTCCAGGAGAACGGGCTGGCCAATTTATGCGTCCTCCACGTCCTATGAAACGCCCGTCGAACATCCTGTCAAGGGTCAGCCTAGTGTTAATTGCGGAATGTGCAGGTGCACCATCATGCTGATACCACATACGTCGACGCGTTTCCAGTGGGACATTTTCGAGCAACGTTGGCAGATCATTCTGTAGAAACGCGATGTATGTTGCAGCTCTTTGGGCCCCTGCAATGAAGTACGGACCAATGAGGTGGTCGCCAATTATTCCGCACCACACATTTACAGTCCACAGTCGCTGTCGCTCTGCCTCTCTGAGCCAGCGAGGATTGTCCACGGACCAGTAATGCATGTCCCGTAGATTCACTGCCCCGTGGTTTGTGAAACCCGCTTCATCGGTAAACGCATTCTCTGTTAAAGCCCATTGACAGAATTGCACTCGATGATTAAAGTCATCACCATGTAATCGCTGATGTAGCGACACACGAAACGGGTGAAAGCGGTGACGATGCAGCATACGCATGACACTACTTTCACTCAGTCCACTGGCTCTCGCAATGTTCCGTGTACTCATGTGTGGGTTCATGGCAACAGCAGCTAACACACCAACTGCACCCGCTTCTCCTGTAACGGGCCTGTTACGGACCCGTTTGCGTGCTACGACCATACCTGTTGCATTAAGTTGGCGGTAGATGTTTTGCAATGTGCGGCACGTTGGATGCTCTCTGTCAGGGTTCCGTTCTGCATACACCCTACAGGCTTCAGCTGCATTTCGTCGACACTCGCCATAGATGAGTATCATCTCCGCCTTTTCAGAGTTCGAATACACCATGGACACAGGTCCTACAACACTACACTATCACAGACGTCTGGTAACACGGTGTACTACAGTTGGTCTGTGTGCGGAGACGAATGCAGAATAACAATAGCAGCAAGCGCTACATGCGGACACTGCGTCAGCTAGACGTAACCACAACAGTGCACTACAGCCACACTCGTAAACACGGTCGTCATCGTAAACATGTCCCTGCAGATGCTGCTCGCCGACCGTGGCCCGTGTTTGTTACAACACGCAACTGAACGTAGGGAGGTTTCAAGCATCAACTTTAGGTTACAATATCTCCGGATGTAATTAACATTTTACAATGCAACAAACGGCACTGATTACGTATTTGTTTATATGTTCAGATGTGCTAACAAAACTAACGTGGTTACATTTAAAAAAAGGTAGGTTTGTGTTAAAAAACATACTTCCGTCCATTTTTGTATGGTTTGTATTAAACAGTTACACTAGCCCCTCTTCTCACGTTGAGTCTGTGGAATCGGTTCGTCAGTATTTGATGTGGTTTACGAAATCTATCCAGCGGTAACCTTAGGTAACTCACCCTGCATACTTATGTATCAGTCCTAGAATATAACAGTCTTAGCATGTTGCAAGAAGAGAGGCTGCAGCTGGCCCTTGTAACGTTCTCTAGCAGCACGCATCCAAAGTGAAAGTTAAAAGAACATTTCGATGTATAATGGTCACTGTAATCAATAATTTATATGTATTTCTGTTAATTGAATTTCAAAAGGACACTTAATTTTTTGAGGAAAAAGATAATTATGAATTTTGCTATTATAAATGATTATTCAAAGAGTGTGAAATAGTATCTGTGGCGGAGGATGTGAAAACCGCCACAGAAGAAACGATCTGTAATCAAAATTACAAATACTGTACAAGAGTCAGGATATAAACAGGCAATATACTATAACACAATCGCTTGTCTTCTGCACGGACTGAATGGGAGAGGAACCCATGACGTTGCATTAGGCTCTTAGGTAGTCTTCATTTGTCATAAGTCGATGATCGACGCCATTTGTACCTGGGATTGTAAAAGGTGTGTAAAGATTTTAATTGTTTCTGTTAAAATATATTTATTTAGTAAAATCTGTTTGTCACAATTACTGCAAAGTTCCCACCGGACATTACCCATTTTATTTAAAAAATTTCAGCATTTTTTGGATATCAGTGGCGGTGCGGAGCTGCGCCGCGAGCGAGCAGTCTGCAGCAGCGTCAGATTTAAATATACGACCGCAATAACGAACACATCCTCGAAAGGGTGCAGGTAGAGGCGAGGGAAAATAATAAAGTGGCTCTTTTCACAGCATTCCAAACGCACAATAAAAAGAGATAGTAGATTTTATCTTGTGCATTCACAGGTGGATACAAGCTGCAGCTTTTATAAATTTTCATTCAATAAAGTGATAAATTCTGAACATACCGTAAAGTGTATTTAAAAGTGGATAATTTTCATGAGAGCTTAGCAATATAAAAAAGAAAACATTTTCATATTATTTTATTTAGCATGTGGGTAATACAGACATATCATGAAATTAAATTACATACACATATGTACCCTCCATGAACCATGGACCTTGCCGTTGGTGGGGAGGCTTGCGTGCCTCAGCGATACAGATGGCCGTACCGTAGGTGCAACCACAACGGAGGGGTATCTGTTGAGAGGCCAGACAAACATGTGGTTCCTGAAGAGGGGCAGCAGTCTTTTCAGTAGTTGCAGGGGCAACAGTCTTTATGATTCACTGATCTGGCCTTGCAACATTAACCAAAACGGCCTTGCTGTTCTGGTACTGCCAACGGCTGAAAGCAAGAGGAAACTACAGCCGTAATTTTTCCCGAGGGCATGCAGCTTTACTGTATGATTAAATGATGATGTCGTCCTCTTAGGTAAAATATTCCGGAGGTAAAATAGTCCCCCATTCGGATCTTTGGGAGGGGACTACTCAAGAGGATGTCGTTATCAGGAGAAAGAAAACTGGCGTTCTACGAATCGGAGCGTGGAATATCAGATCCCTTAATCGGGCAGGTAGGTTAGAAAATTTAAAAAGGGAAATGGATAGGTTAAAGTTAGATATAGTGGGAGTTAGTAAAGTTCGGTGGCAGGAGGAACAAGACTTTTGGTCAGGTGACTACAGGGTTATAAACACAAAATCAAATAGGGGTAATGCAGGAGTAGGTTTAATAATGAATAGGAAAATAGGAATGCGGGTAAGCTACTACAAACAGCATAGTGAACGCATTATTGTGGCCAAGATAGATACGAAGCCCACACCTACTACAGTAGTACAAGTTTATATGCCAACTAGCTCTGCAGATGACGAAGAAATTGAAGAAATGTATGATCAAATAAAAGAAATTATTCAGATAGTGAAGGGTGACGAAAATTTAATAGTCATGGGTGACTGGAATTCGTCAGTAGGAAAAGGGAGAGAAGGAAACATAGTAAGTGATTATGGATTGGGGCTAAGAAATGAAACAGGAAGCCGTCTGGTAGAATTTTGCACAGAGTATAACTGAATCATAGCTAACACTTGATTCAAGAATCATAAAAGAAGGTTGTATACTTGGAAGAATCCTGGAGATACTAAAAGGAATCAGATTATATAATGGTAAGACAGAGATTTACGAATCAGGTTTTAAATTGTAGGACATTTCCAGGGGCAGATGTGGACTCTGACCACAATCTATTGGTTATGATCTGTAGATTAAAACTGAAGAAACTCCAAAAAGGTGGGGATTTAAGGACATGGAATCTGGATAAGCTGAAAGAACCAGAGGTTGTACATAGTTTCAAGGAGAGCATAAGGGAACAATTGACAGGAATGGGGAAAGAAACACAGTAGAAGAAAAATGGGTAGCTCTGAGGAATGAAATAGTGAAGGCAGCAGAGGATAAAGTAGGTACAAAGACGAGGGCTGCTAGAAATCCTTGGGTAACGGAAGAAATACTGAATTTAATTGATGAAAGGAGAAAATATAAAAATGCAGTGAATGAAGCAGGCAAAAAGGAATACAAACGTCTCAAAAATGAGATCGACAGGAAGCGCAAAATGGCTAAGCAGGGATGGCTAGAGGACAAATGTAAGGATGTAGAAGCTTATCTCACTAGGGGTAAGATAGATACTGCCTACAAGAGAATTAAAGAGACCTTTGGAGAGAAGAGAACCACGTGTATGAATATCAAGAGCTCAGATGGCAACCCAGTTCTAAGCAAAGAAGGGAAGGCAGAAAGGTGGAAGGAGTATGTAGAAGGTTTATACAAGGGCGATGTACTTGAGGACAATATTATGGAAATGGAAGAGGATGTAGATGAAGACGAAATGGGAAATAAGATACTGCGTGAAGAGTTTGACAGAGCACTGAAAGACCTGAGACGAAACAAGGCCCCCGGAGTAGACAACATTCCATTAGAACTACTGATAGCCTTGGGAGAGCCAGTCCTGACAAAACTCTACCATCTGGTGAGCAAGATGTATGAGACAGGCGAAATACTCTCAGACTTCAAGAAGAATATAATAATTCCAATCCCAAAGAAAGCAGGTGTTGACAGATGTGAAAATTACCGAACAATCAGTTTAATAAGTCACAGCTGCAAAATAGTAACGCGAATTCTTTACAGACGAATGGAAAAACTGGTGGATGCGGACCTCGGCGAAGATCAGTTTGGATTCCGTAGAAATGTTGAAACACGTGAGGCAATACTGAACTTGCGACTTATCTTAGAAGAAAGATTAAGGAAAGGCAAACCTACGTTTCTAGCATTTGTAGACTTGGAGAAAGCTTTTGACAATGTTGACTGGAATACTCTCTTTCAAATTCTGAAGGTGGGAGGGGTAAAATACAGGGAGCGAAAGGCTATTTACAATTTGTACAGAAAGCAGATGGCAGTCATAAAAGTCGAGGGGCATGAAAGGGAAGCAGTGGTTGGGAAAGGAGTGAGACAGGGTTGTAGCCTCTCCTCGATGTTATTCAATCTGTATATTGAGCAAGCAGTAAAGGAAACAAAATAAAAATTCGGAGTAGGTATTATAATTCATGGAGAAGAAGTAAAAACTTTGTAATTCTTTCAGAGACGGCAAAGGACTTGGAAGAGCAGTTGAACGGAATGGACAGTGTCTTCAAAGGAGGATATAAGATGAACATCAACAAAAGCAAAACGAGGATAATGGAATGTAGTCAAATTAAATCGGGTGATGCTGAGGGAATTAGATTAGGAAATGAGACACTTAAAGTAGTAAAGGAGTTTTGCTATTTAGGAAGTAAAATAACTGATGATGGTCGAAGTAGAGAGGATATGAAATGTAGACTGGCAATGGCAAGGAAAGCGTTTCTAAAGAAGAGAAATTTGTTGACATCGAATATAGATTAAGTATCAGGAAGTCGTTTCTGAAAGTATTTGTTTGGAGTGTAGCCATGTATGGAAGTGAAACATGGACGATAACTAGTTTGGACAAGAAGAGAATAGAAGCATTTGAAATGTGGTGCTACAGAAGAATGCTGAAGATTAGATGGGTAGATCACATAACTAATGGGGAGGTATTGAATAGAACTGGGGAGAAGCGGTGTTTGTGGTACAATTTGATATAATGAAGGGATCGGTTGGTAGGACATGTTTTGAGGCATCAAGGGATCACAAATTTAGCATTGGAGGGCAGCGTGGAGGGTAAAAATCGTAGAGGGAGACCAAGAGATGAATACACTAAGCAGATTCAGAAGGATGTAGGTTGCAGTAAGTACTGGGAGATGAAGAAGCTTGCACAGGATAGAGTAGCATCAAACCAGTCTCAGGACTGAAGACAACAACATCAACAACGAGGTGGAATATCGAACTTCTATTCCACGATGAGATTGTGAATGATCGAACTGTGTCAAGTGGACATGCGCTCAAGTGTAACAGTAATTCTAAATACGACCACTTTCGCTATTAGTTTGCTTTCTAAATAAACATTTCCTAACCAAATCGTAACTGTATGGCCTAAATCATTTGGTACTTTAATATAAGTAAAACTTCAATAATTATTTCGGAATATTCAAAGAAATTCATTTTTTATTAATCTGCAACAGAATATATTATATGTAAAGTAATAATCACAGATGAAAAATTTATTGCAACCTTTCATTTATCATGTCCATCCACGTATATGTTAAGTTCGATCTCAACGGTTTCCCAATCAAATTAAACGCAAAATGCAAAGTTTAAAACCAGACGGTCAACTCACGAATAATTAAAACAGACAGAATCGCATTAAACCCAGGACACCTCGCAGGTGCCCAGCGCAACAGTACCCCTCCTCGCAAGGACCAACACTCGTTATGACAACCTAAAGTATTGTAGTGGTACCGAGCATTGCACGATACCCAAACTAACAACCACCTTACCCTTGCATGATTTGTTGCAGAACAGCTACTGTTCTTACTACCTGACCAGAATATCGCAGAGGCTTTTTTTGCCTTGGCACTTTTGCTTCTTATGCCCATGAAACCATTACCTTTCGTTCGATTTTCATCCACTATCTGTCTCCTCGATGCGACCGTGTGACTGCGTAATCCTACCCAGACGTACAGATAACATCACGGCCCCACATCCCGTGAAGTCCTCGACTAGTAACTGAGACATACGGAGGCGGCAATAGATCCATTATGATTGTCACCACGTCGGTGTCGGCATGTAGAGACTCTACCCTATATAAAACAAGTGCTGCTACCTGCCGTCTATGAGTGGTTATCGCACGTTGACGTTGAAAATAGGTGGTGGTCACATTAATGTCGCTGGACAGTTCCTAATGGTAATCAGTTTGAGAAGTTCAGTTCATGCTCTACCCTTTTATCGATGAGGTTCATTTGTGTAATGAATACATGCCGTTGGCTTAGTAGAGTAATCGTCGGTACTGGCCGATCACCGATTTCACCATACATGTATATGTGTAGGATATTGTTCTTATTTAATCATGTTTCTCTGCTTTCGGCAGATTTGTTTAAATTTTTGTAGCATTCTTTTGATGTTATGATTTCTGTGCTTCGAACCCGACGCCGTGTGGTCATGTTTGTTAAAGTCCACTACGAAAGTGTGCACTTGATAACTTCGATGTAGTCGTATCCTTTAACCGTGCTGATATCGTTTTCCTGGCTAGAATACAAGTCTACGCAACGCATGTACAGTAACTATTACGTTTACTTAAATTCCTACCCAAACTCACAAAGCTGGCTTTACAACACCTAATGAACTTCGTTGCAAAGAGCAGCGCTACAAATGTATTTCATTTCAGGTGAATAGGCTTTTTATAAATACCAGGCCTATGAGAAGCAATGTCCTCTATGAATTTCAGGGCTATACGAAATAAGTTGAAACACGAATACAAGTTTCACAGCGACGTACGGGACTCAACTTTTAAAGTTTCACATGTTAAAAACTACATTCATTAAAGTTAATTTCGCGATCATAGTTTCATACATTTTCAAACGGTAAAGCTTAATTGTCAGAAATTCTGGAATGCTCTCGTAAAGAACATAATATTTCCATCTCATTTATTTCCTTAATTAATCGACTGAGAAGCATTTCAGATCCATACACCATACTTTTCTGAGATAGATCCTTTCCACAAATTTTGCTCCGGAAACAATTCCACTACTAACCACGCAGTTATGAATTGTCTTAGTATATTTTTGAAGATGACACCGAGACAGAGTTATTTTATATTTGAATTAACTGCAGAACATTTTAAATTGCAATATATTTAGGAAAAAATTTAATGAACCATTAATACAGCTCAAGAAGAGTGGTTTGGTGAAGCTGGCCGTTGCCGAAGAAGCTGCAACAGGAACCGGTATTTACTTATAAGGCAAGCTGCAGTATGAAATATATCGTCTAGCCTCCAGAAGGACTGAAGCTGTATATTTACTTAAATTCGGTGTCACTCTGTGATTTATCTACCGTGTGTGAAATAACAGTTTTTTCCCACTCTGGAAAGCCGAGTTTTTATATATGTGTAAAAAATACGTCCGAATTGTAAATATGAGAGTGAATGCGACTGAATAATTGCAAACATACGATCTTTCGTAACTTCTGGTCGTTGCGTGCTATATTTACTCAAAATAAATGTAAACGGTGCAGACAAAATCATGAAAACGGAAGTGTTCTGACACGACTGCTCTTAGTCATCACTCGTGAATTACATTTGGTACACAACGCAATGCCCTTTCAGGATTCCAGACAGTGGCTCGATATTTGATTTACACAGTTGGAAATACTGAAACTGTAGCAGGCATTCTGTATGCGAAATATGTCAGTATTAAAAAGAGTAGTGAAAGGAATCACTCCGCTGGAACTTTCTAGCCACACACCGTATTTTCCTCCACGTTTGTTTTACCTCCATAAAAATGAGTTAGTCTAGATAGCAACTAATATTTTTTTTTCTCTGTTAGGTGTGACTAACTTTCTTTAATCTTTGCGTCCCAAGTTTCTTGGCTTGCTCGATATCCTGTACGATTGATTTAAGAATGAGAGTTTCGACGGATTTTGATTGAAGCTCGTTCATCAACTCCGAGTCGATAGAGGTGAACTGCTAACAGTTTCATTCCTAACGATTTGATACCACGAACTGACTCTATACGCAGTGTACCTAGTCCATAATGTTTACTACACCTGAATCACACATCATTTGCTCTGTATATCTACTTAAACTTAGAGGTGCGTAGCTTCATGCACCAAACTCTGTACTTCATCTGATTCTACAACGGCTGTATACAACTAAACATAACTGATATAAGATATTAAGTGACAACCGCACAGTGAACAATGTTAAAAAATGCACAATAGGAACCAAAGATTTTCCAGGATAGAAACTGCACTTTCAAACACTCTCTAAGTACCCTTCAAGCACACTAAACTCATTGCTTATCGGATGGATTGAAAAATGACGCTGGTATGGATCTACTTCTCTGACGCCTCTACAAGACGTAGTGCAGGAAAGGCATGGGTAGATACCTGATCATTAAAATATACTGAAAGCTGCTTACAAACCAGTACTTGGAGTAAGTGGTTTCTGTTGTGGTTAATCCATACTAATAATAAATCTGTAAAACAGTCGCATCTCTCTGTCTTTGAACACGCTAGTCTCCAAAGCTACTAGACGAATTTCATCAGATTACCGCAGGTAAGTTGAGTATAACTTGGAACATCGAATAGGCTTTTTTCATCAAAATGAGATCACGAAAAAAATATATCTAAACATATTACAAAATGTATGTCCCATGTCTCCTCCGAAACCGCTGGACCTATTTCAACCCAACTTGATACACATATCAGTCACTGTCTGGATAGAATTGCTGTGGGGATAAGAACCAGCTACCTATCGAAGAGTTAGGGGGTGGGGGTGAATGAGAAGTGTAGGCCACGATGTGGGAATATCTAGACTTCAATCATATAGTATTTGACAACGAGTACACTTATTGACTTGCAACAGAGTTTACACATAATTTCAGACCTTTACGAAAATGTTTCTCGCTAACCCCGCTTCTTGACAGTGGCGAGATTGGATTATGTCAAAATTGGACTGTGTAAAAATTTGGACTTTGTACGGGCACTGATGACCGTGCAGTTGAACGCCCCCCAAACCAAACATCATCACCACTGAGCCACAAAGGGAGAAAGTCTATTCCCTCTTACATTTTTGTTGTTGATTTTTGCATCAGGCAGGACGTTTTAATTTATTACTTTTTACTGCTAACTGTTTTAATGACACATTTTGCAATGTTCATGTACCACTGAACGTACCTGTAAAATTACATGACACTAAGCTCAGGACATACTACGTCATAAAAACTGAGATGCATGAAAAACTGACGCTGAAACGATGTCGATGAAATTTGGTAAGGAGACAGCGTAACCATTGAGGAAGAGCAACTTTAGACTGTGTACAATAGAAGATACTAATTGATTTGAAGAATATTACGAGGAAAATATTTGCTTTTTGAGAAAGCTATTTACCGTTAAACTTTTGAACTCTTACCATATTTGTGAAAATGCTTTTATTGGTTGATTTGTGCTACTTGATACAATTCAAGGTAATGAATACAGCGCTTATACAATCTTCATTGTGTTTAATCCATACTCCCACAAAATGTGTTGCGTAATGTACACGTTGTATAGTGCGTAGCTACTACAGTGGCATGATGCACGGATGCGCGCTCCTGCCCACGCCCCTCTGCACGCACTGCACGGCAGCGACGCAGCGTGTGCCGACGCATCTTGCTTTGGTGCAGCTTCGGAGGGGTAGGCGGGTAGGAGCAGGGAGCACGTCATAACCTACGCTTGCCGAACTGGCAGGCACGTGAGGGCAGCTGAGGTGCATCAGCTTTCTTTCTCACCATCACGCATCACAACAAAATTAATCATACGCTGGCGCAATCATGGATAACAGGTATAACGTGCACGGTTCATAGAATGAGCATAATGTAATAACCTCCACAGCAAAGAACGCTGTTTGTAATTTTATTTATGATGACACACTTCCTCAGACCTAAGTTGCTATCACTGGATCTGCAAAACATATAGACCGAAAATTACAAGCATAATCAGGTCGGGTATAACGAAGCTCGGTACATATTTTCACAAATGGATACATACAACATAGTTTATGTAAATACACCTCAATGAATTTCCGTCGTATATACAGCATACAATGTCAGGTCATAACAAGCGATACCAGGAATTTGAAGAAAATCGGCATTTCAGCAACAAAACACGATCTACATAAAATATCATGTATGTTGCAGAACTGTACAAGTTCATGTTCACACAACAGATCAAGACTGAGGATCACTAGTCAAAAGCAAAGATGTTATGAACTATGACGAGTGGCACTGAAATAGTAAACATAGAAATACAATCGTAACATATAAAGCATACGGAAGAAGTTACATCCGAGGAGAACACGAAAAAATGCAATATATAAATTCTTTCTGTGTAATTATATCAATTAGTACTCCAAACCAGGGCAGATAGGAATAAGAAAATCCCTTTTTTTAAATTGCTTTACAATTTTTCTTTAAATATTATTTAAAAAATTTCTGTAAAAGACAGTATTGTGTACCAATTGTACTAACCTACTCCATATATAGTCAAAACAGTTCGTGGAACTTATATCGCCACTAGAGAAGCTTACAGAAGATCACTAGAGGTCTAAGTGATAAGAACACCGGGTGAGGTGGCGCAGTGGATAGATTACTGGATTTGTATTCGGGAGGACTACGGTTCAAACCCGCTTCCGGCCATCCTGAGTTGGGTTTTCCGTGATTTCCCTAAATCGCATCAGGCAAATTCCGGGATGGTTCCTTTGAAGGGGCACGGTCGACTTCCTTCGGCATCCTTCCCTAATCCGATGGGACCGATGACCTAGCTGTTTGGTGTCCTCCTCCAAATCAACCGACTAGCCAATACAGAAGTGGTGAACGAAGTACTTTAATGTATGTAGGTTGTAGGAGTATAGATATAGAGTTCGAACTGGAGGGGTCGAATTTACCCTTCGCTCCTTTGCTCCAGAGAAGCAGCATCGCTGACAGAGATGCCCCATAGTTCTAGAAGGGACAGGTTGGCGCCTGGAGATCTTTTGATGCGAAGGGCAGGCTCCGCTGCTCGTGCTTCGCGCATCCCGGTTAAAGAAGTGAGTTTTGTAATTTTGCGAAATATAATCAATTTAGCTGGAGCAAGCTTACAGGGCAGATGCCGAGTGCCTTCGCTTCTCGCGATCACGCATAAAAGTGAAAGATTTTACTGATAGTCGCCCCAGTAAAGGCGAGTAGAACTGGTGAGTGTGTGAGTAAAATTAGAGTTCTGAAGCTCAGGATTATATTTCATGTCCAGGATAACTATTAAGTAATGAAAAGGCGACCGTACTGTAATGAAACGGCAATGGAAAACTCATAGACGTTTGTGATAAATGAGCGACAGAAACTGCAGTGAGAATGCAATGTTAAAATTTGTGTGAATACCTAAGGAACCAAACTGCTGAGGTCACCGTTCCCTACTTAAACTAATTTACGCTAAGAACAACACATACACCCATGCCCGAGGGAGGACTCGAAACTTTTCATTATTAACGGAATATTTTGGAAGGAACAGAATCATAGGACATTGTAGGAGAATAGATAGGATATGCGTCATAGGCTCACCGTCACAACACGATCCATGTACCTTGGGAGCAAGCGTGCTCTCTATAACTAGCTACTTGATAATGTTCTATGACTAATTTTTCTAATCAGCCAGACGACAGGAAGTATCAAACTGATAAAAAAAACAATAAAGTAGTAGGGGCGTCTCACTAGGTAACAATAGGAATAACATTTTTTTTTCTATACTGGATTTCAGCCCCCCTCCCCTCCCCAGAGGAGGCGGGGCGGGCTTGAAGCAGCGTAATATGCTGCTCTACAGCCTACAGAAAAGTTAAAAATCATAATGAGAATAGAAACAAACAAGAAAAACAAACGATAAAACGGTGACATTGTAAAAAACTGTAAAATGGCTGTAAGGTGTGGAATTTAAAATATAAAAACACTGCGGTGATGGTGCGGATGAAGAAGTAGACAGGCACAATTATAAAGCACAGCGGCAGGCTAGTTTCTGTCCGCACGAGATAAAAAACACAACTAGCGATAGTATGGCGGCTGTTCGCAACACTGACAGGGGACGCACTATACTGAACACTCACTTATAACAGCACTATACAGGTGACACGGCGGCAGATTGGGGGTGGGGGGCAGGATAACGAATGTAACAGAAGCAGCTTTTTGCTAAATGGAAAAAACCGGACATGTTTAAAAAATAAAACTGTACTAAGGCAGGAAGATACTCGGTCTCCTCTTCTCTTTAATGTAGCTTTGGGGAGAGTTGTGAGGAAACTACAACTAGTAGCTGTTGCGAGACTGCACAGAAAAAAGTTAAAGTTTTAGTGTACGCAGATAATATAGCGCTCACTGAAAAAAATGAAACAGAAATTAGACAGTTACTAGTACTACGCAGAAGAAGATCCAAACTTGGTCTAAAAGTAAATCAAAATGCATGATAATTCAAAGACGTAGAAATGAGCAAGACAAGCAACCACATCTGATAATCGGCAAAGAAGTTCTGACGCTCTGAACAGTTCTGGGGGCAGTGACAGACGAACAAAACCAGAGACAAGTAGAAGTGAAAATGAGGCTCCAAAATGCTAAGAGAGCCTAGTACCTAATGCAAAAACTTTTAGCGTCTGAAGAACTGACGTGAAAAACTAAAATTAATCTATATAACGCTATCATCAAAACAATCCTGACCCATGGAGCAGGAACGTGGAGCTTAATTCAAATGGAAGAACACCAGTTTCAAATATCTGAAAACACAGTTTATAGGAAAATCTTTGGTCCATACCACCGTAATGAGACACCAATCTGGAAGAGAAGGCACAACACAGAAAATACGTCTGCGATCACAACAAGCAACAATATTTTGCATTATAAATTCCACAAGATCATCTGATGAGAATGAAATACGATTAAGTGCTTTCAGGAATATTTATGGAGAAGTTATTTGGTAAGAGATCGAGGAAGGAGACCCAATAGTACATGGATAAATTGAGTTAAAATTATATGCAACAGAACGGTTGTAAATAATATTGGAAGGAAACAGTACAAGATAGAAATATATGTGAGCTCTGCATGAGAATTTCGAGTGCCTTAAAAACTAAAGAGAAGAAGAAGAAGAAAGCAGCAGATTAAAAAAATGGTGGGGGTTATGCTACAGTATCCCTAAAAGTGTGGCTCTAGCGTCGCGAAACTACTTGGATGAGAAGTAAAGATTTATCATATAGCTGAAGCGGTCGGATTTATCTTAGTACTTGTGTCTAAGTCACAAATACAAAATGGTACATTCCTGTTTTGTGTCTCAAGAAATCTTTTCATATAGCTGCACTTAGTATGAAGAAATAAATCTCGTTTTTCTGTTCTTTTTTTCTTTTTGAGACGCTTTATTGGCAATAATTTTGTAGAGTGCAACATTGATTGTCTATAGTTAGGTATTTGTAGATGGCAAAAGAGAAGTTTTTATATTTGACAGGAGGAAACAATAGACTGTAATCACCAAAGGAAGACTCGCTCTAGAACTGGACACAGATAAATCGCCCGTTCGCAAGTCTTGAAAGAAAGTGCCGAACGGGGCTATGAGTGTTCACTGTCATGCTCCTCACAGCAGTGTAGCACGATTCTGGCTTAGAGACGCCGACAGTTATTCTGCTGCAACACGTCTTCGCCGTTACGGAACGCACCAAATATGAAGGGATGCAAGTGGTCTGCAATAATATTCACATAGTCATGGTGCCTTCGACTACTACCACATGTCTCACGGAAGACCAGGGAAAAGTTTCTTAGAACATAATACCGTCCTCACCAGGATACGTCCATTGCACGTTGTCGAGCAGCCGTTCGCCTTGATGACGCAGTATTCGGGCACCACCACTGACTTGATTAGTAAGAAACCTGATTCATCCAAGCACGTGACACGGTCCTGTAACTATGATCCCCTAGTCACTAAGATACCCTACTGGTCATTAAAACTGCTTCACCACGAAGATGACGTGCAACAGACGCGATATTTAACTGACAGGAAGAAGATGCTGCGATATGCAAATGATTAGCTTTTCAGAGCATTCACACAAGGTTGGCGCCGGTGGTGACACCTACAACGTCCTAACATCAGATAAAGTTTCCAACCGATTGCTAATACACAAACAGCAGTTGACCGTCTTTGCCTGGTGAAACGTTGTAGTGATGCCTCGTGTAAGAAGAAGAAATGCGTACCATCACGTTTCCGACTTTGACGGAGGTCGGATTGTAACGTATCGCGATTGCGGTTTATCGTTTCGCGAGATTGCTGCACGCGTTGGTTGAGATCCAATGACTGTTAGCAGAATATGGAATCGATGGGTTCAGGAGGGTAATACGGAACGCCGTGCTGGATCCCAACGGCCTCCTATCACTAGCAATCGAGATGACAGATATCTTATCCGCATTGCTGTAAAGGATCGTGTAGCCACGTCTCGATCCCTGAGTCAACAGATGGAGCGTTTGCAAGACAACAATCATCTGCGCGAACAGTTCGATGACGTTTGCAGCAGCATGGACTATTAGCTCAGAGACCATGGCTGCAGTTACCCTTGACGTTGCATCACAGACAGGAGCGCCTGCGATGGTGCACTCAAAGACGAACCTGAGTGCACGAATGGCAGAACGTCATTTTTTAGGATGAATCTAGGTTCTGTTTAGAGCATCATTATGGTCGCATCCGTGTGTGGCGACATTGCGGTGAACGCACATTGGAAGCGTGTATTCGTCGTCGCCATACTGGCGTATCCCCCGGCGTGATGGTATGTGGTGCCACTGGTTACACGTCTCGGTCACCTCATGTTCGCATTGACGGTACTTTGAACAGTGGACGTTACATTTCAGATGTGTTACGACCCATGGCTCTACCCTTCATTGATCCCTGCGAAAACCTACATTTCAGCAGGATAATGCACGACCGCATGTTGCAGGTCGTGCACGGACCCTTCTGGTTACAGAAAACGTTCGACTGATGCCCTGGCCTGCACATTCTCCAGCTCTCTCACCAACTGACAACGCTTGTTCAATGTTGGCCGAGCAACTGACTCGTCACAATACACCAGTCACTACTCTTGATGAACTGTGGTATCTTGTTGAAGCTGCATGGGCAGCTTTACCTGTACACGCCATCCAAGCTCTGTTTGACTCAATGCCCAGGCGTATCAAGGCCGTTATTACGGCCAGAGGCGGTTGTTGTGGATACTGATTTCTCAGGATCTATGCACCCAAATTGCGCGAAAATGTAATCACATCTCAGTTCTAGTATAATATATTTGTCTAATGAATACCCGTTTATCATGTGCATTTCTTCTTGGTGTTGCTATTTTAATGGCCAGTAGTGTAGTAAATGGCGATGCTGTTTCGTCAACAGGGAAATTCGAAAAGCTCGTCTGTGCCGATGCCCAATATTCAAGAACGTGTACTCCGAAGCATTTGTGCGTGAACCACCGCTGTAGTCCGTCTTCACACCTGCCACAGATCGCCATCTGTATTGTTGTACAGAGCGGGCAAGACTCCGAGCCATGTTCTGTGTTGAGGGGTGGACGTCCGACTTCTTGCCGTGTACTCGTGGTTTCAACCACTTCCTATAAATGCTCACGGCAGCAACACTCGACGACTGACCAGTTTCGCCATTTCCGAGAAGTCTGTTACCAGGCGCTGCTCCATAATAAGCTGGCCTTTGTTAATGTCCCTCACGGCGATGGATTTCCCCGTTTGCAGCCCGTGCCGTTGATACAATGTTTTCCTTTTCGTCCCTGCTTCTCTTGCAGCTTCATTCGCCCCCCCCGTCCCCCCACCAGTATTTTTCTTTCAATATGGCAGCGGCAGTCGTCAGAATTTTTCGTCTCGTCACTGCGTACACCATTGTTACGGCTTCCATTAGGACTCATCAGAGTAACGAGAAATGCAAAATTCAGACAGGAGGAAGAGAAGAAGAGCCTATATTATCGAAGCTGTTGTCAGATGTACCTTCATTTCCTTACTGTGGAGAAACTCCGGTGCAATTCGCACTAGTAAATCACGTCAGAATCACCTTCGTTTTATCGATAACACTGTGCTGAATGGAAACGACTAACACAATATGCCTGTAAGTAGGCCTGAAAATAAATGAACTAACAAGCTGTATAACGAACACATTCAGGAGAAAATAGTAGGAGAGAGTGTTGTACCTGGATAATTTTGTACCTATGAACTGTTGTTTCCTGGTCTGTTTTTTTAATCAAGTTACTGGCGATAGAGTCACATGAAGAAATGCACACTAGAAACTGACATGAGCAGTTCCTGGCACTTTCTGCTGTTATTGTTGTTGTGAGGCAGGAGGTTGTGTTTCGTACAACGTTTGTAAATATTATGAGTTCCATATTATTAATTCTTCAGTTACAGAGTTTTAAGGTGAGAATGAAAATTTTTAAAATTAGCTACATGAACTGCGTACGATTAAGCCTTACTCCGTCGGTCTTGCACCAAGGAACACGTGATATTTGTAAATGAACTGAATTTCTTTATAGTATTAAAATTTTTCCCTATCTTGAAAATGGAAATTTTTGTTGGATACCAATAGTGTCTATAATATAGTATTGGAAAAGTATTCTCGGCTGCAGGACTTTTAAACTAGAATAGGATATTTGCTCCCAGATGCATAACCGTGTTGTACATTAGCACAGTTTTTCACATTTGGAAAAACCATACTTTTTTATTTAAGGAAAAGACTGCAGCGCACATGAAGTAAATGGTACCAATTCAAAATGGAACAAGGAACTATATTAAACTTGTTTAATAGGGTTGGCTAGAAGAGGAAGTATGAAAGGTATTCCAAGGTACATCACTCTCCCCTAAGCATTTGGTGAGTTTTCTATCAAGGGCAAATGAAGACAAAGAAAGACGTAGATGAATAAGAAATTTCCAGAGCCACTTTGGTAATGTAAACAGCGTTATCGAAATTTAGCTTCCTATAAGCCGGAAGAAGAAAGCATATTTGACGTATGACAGTGAGACGTAGACTTTTAATGCCACAACCATTCAACAACTGATGGTTAGCGAGCGAGAAATGCAAATATGCGTGCTGAGATTAAGTGGAAGAGTTTGTGCGAAACAAAGAAATAAGTCAGAGAAGACATAATTACGGTAGTAACGAAACTGAAATGGAAGTGTGCGGGACATGTAGTTTGGTGAATGGATGGTAAATGGAGTGCAGAAGTACTTTTCTGTATTGAAAGATGTAAGAAAAGACTTCAGCGCGTACCGGCCGTTCATATGCTGCTACTGGTGTTAATTATATATGCCGTCAGGTGATGTGGAATAAACCAATGTATCTTCTACCGTGTGTTTTAAATAACTTGTTTGTCTCCTCTCTTTGAATATTTAGAAAAGGAAACAAGATGAGTCTGTCAAGATATTCTGGTTTTAGTGGCAGCAAGTCCACCATGCTGCCGTTACGTGCAGTTCGTTCGCCCATGGGCTACTGTAGTGATAAGTGGAAAAGTCTGCTATGTCAACACCACTGGCTACAGAACTGATTCTATAAAACCACCCTATTTTTCTGAAATATTCTGGTGAACTTTCAAGCTACACTGACATACCTAAAGCTGGGTTTACGAGCCTCTAGTAGTCACAAATCTCAAAAAAGCGATTTTCCATGGACTCTTGATCATAACGCTCCTACTATACGAGATCGGGGGAATTTGTTAGCAGAGCTTAGCCACCTTAAATTAGTCAAAAATGTGTAATCCGAAAAGAGTATCCGCCGTGCATTTTGACCCACAAGGTTACAAGGTTTCAATAACCTGAGCAGTGAGAAGAAATAACGAGTTTGGTTTTATGACGTTACTCCTGAGTTTTTTTTTTTTTTTTTTTTTTTAATCGGCAGATTTGTCAAGAAGCAATATTTGAAATGTTTCTTCCGTTCACTAGCGAGTACGGTGTGGGGTATCATATATCGGCCAGACGTGCCACACAGTTAAGCCTAGAGACTAATATCCTATCGTGGCCAGATTAATTATCACTCTAAGTTTTAACAACTGTGTTGTTCACGAACACAACCGTAATTGACGACGTAACCCGTAACGACAGTCAGTCGTCAGTGAAGATATCTGCACTCATAACCCATATAAGCTACCCAATGGATAACATTCGTAGCATCGTTGCATTATTAAAGGATGATGCAGCTACGTACTAGAGGGTAGCAACGGCAGAAGTCGGTAGTGAAATGCAGGAAGCCCTGCAGCTGATCGACTACAGGTTCACGGACTCGAAGTTGAACCTGAACGTAAATAAATGCAAGACACTGCGCCAAAATCGACGAGGACATGAACTGTTGTTGTTCAGTCACACTTTTGATGACAAGTCATTTGAAACAATAAAAATACTTAGGAACAAACATCCTGAGCAAAATAAAGTGGAATGACCACCTAAAACTATTTGTAGGGAAAGCAGATACCACACAGAGATTCGTTTGTAGAATCTTAAGGAATTATATGTCATTCACGACAGAAATAGCTTTCAAATCGTTCGAACGATTTATGAGTGTTATTGATGCCGCCAGTACTTTTACGAAGTTTAGTTAATAGGGAGGGGGGGAGATGCTCTACAAACTCCAGTGGTAGACTCTACAGGAAAGGCGTAACTCGTCAAGGAGAGATTTTCTGTTGAAATAGTAAGAGCGCACATTGCAAGTAAACTCTGGTACCATATTACTTCCTGCCACATAATTCTTACGAAATGACCAGGGCAAGAAAGTCCGAGGTCATTCGGAGGTTTACGTATAGTCATTTGCGAATGAAATGATAATTAAAAGCTGCGAACAGGCGTTGATATACATAAACGGGGACAGCTGAAAATGTGTGCCCCGACCGGGACTCGAAGCCGGGATCTCCTGCTTACATGGCAGGCGCTCTATCCATATTTTTTTTTTCAGGACGCAGTGTCGTTCGTTGAGATAAGTCCAATATCCTGCTAGACTTGTCGCCAGAAGTAAAAAGATAGCGGATCGTGTGGCCACAGATCCAATTCACAGAATGAGTTTTGGCGAAGGGGTAGAAAGTCTTATCGGGGTACAAAAGCATGTGGACGTCGATCTTAGCCGGTGTCTGGCGAGTAAGAAACGCCAAAATTCGCCACGCAAGTGTCCAGACATCGAACGCTGTGCCACAGTTGAACCGGTATACATCCGTGTCATCCACTCCAGAGTGGGTGCAGAGGGATGAATCGGCGAGATGGATGCGGTGCAGACGATCTCGGTTAACTTGTTTGCCATTCACGCTGATGTACCACGCTGATCGAACGTCTGATTCAAGAAAACGCGCATGGATCGCCTTCCATATGTGTCGCCACACGTACTGTGGATACTTACGTTCGATGGGTTTGGACGGGCGGCACTGTTGTAACAATTCGGATACTGTTTTCGTGAGGTAGAAACGTGGAAGTGGTAAGGACCGGTAGATATAACTGAACTCCAGGAAAAATCGTTGGATGTAATAAAAGGGGGTTGGAATGGTCGATACCAGTACTGGGGCGGACAAGGAGACCGGTGCAAAGTTGTGAAGCAGGAGGCTAGTAAGGCTCTGTGGGCAACGATGCCAAAGTTTTAGTTGGGAGCTGACGTATAGTGCCTTGACACGAGTCGGCACGCGGATGAGTCCCACCCCGCCACGATCTCGTGGCAGTGCAAGGGATTCATACTGCACCTTGAATAACATCCCCGAGCGGACGAAGGAGCCGAGGGCCATCAACAGTCGTCTCGCCAGGAGATTTGGGACTGGTAGTACTTGAGCCACGTGTGGTATACGGGAAGCATGATACATGTTCACGTATTGCGCGCGTTGGATAATGTCGAGAGCTCTTAGCCGGGGATCTGAGAGATTTGCTCTGATTGTCTGTAGGAAGCGTCTACCATTGATAGTCGGTGAGCGGCGCAGGTCTGCTGTGAAATCAAGTCCAAGACACCGTATAGTGGCGGCGACACCAAGGGGAGCAGCGCATCTCTCCGGCAAGCCCTCACCAATGAGCAGGACCTTGGATTTTGACACGTTGAGGCAGCTCCCCGACGCTTCGCCGTAAGTCGTCACCCATGTCAGTGCTGCTCGTACTTCATCTTCACTGCGCCGGTATAGTACTATGCCGTCTGCGTAAGCTCTATAACAAAAACGGTGGCCTTGCACAGTCATGCCTTCCAAACGTTGGCGCATGCCCTGGAGCAGGGGTTCCAAGGCGAAAGCATACAAAATGCAAAGAGAGCAGCCTTGTCGTACAGATCGTGCGATGACCAGGGACGGTGTAAGGCGACCATTGTACATAAGACATGATTTTAGAGATTGCACTACTGAACAGGCGCATAACCACTGTGACAATACCGCATATGCTGAAGAACAGTCCGTAAATAGAAGTGGTCAACACTGTAGAAAGCCTGGCTAAAGTCCAGTGAAGCCAAGGCGCCAGGGAGACGCTGATAATGCGCTAATGCTATCATGTCTCTGTAACGGCAAAGGGCCGTACGGGTGTTGTTGTCACCTCCTAGGGAAACCTGGTCGCAGGATGTGACGTAACGTGCGACCTTCTTGAGTCACGATGCCAGTATCCGTGTGAATATTTTCATGTCGCTGTTGAGCAAAGTAATTGGTCGATAGTCCTGGATCCTCGATAACCCGCGCGGTTTATGTACGGGGATAATAATGCCTTATAGAAAGGCGCTCGGGACCACTGTTATCGGTGATATGAGCTCTTGTGCGATAGCCGTCCACGTGGAAGCCAACAAATAATGAAAACTTTTATAAAATTCGATGGGTATACCGTCAGGTCCAGGAGATCTGTTATCGGAATCCGCCTTGATAGCATCTACCACTTCATCTGTGGTTACGTCGTCTTGGAGGTCATGCACTGCATCCTCCGGAAGAGTGTTCGTAGGAAGCTGAGCGACTTCTGTGATCAGTGCTGCAGAATGCGGTACGGCTGCATATAGCCCGGCAAAATGAGCATGGAGAGCACGACCGATGCTTTGTTGGGTGTCGTGCCGGCGCCCTTCCACATCAGTCAGTACGTGCACCAGAGCTCGTCGTCGTCGTTGTCTTTCCTGAAGGAGGTGGTACATCGACGAACGTTATTGAGGGATTCCATTAGAAGCTCGAGAACGGACTACTGTGCCTTCCAAGTTACGCCGCATGATCAAGGAGATCTGCGCCTTCGTGCGATGGACCATCGACTGCCGGACTGACGAGAAAGGCATCGCCGTACAGCCACGTAGAATGGTGTAGTAGAAGTGCAGGGTATTAGTTTGCCACGCCTTTAATTCGTTCCCATAACTCATCAGAGTCTTCCTGAGGGTCGGCTTTGCACAGGAGAGCCACCATGGAGTCATAGGCTTCTCGACGATGGTGGCAGCGTGCCCACGCTTCTTCGACCATACTGTGACAGTCTGAGGAGGTCAGGTGAGCGACATTGAGTTTCCACAGACCACGACTATGCCACACTTACTGTCGGGCGAGAGTGACGTCATAGAGGCACGCATCATGGTCTGAAAAGGCCAAGGGCCAGACTTGCGCATGACGTGTGCCATCAGCAAGGGAGCGGGCAACGTAGATGCGATCTATGCGGCTTGACGAGTGAGAGGTGTTGAATTCCGTGGAGCTTCTTCCATGTGTCAACAAGTCGTAGACGGTCGATTACCACTGAGAGAGATGCACAAGGGGAATGTCGCGGGAGTTGGTCCGCGGGCTCTTGTGTCGAGTCAAAATCCCCACCGAGTACCAAATCGTCCTGCGGACCGGTGAAGAGGGGTGTGACGCTTTCGGCAAAAAAAGTTTGTCGGTCATGACGGCGGCCAGTGTCGGACGGAGCTTAGATTTTAATAATACGCACGCCGAACTGTGTGAGGGCCATACCTCGCGCAGTGGGGAGGTAGATGATGTCCTCTGCACGGAGTGCATAGCAGGATGGCGACGCCGCTACCGGTGTCGGATGCGGGGGAAACATGGGCGTTGTATCCGGTGGGAACTAGGAAGTCAGCCACAAACACCTCTTGTAAGAGTGCTGTATCCACATCCGCAGAGTAATTAGTGTCTCTGAACATGGCCAGTTTATGGGGGGCACGAATGGTGGCAAGATTCATCGTGGCGAGCCGGGCGCGGTGGTCTCGCGGTTCTAGGCGCGCAGTCCGGAACCGTGCGACTGCTACGGTCGCAGGTTCGAATCCTGCCTCGGGCATGGATGTGTGTGATGTCCTTAGGTTAGTTAGGTTTAAGTAGTTCTAAGTTCTAGGGGACTAATGACCACAGCAGTTGAGTCCCATAGTGCTCAGAGCCATTTTCATCGTGGCGATACGATATTGCTGTGTACGGCCATCCTCAGTATTTGCTGAACGTGCGGTAGAAGTAGCCGGCAGGTGGAGACCCACCGGTGGTCCCGCATTGGTGATAATTACTGGCGGGGGCCCAGCCCCAGAGTCGCCGTGGTGGACTCCTGTGCAGACACGCTGGCAGTCTGTTCAACTTCTTCTTCAACGTCATAGGCCCAGGAAGCTGACGACGTGGACATGTGACGGTCACGTATTTCCGGAAGGGGAGTTGCGGATTCGGCAACATGAGTGGCAGGGGGACCGCCGTCATCATTCGTTGACAACGGCGAGGACACGTCCCAGGCTGGGAGAGTAGCCGTCACAGGAGGGGCGCCTGTTGGTGCCGCATCGCGTGACTGGACGCAGTGTGGGAGATCACCGTCAGACTTAAGGTCGACATCTTGCGGGGCCGTCTGAGAAAGGCGTCAACGGAAGGCGTTCATCGTCGCTTCCTGTGTTTGCTAGGCGACCGCTGTTTTCTGATGTGGCCTTCTGAATCAGAATGTGGTCGCCCGTCGTCTGACGCTGAACCCGTCTGGACAAAGGCAGACGTCGGTACGACACCGAGGTCGACGTCCATGGCTCCAAATTCAACATCGGTTTCGGTCTGCAACCCGGACGGTCCTGAAGCGAGCACTGGAGGCGACGCCGTGCTGGTGTCGTCGGCGCGTTGTGCTGACGGGTGACGTAGACGATGCTGCTGGCGCAATCGAGATTGGTACGACGGGGTCCTGTGCAACCTTTTCGTAGGTGATGGGTAAGGACGTGACCGTCGAAGCCTGGGCCTCTTCACGTAACGGCGTCTGTATTAAACGGCGGTGTAAACATTCGGAACGTGCATGTCCCTCCTGGTCACATCCTCCGCTCGTTCGTGGCTGTCCATCGTACATGACGATGGCCCTCATACCGCCAATCAGCGGGTACGATGGGACATGTTTCGTCAGCTCAATTTTTATTTGCCGGACGCCATTTAATACGGCGTAGGTCGTAAATGTTTGCCACTTCTCCACGACGTGACCCAAGACGCTTGCCATATGGTCGGAAAGTGGCAATGACCACATCCTGAGGCACCTCGAACGGGAGCTCAAACACCCGCAATGTCCGGAGACCGAATCCAGCATGGGCGACTGTCACAGCACCCATATGTGCATTAGAGTGTTTTAATTTCAGTCCGGTGGCATGACGGTGAATTATGTCATTGCAAATTTCCTCCGTCGACATCTTGATGTAGACAACACTTCCAGTGATGAAAAAATGTATGCCGATTACGTCCTGGGGGTTCAAACGTACATCCTCACGTAAGAACTGTTCAACTTCGAAAGCTCTGGGTCGTGGATGTTCGGCCTCAAACGTTACTTTGATCGTTGCACGGCGGTAAGAGTGCGCCATGGTGTACGTTAGTACTGGACTCGACAGACACAAAGACCGCGACGCGGAAGTAAACACCGCCGAGAGCGGAGCGTCGGACGGCGCGCGGAGCAGCTCCGCACGCTAGCACGGCTGTGAGCCGACTGGTCCATCTGAGCCACCGAGGGCACAGATGACAGTGCGACTGCAGGGATTTATCCCTTGCACGCTCCCCGTGAGACCCACATTCCCAACTTACGCACTACATTCGTAGTGCACCTGCCCATTACACTCATTACTCGGGGCAGACAATCTTACCGAGCCCCGTAATATTCGGGCAATGCGTGTGCATCCGCACAGAAGAAGGTCAATGGCCGGTTATTCTTAAGCCGGTTATTCTTAACTATACGAATATGGTATTTGTTCTCTCGGACATGTCCGAAAGAACATGTCCGGAAGAACAGATACCATTTTGAGATAGTCATTCTTTCCGGCCCCCATTCGCGACTGCAGCTGAGAAGGAGTGGAATGGTAGTGGTACCAGAAGTACCACACTCTCCGACGCACGATGTAAGTTGGCTTGCGGAGTTTAGATGCAGAAGGAGGATGGAGGAGTTTAGTGTTTGACGTCCCGTCGTCAACGAGGTCTTAACTATACGAATATGGTATTTGTTCTCTCGGACATGTCCGAAAGAACATGTCCGGAAGAACAGATACCATTTTGAGATAGTCATTCTTTCCGGCCCCCATTCGCGACTGCAGCTGAGAAGGAGTGGAATGGTAGTGGTACCAGAAGTACCACACTCTCCGACGCACGATGTAAGTTGGCTTGCGGAGTTTAGATGCAGAAGGAGGATGGAGGAGTTTAGTGTTTGACGTCCCGTCGTCAACGAGGTCTTAACTATACGAATATGGTATTTGTTCTCTCGGACATGTCCGAAAGAACATGTCCGGAAGAACAGATACCATTTTGAGATAGTCATTCTTTCCGGCCCCCATTCGCGACTGCAGCTGAGAAGGAGTGGAATGGTAGTGGTACCAGAAGTACCACACTCTCCGACGCACGATGTAAGTTGGCTTGCGGAGTTTAGATGCAGAAGGAGGATGGAGGAGTTTAGTGTTTGACGTCCCGTCGTCAACGAGGTCATTAGAGACAGGGCACAAGCGCGGATTGGGGGAGGATGGGGAGGAAACTCGGCCGTGCCATTTCAAAGAAATCATCCCGGCATTTGCCTGAAGCAATTAAGGGAAATCATAGACTACCTAAATCAGGATGACCGGACGTGGGTTTAAACCGTTGTACTTCCGAATGCGAGTCCAGTGTGCGCCACCTTGCTCGGTCTGGCTTGGAATACCAGGCGACCTGGTAGTGGAGTTCTAGGTTTGAATAAATGGAACGGTATCACCAGTTCCGGCAGATGTCCTACATACAACGGCCAACCTCCAGATGACGTTGGTCGCAACTGGGACGCTGGAATTCCTTTTCATTTTTTTCTTCGACAAAAAACGAGATGATATTGTGTAGCTGTTACACCATTTATTATCTACATACCGTGAATTATTTGGTTTTGAGAATGAAGTTATCAAGCTTGAAACAAAAATTATTCTGTTTCTGTAATGACACGTTGCTGTAAGTGCCTAAGTGACTAATATTTTTCGCGACTTAAAATATATTTATTGTTCACAAATGCCTTTTCGGCAATGTAGCTATCCTCAAGTCTGCGCTACTGTTGTACCAGACGAAAATACACTCGTCGGTACAATGGCGGGTTCTAGGGTTTGCTCTGGGAGGAGATCGAGTAGATACTATAACATACAAAATTCAACTTCACTATATTATAACATAGAAAAGAGGAATTACTTAACTGTTTACAATCCATTTGCACAGGAGTATTTACAACTGTCTCTGAAAAGTAACGTATCACTTGATACAAACAAATTATAAGTCTGTCACTCATAGTGCATTTGACAATAACTTTCAAGTAGAATTCTGTCTATGCATCGATTATTCTGCTGGTCCGCTAGAAGATGATGTGTCATCTTACCCGATGAGGCTGAGCAGTACTGTTGCCTGACATAAGTAGACGAGCCGAAGCGACGGCGCACATCAGGTCAGGATCCACAAATAGTGGCCATAAATAAAAGAAAATAAAGTTCGGAGTTAAAAAGTTTCGTTTAATAGATAGGTTAGAGTAATGTTTGGACTACTGAATCCCCGTCTTAAAAACGGTCATCTTCCGCAGGTGGAATTCCGTCCTGGTGAAATATTTTTGTTCAGTGAAATCAGAATGAATTTTAAGTTGAGGCTACTCCTTTAGGTACCGGTATGCACTTAATTACGAACACTTCTTTTATTATTTAATCATTACTTAACAAATGATTTTTGTTAATTATCTTCTTAGCGAAATGCACGCAAAAAGTTGTAAAACACGAGCGACAAAATGAGATGAGTTTTAGATACACGACTTTCTGCCTTCTTCTTCATTCCATTCTGAGGTGTGTGTTATTACCATCGTGAATCAGTCTTAAAATCCAGCTACTACACGTAGTTCCGGCTTTGAGCAATTTTTAATCGACAGTTGCAAATTGGCGTCATTTACACTGACGGAAATGGAGTTGAAAATCTTACTAAACTACGAATAAAACACATATAATAATAATACAATTGTTATTTCTATAATATTGCTAACAAACTATTACAAAATAAAAATATCAATACTAAATTTAAAAATATTATATTTTAAATATACTAAGAATATACTAAGTACTCATCATAAAATAATTATATTATATCATATCCATAAGCTTTTCCATAACAGCTTTAATTCTGTTAAATTACATTGTACTATTACATATTGTTTCTTTGCGGAAAGCATCTCCAAGGACAATGCAAACTTAGTCGTCGGAAGCTGTTGCTCTGTTGGTACCTTCTACAGAGGGTTACGAGGGATCGACGCTGAGAATGATGATGAAGATCCAAATGTCGATTGGCAAGAAGATGAAGAAGGAAATGAAGAACAAGAAGCTCAAGAGGAAGAAGATTAAGAATTATAAAACTTTCAATTTTTGTTACCAACATAAATTTTCTGTCATAAAGACAGTAATAGAGGCAGTTCTGTAGTAAAGTTTACCATTAAAATTTTAAATGTTCACCGAAAACATTTTTGTTAACTTCATTATTTATTTCCAGATTTTTTCGCTTTATTGGATTCACTTTTTTGATGTAGGAATGATTGTCAGAAGGGCCCGAAACCGCGTTGTACCTATTTTTGTCCATACGGAAGCAGATATTGCAATTTTTGCCAGGTTTTCAAAATTTTAGCACGTTGTGAGGCATAGCGAAACTTTTCTGAGGGTGGTTACGCCGGTGTCGCTCATTCGTCCATGCGATTTGCAGCGACTGTCTTTTTCTTGAGGTTGCGTTGAGAGGTACCACCAATCTTGCTTTGGCACCTCACTCTTCGGATAGTACCACAGCTACAAGAACGCATCCTCAACCACATGTTATTATTATTATTTTCGATTATTCCCATTTAAAGAGAGCGTTTGAACTTGAATTCTTTTATGATGATTGTTTATGTTTTTTCTAAGCCCAAATTTTCATCTTGTGTTCACTGTGTGTTTCTTTCGCTCCTCTGTCCATTTGCATTCTGGTCTCTTCTGTGTTGTGGTGTCAAATTTATGTTTTTTGATGATGTTCCTGATTTCAGTTCTATTTTCTGCATCGTTTACTGTTATGTCTGCTTGTCTGAGGTCCTCTTCAATTTTTTTTATCCATTTTGTTTTTCCCCTGCCTGAGTTGATGACTTTAAGAATTCGCTTTGAAATTCTGTTTTCAGTCATCCTGTGGATATGTCCGTAGATCTGCATTCTTCTCTTCCTTATTGTATCCGTAATCTTGTCTGTCGTTTGTATATAATTCTGATGTTGGTCTCTTCTTCCTATCGGGCCAAACATTTTCATGAGAATTTTCCTTTCTTGTTTCTCTATTTCTTTGATTTTAGTTTGCCCACCTATTTGTACTTACAGTGCCTTCGGAAGTACGACAGTGTTGTAGTACCTCAATTTTGCGTTAATGGATATCGACTTTTTGTTATAATAGTTCCACGTGAGTTTATATGCTTTCTGTAGTTTTTTTATTCTTTCCTCATTGGCCTTTCGTTGATCCCTGATGGCTGGATGATTTCTCCCAGGTACTTAAAATGTGGTACTTGTACCATTTTCCCATGGGTTGTCACAATAGGCAGTTTGACTTGTGGCACTCTTTCTATGTACTGGGTTTTCTCGTATGAAATTTGCAGGTCAGTTCTTTGTGCAATTTCATGTAACTTCTCTATGGCGTTAGTGGCTTCTTTTCTATTATTTGTGAGGATTGCAAGGTCATCTTCAAAAGCTAAGCACTTCACATTGAATCTATTATCTTTTATAATGCCAGTTTGGATTCCTCTGACTTACTTTTCCCATGTCCTGATAATTTTTTCAAGAATGATATTAAAGATCAATGATGAAAGTCCGTCACCCTGTGGCAGTCCAGTTTGGATTTAAAATGGTTCAGAGAGATCCCCCATAAATTTAACCTTGGAGACTGTGTCAGTTAATTTTTACCGAATGATTGCTCTTGTTTTTCTGTCAATGCTCAATTCTTCCAGCGTGTTGCAGAGCGCTACTCTGCCTATTGAGTGGTAGGTCTTTTTAAAATCTACAAAAGTGACCACTGGGTTTCGGGTGTTTCTCATCTGGAGCATCATTTTCAGATTCCAGATCTGTTCTATGCATGATCGTCCCTTGCGAAAACCAGACTGGTATTCTCCTATTATTATTATTATTATTATTATTATTATTATTATTATTATTATTATTGTTACTGTTATCATTATTATTGTTCGCAGTGCGATTTTTATTTCCAAAGCTCTGTGCTTCAATACCCTTTTTGATTTGATTAATATATGGATATGTTTCTGGTACTTCTAATAATTTCCGGGTATGCAGCCGGATCCCGTCGATATTCTGCCACGATATTTCGGCCCAGAGACGTCCTGCCATCATCAGGTGAGTACACAACTACTGAAGAGACCAGGTGCAGTCGCGGTATTTATGCCGAATAAATACCGCGACTGCATCTGGGCTCTTCAGTAGTTGTACATTCACCTGATGATGGCCGGACGTCTCTGGGCCGAAATATCGTGGCAGAATGTCGACGGGATCTGGCTGCATACCCGTAAATTATTAGAAGAACAAATACGCCGGGAAAATTTCAGAAGTCACATGTTTCTGGTATACTGTAAAATTGTCGGTCTCCGCGGTCGAGTATGGGGGAGAGCACCAGACTTTGGCACTAGAGGTGCTGGGTTCAATTCTGAGCAGTTGCAGGGATTTTCTTCTTTACAGTGTCTCCAGGACGGTCCCATGTCCAGTAAGTCTGCTAACAATTGAGTACTGGTGATTCCTCCCGGTCTAAAACGCGGCCGGGTTATCGGACGGCCACCTCCCCCTTCTAGTTGCACTCCTGCTTCGGTCAGACCAAGAGTCCAGGCAGACAGGCACCTGTGCCACGTACTTCACCTACTATGAATATGATATTGATGCAGGTGTTGAAACAAAATAAAGTCAATAATCTCCGAAAATATGGTTACTCACCGTTATATTTCAGTACTGAATAAGCCAGTTTGCAGCCGAAACCAATGGTATCTGTTTCGTGTTACCTGGCCAAAGAACAGTCCCTGGACCTGCCTTCGGGAAGGCAGCTAGGCCGGATTGAGTGGCCTAGCGGTTCTAGGCGATACAGTCTGGAACCGCGCGAACGCTACGGTCGCAGGTTCGAATCCTGCCTCGGGCATGGATGTGCGTGATGTCCTTAGGATGGTTAGGTTTAAGTATTTCTAAGTTCTAGGGGACTGACGACCTCTGTATTTAATTCCCATAGTGCTCAGAGTCATTTGAACCATATTTTTTATGTCATAAGGTTAGTTAGGTTTAAGTAGTTCTAAGTTCTAGGGGACTGATGAGCTCAGAAGTTAAGTCCCATAGTGCTCAGGGCCGTTTGAACCATTTTTGAAGGCAGCTATGGAAATGACCGACTTCTCTCCCCGTTGTCGTCCGATCTGAGCTTCTTCCCCGTGTCAGTGACGTCGGTGTCACCGGGCCGTTAAACCCTAACCTACCTTCGTACTAGCTATTACTGTCTGGCCGTGACCACAGCAGTCCACACGTTGCCGACTCACATCAGTTGACTATGGCGGCACCCATGCCAACCTAACTCAAAAAGTTATTCTAGACCCACATGAAAAGCTTATGCATCTCTGGAGATCGAATACTTCACGTTGGTGGTCACGAATTCCACGTGTCGTCGTCCATTACGCGACTGACGCTTAGATTAGACGACAGTACCAGGGGCGAGGTCATCCCACAACGAACTGTTCCACTCTCAAAGGCGAGTGAAATGTTCCCTCTGCAACACGGCAGCTTTCTCGGACGCGATGGACGATCAGCGCATGTAGCACGAGTCTTTCCGTGTATCCACCCTCGAGCAGGCCCGTCGTTCCAGAGCCGTGAAAGATGCGACCGTTCCCTGTTTGTTTCTTTAGTGTCTCGTGGAAGGGGTACGAGATTCCCGGCGGCCTCGGAATTTAATCAGCGTACGGTGGGCTCTGTTTACTACACTAGAACGAGCGGCCGTGAATTAAAACCTGTTAGGGAAAGCTTAACGCCCGCTGCAAATGGCGAAGGCCGCGCCGCTAAACGGATCCTTAAAGCCGGCCGCGTACTCGTAAACACATCCCGCGCTGCGTTGCTGCCCGCTGCGACGTGTTTTATGGCTGTGAGCTTCTTTGTGAGGCCCAAATTTGGGAATTACTGTGTGGGTGGGGCTGGAAGAATAGGCGATGCTTTGCTGCAGCCTATGCTTTTGTTTTAGTTATGCTTTGTGAAACAGGTAAGAAAAAAACCCGTGTTTGTTGCTGAATGTTTCATTTACATGTACCAAAAACGTTTCACCTGTTTATACTAGCTATCTTCACTGGTCCTAAGATACAAGAAAATTTATTTAAATATATATATATATATATACTGATAAGATATCTGTAGTTATTTTTTGCAGCGCATTTAAGTAGCTAATTATTTACAGTTATACAGTTCTGTATTTCAAACTTACACTGATTTCCATGTCCTATTCATATATCCATGTGAGCCTCTGTGTGTACTAGACACATATGGTACAGGTTTCAACCAAATGGCAGGAAAAGGGCCGCAGTAACTACAAAAGCAGAAATAAGCAATGCTTTAATGCTCATAATAACCAGGAATATGCCACTAAAAGAAAGAAGCTGTTACAGAAAAATGATAGAATTAGTACATTTCACATGAAACCGAAAAACACTTTAAAAGATGTCAAAAACATGCCTACAAAAACACAGAAACAAAACGTAGTACAAAGCAATCCAGCAGCACCAATGTTCAGAGTGCAACCAATAATACATAAAACAATTTTCCGACCAGACCACTTGTTAGTTTCAAGAACGTTCCCACAAATCACATTGCAATGTTTGCAACTCATTCACTTAATTGAAGATTTCAAACTAGAGAACTCCTTATAATTAATACAAAAAATAAAATATATAAATATCCCTTTAACTTCAAAACTGGTATCCTTGGGTGTGAATGCTATGTACACATCAGTCCCACTTGGTGACACAGTTAACATCAAAAAGAGCAACTGACTGGAAATCGAAATCTGAAACACGGCTATATCTGATACGAAACATAACAGTAATCTCTGAGCAAAACTACTTTCAATTTAACAATTCATTCTGTTTAAAAAGGAAGGCCTCCCAACGGGAAGCCAAATGCCATACACACCAGAATATATCCTAATGAATCACACTGAAAACAGAATTTTTGCAAAAGTGATAGAAACTAAAACATATAAAGTATTATACTGGCACAGATATGTAAACAATATCTATGCTTCATAGGCAAAGCACAAGAACATAAACAGCTCACACGGGCAGTTAAATGAGGTACAACAAAATATTCAAGTAGAAAAAGAAGAAACATTACACTAACTAAGCCCAAAAACATAAAATGTAACAACAGAGACAGCTTCAACATTTTCAGAAAGAAACAGCTACAGACATCATAATATGCAAACCCACATTCCCAAAAAATCGCAGCTATCAGACATATGAGACGTAGAGTGTGCAGAACAACTGTAGGCAAAGATAATTATAAAGAAGAACTAAACAAAATCAACGTCGCTCAAAAAACACATACAACAGCAAACCAGTACATGAGCCACAGAACATCACTAAAAGGAAAGTGCAAACAGAAGGCAGCAAAATTAAAAACATTCCAGACACACCAATGCATATCAGTAATACTCAATGGACATGCACACCAGAAAAGTCATTACTCGACACAAACAGAAAATGTTACCGCCACAGCGGCACAAAAAGAGACATGGCAATGTATTGCTGTAACGACAAAAGAAAGAGAATGCTCACTATACAAGAATAATGGTTTAAACAGAAGACCACAAATAAAAATGGAAGTATGACCAAAAGAGCTATAACAAAAGAACAATATCAAATTAATTCCCAATTTGCCATCAATAAAAAAAAGTAAAGAAAGTCACTCACACACACACACACACACACAGAGCCTCAGAGTCTCATGTCTCCTCAGTCAACCTTAAAGCATGTGAGCAAGAACATGTGAAGTGTGCTATATGATAGGTTATGTGGAGTGAAATACTTAAATGTAACCTGTTACCTGGAAACAACCTCTACAGTATGCATCTACTATTCGTATATACAAAAGATCATTAGTGTGTACAAAAGGGCGTAAAAATGAATCTAAGTCTGAGAAACACAAGCATATAGTTGTAAAATGTTAAATCACTAAATAAACTGCCAACAATCATTGTAGATATCTTATCAAATTACGTGCAGTTAACCAATTTGCCTGTATACCATAGGAAACTGAAGATGCCTAGCAGGAACTGACGAAATATGTTTGGTACACACAAATAAAACGTTCAGTTACAAAAGATGGAATTTTTTTTTATCTATGTGACAAATCACAATTAAAGTAGTGACCGAGGAGAAACGGCCGCAGATAATAAAAATATTTTTGTGTTAGTGTTGCAGTATGTGCGAGGTAGCGCAGAAGTTCAGATACAGCTGTCGTGTGATGACTGAGCGTAATTAAAATCCGTAGCCCGTCCATCAGATTCAGATTTTGCACAAGAAAAATGTTGACACGCCTTTCTAAGCCATCAAACAGTGTGAACTCGATCTACAGCGATGAAATTATGGAGATTGTTTGGGGATATTTTCTAAGTACTCCGTTGCAAGGCACCAGCGGTTACTGATGGCTCGTTACTGGAGCTGCGCCCCACCAAAGCTTCGGTTCGGTAGTTTTGGTACAATATATAAATGACATAGTAAATTGTAGGAGTGCCGGTAGTACTGGAAGTATTGGTAGGGAAAGAAACATAAATGAATGTTTGTGAGGGAAATTGGGAGCTGAAGACTCCTCTTTGTTTTTTGTTTGTTTTGCACATAGTAATGACTGCACAGTGTTCAGGGTTAGTGCACTACGTATTCTATATCTCTACAAAATATAAATTGCAGTTCATAAGTAATAAAAACTTGTTGATTGCATAATTTCTGTGCTTTTATGTAACCAAAACAATTACTTTTGATACAAGTGCACTTTGCATGCATAAACATAAAAAATTGTGTTATTGTTGTTGTTTTCTGTATTCCAAAGAACGCTCATCATCACCATCAAAGGCAAGAGTTTCCGTTTATTATCGATAAGTGCGAAAGTTATTCGTGAATAATGGAAAAATGTTTGTATAAGCTCGAGGAAGTACTGAAGCAATGTTTGATATGATTTTGTTTTAGTCTTTTTCAAATTTTACCATTTTTTTGAATAAATTGCGTTTTATAACTCTCTTTGATAAATATGTATTGTTTCTTTTATTTTTACTGCAACATTCAATTGTTACACGTTCTAATTAAACAATTTTCGAATGAAACCTTAATTAAATATTGGCCGTTACAATTTTGCTATAAATACTGTTTATCTTTAAGTAACAAACACGAGGATAACTATGTAGAACAAAAACGTTCCGTAGGTTACGCAGCACTTTACGTATCCTCACCCAGTTCCAAGTCGGTTCGCTGCTTCCAACTTCTAGGGGAATCTATTTAAGACACTGATCGCATTTACGAACAAAGCGGTCAACTGAAGTAGCGCCTGTTAGGTAACGGATAGGTAAAGTGGCTACGATCTTAACTGACCAAACCTACTGGGAAAAATACCTGACTACGCTTACTTGTGATAGTCTACGATAGTCTACAGTTAGTTTTACAACTCTTCTCGTTACAAAGTAATTGCGTTTCATCCGGACAACAGTGAGTTAGTCGTCCTTGTTCGTGTTCCATGGTCATCTCCGTCACCAGACATGACGTCAATGGACTTACTTTTCTGGGGGCATTCGAAGAGCCCAGTTTACAAGGCTGTAGTTGACACTCATTTGGACCTGGTTGCAGAAATTGTCACAGCTGTAGAAGTAGTACAACAAACTCTTATCTTGACCACGTAAAAAAGTCGATGGTGTGTTGCAGTCATCCACCGTGACCAAGTCGATCGTAAGGGAAAAGATATGCAGAACAGATTTAACACATTGTGATAAGAAAGTACGTCTTGAATAATGACTTCTTGGCTGTTCTTGCAAATATTTAAGGATCGGTTTCGTAGCCTAGGAGCTATACCATAAGGTTAGATATTGCGAATCAAGACACTGAAGTTGCAACATGGAAAGGACTGAACATTTCTTGTCTATAAACAGACATTTCTTGTCTATGAACAGACGATCCTTGTCTGCTCATAGACAAGGAATGTTAATCCCTTCCATGTTACATGACTCACTGTATCTAACCTGATGATGTAGCTTCTAGGCTACGAAACTGGTCGTCAAATAAATTATTTACAAGAGCAGCCAAGGGGTTGTTATTAAAGATGTCTACTAATAGCTGCAGTTGTCCCACACACAAAATAGCATGTAAAATGTAAATGTTTCGCCTCAGCAATGTTACATTACAGTGTCATTCGTGTTGTTCGTTTTGGTGATTGAATATAAAAGGATTTTTGTCAGGTTGTGAGGATTTTTTGACAGAAACAAAAGTAACTGCTGCACAAATTGAAAAATCATAAATGCATTATTGTTCTCTAACGATCCACAGGAGACTACGTGTCCCTTTTATCAGACTACTCAAAATTATTCGTGAAGTTTTACCCGCAGAATTCGGGTTCACCCAGCCCACAAGCATCATACTATCTTTCAATGTCATTGACGTCCGTTTGTTGTAGAATCTGAGAACATCTTCTGAACTTAAACATAGTGAAGTAGCTATCTCTAGCAGAATGGACTCCTCCATGGACACCACTGGTACTCGCAAATACGGCGGTTCAAACCCTCATTCGGTCATCGATTTTCCGTGGTTTCCTAAAATCGGTGTAAAAAGGCATGGCCGATTTGCTTCCCCACGCTTCCCCTTTCGAACTTACGTCACGCTTCTAATAACTTCTGCACGATCCCTAATTTCTCTCATCTCATCTTTGTTGTTCCTACATGCAATTAATTTGGTGGCAGTAGAACTGTTCTGTAGTTAGCATCAAATACCAGTTCCTTAAACTTTCTCAGTAGTGGTTCGTAACAAGAACGTCGTCTTTCTTCGAGGGATTCCCATTTAAGTTCAGGAAGCATTGACGGAAGCAGCATTTTCCAGAGTAAAAGCTGTGAAAGAATCCTTATGGGACTATACTGAGGACGTACATACGGCAGTGATGGCGTTCTGCTTAGAAATTACCAAAGACAAGGTGGTCTTTAATATTTTGAAAGGGATGCCATAAGAAACCAGGCCAAGCGTCTTGCTTACTGGTAAGATTTACAGATTTCTTGATTAGAATAAAACAGATAAAACGGTTATGGACACACTGAATATATCTGATTTAGTGATGGAAATCGGAGTGTTGGGGGGGGGGGGGGGGGGGGGGCAGAATCCAGTCAGTGGACACTACGCTGCCAATAATGGCGAGGAGCTTCAGGCGCACCTTGCCACCGCACTGCTACTGTATATTGCGGGCTGTTCTCAGAATGCGTGTCCCTTTTGTTTGCACTGTTCTCGGTTCATAGCCGGCTTGTATTTCGCTCGATTTCGGCAGTAACTTTTCTTTAATTGATCACTGATGGTACTGTACGTATCACTGAGTAGGTAAATTTTCTAGGTTACAGGCCATTGGCAGTAACTCCCACTCTGTTTCAGGTCATTCATTAAATGTTGAAGGGACGGTTCGTTTTGAATTAAGAATTGGAGACCTTACGTCACTGTTAAAGTTTATTGCGACTGAAGGGCGTAATACCAAGGTATTGTTGCGTTGGGATTTTTTCCTTGCTATTCAATGTGTGTTAGATTATGGAGGGAACGGTTTTCTCTTCAAGTTGCAGACCTATAGGGGATATAGGTGCCGTTGTCATGTTGGCCTTGGCGATGTCTTTAGTGTCCTGACTGGTGATACTAAACAGAATGTAGGTCACTTAGCCGAAGTAGGCGGCGTGCAGTTATTACAGTTGTCTGACGAGTTTTTTTGAGGTCTTGACGGACAGATTAGGTGTTACTAACAAGATTCAATATCATATTCACTTAACTAATCAGAGTCTTGCCTGACAGAATCTGTTCTGTCTTTTGCCATTAAAGATGCAGGAATTACACAAAAATCATAAATCAGTTGTTAGAAGATGACATTATCAGACCTTTCGCCTTACGAGCTCCTATTTTGTTGGCGGCAAAAACTAATAACGAAGGGACCAGTCGTCGATTACCAAGCCTTAAATCGAAAGGTGGCGTTGGAATCTGTTCCGTTTCCTGACTCACATAACTGTTTCACGTGGTTACTGGATCTTAAAATAGACTGTTACCAGATACCCAAGATTGTAGATTCAAAGCAGTTGATAGTGTTTGAATTCAACAAAGTTAGTCTCTCCCCAGTGGCGGTGTTTTTGTCTCACCTCTTAGTTTCTGTGTTGGGGGACCATAATTTAAGTGCATCCACAACCACTTAGATGAGTTGGTCATTTATGGAGCATTATTTACTGATCATTTAGAGCATCTTAGGCATGTGTTGGAGCGTCTGAGGAAGAGGGATTGACCATTAAGCCGTCAAAAGTGGATCTAGCCCACAGTAAGATCTCCTTTTTAAGGGACATAATATCAGGCAGGGGAATTAGTGTCGATCAGGTTTGCATCTAAACTATTTAAAAGTTTTTACTGCCCACAGACAAGAAGGTCATTACCCGATTCATAGACGTAGTGAATTCTTTTAGAGAATGTATCCCCAGCTTTGCACCACTTGCAACCCCACTGATGCAGTTAGAAATTCTAATGGGAAGGTTCTCAACAGGCAGCCTTTGACGCCTTGAAAGAGGCACTGAGAAACATTCCTCTGCTGTATATTCCTGATTTCAACTTGCCGTTTATTGTAGAGTCAGATTCGTCCAATTCTGGGGTGGCAGCCGTTTTCTTGCAAGAACAGGATGGAGAAGAGAGGCCTTTCCTACATGCCTTTCATTTTGTTCCTTATTATAGCCTCTGAATTACTTCGCAAACTTATATTTTTAAATAATTTTTGAGGATTAGTCTAGTCTGCTTCTGAACTCATTTAAATGACTCTTTGATCTAGTTATTGGCGTCTGAAAACTATTTTAAATGACTTTTTACAATAATTTTAACACATGGTGTAATCTACTTTTGAGCACATTTGAATAACTTTTTGATAGTGTTTCTTATTGGAACCTTTACAATATTTTGATCTTAGGCGAATTACCGTGCAGTAATTGTACTGCATTAGTAAAGATGCTCAGATTAACTGTGTATGGTTGGTGTAAATTTATTGTATTCAGATAAAATTGTTTATTTTTTTGCTGAGCCTGTGTTAAGTGTTTTACCGCTCCTGTATCCCCACATTTATACTATTTCAATGCCAAATGCCATCACCTCTGATGAACACTCGCAGAACATAAGTAGTCTTCAAGTAAGTCACATATCTGGGAACCTAAGTTACATGTTCGGACCCTCGTTATCAGTCTGCAGTGCAACGCCATGTCAAACGCTTTGCCGGAATTTAGGAATATGGAATCTGCCTGTTGCCTGTCATCCATAGTTCGCAGGATATAAAGTGGGGAAAGGGCATACGGTGTTTCTCATGTGTGATGCTTATTAACTCGAACACAGTATTTCTTGGGTTGCGAAAAACTATTGACTGAGTATCACACCAGGACTTACAGGGGAAAAAGCAATCGTGTAGGGCAGTAAGGAAATTTAAAATGAGGATTTCTTGCTTTGGAGGACACAGCATGTTATCTTGGGTAGAAAGGCATAGACAGATATCGAATCTCAGGCGTTCCCCACGGATGAGAGATATGACCCTCACTATTAGTGGTATATACTAATGACTTGGAAGACAATATTAATGTAGTAACCTGAGGCTTATTTCAGATGATGAATTAATGTATAGTAAAGTAATGTCTAAAAATATCTGCACAGGTATTCAGTTTGATTTTGATAAGATTGAAAGCGGTGCAAAGAATGGCAATTTGCTGTATGTACATAAAGGTACAGTTCTTCTCTTTACAAAGCGAAGAAAAACGTAACATCGTATCATTGCAATAATAACCTCCTGAGTGTAAGAATTTGGAGGATATGAAATGGACTAAACACATAGGCCAATTCATAGGTAAAGCAGGTGACAGGCTTAGGTTCGTTGGAAGGATACTGGGGAAATTCAGTCAGTCTACAAAGGAGATAGGTTTCAAATCAAACGTGCGACCCATCCTAATATATTGTTCAATTGTGTGGGGCTGACAAGGGACTTTGATCGTGTAGGAATAAGAGCAATATAAATGGTCAATGTTTAATTTAACACACAGGGATGTTGGAAACCAGAAATGGGAGACCCTTGGACGTAGACTCTATCAGTTACGTGAAACCTGAGTTACAGAGTGTCAAGAGACAGTATTAAGTAAAGAATCGAGGAATACGCTATAGTCCCCTTCACATCGTTCCCGAAAAGACTCCAAAAAAGAGGGTAAGGTAAATACAGCACGCGCAGAGCCATTTAAAAAGTCATTCTACACGCGATTTATACTCGAATGGAGCGCGAAGAAACTATAAGACATGGTACAGTGATTTTCAGAGTATGGTTGTAAATGCGGATGTAGGACAGCTGAATGATGCAACAATGTGAGTGTGGCTACTAATGAATTAAATGTGATTTTTTGTCCTTTAGATTATAACAACAATGATTGGTACACCCGCAAATGACTCAAACTGGCGTTTTCTTATTAAAAAAAGCTTCCACCAGATGCTAACGTTTTGGGCAACTAACATGGCGGTCGTCCGCTTCAGGTTTGTGATGCCATGACAACTACCCTTACTGTAGTATCAAGAATTTTACATCCATACAAATGTATCTTCCGTACCTGACGACAGCGTAATAGCTGAAAACCAATTTGTAAAAAAAATAATATTGTAGAATATTACACCAGTGGCGTATACTATTTCATTCATAATATGTAAAGATCTGCGAGTTTCCATTACACAAATTCTCCTTTGAATTATGTCTCCCGTCATTTTATTGATTACTTTGTTGTTTGATTGTTTTGCTTTAATAATTATCTTAGTTTCCGTTTTTTTTTAAATCAACATTATTCAGATGCTGATTTTTATCGCAGCACTGAAATTAAAAATTTTTGTTACTGTTCATACTGAACACAACATATTTCAGATAACCCCACAGCCAGAAGTAACACGGATTAATCAGGTGATCGGGATGGTGAGGCTGTAGGGAAATGGCGGCTGATAATTCTAGCATTTTCGAAATGGTGCTTAACTGGATTTACAACGTGCGGAGGTGCGGCATCTTGCATAAAAATGATCCCATCCACACAGCCACGTTGTTGGAGAGCTGGAATGATGTGGTTGCGCAAAATACACTCTTAGCGCTTACCAGTGACGGTACAGGTAACAGGATGGGTAACACCTGTCTCTTCGAAAAAATATGTCCGTGTGATAAATATTGCCGTAAATCCGTGCCATACAGCGACCTTTTCAGGATGAAGTGGTACTGGTTCTACATCTACATCTACATCTACATCTACATGGCATATGGATTTTCCGTTGCCTATATTCGACAATTCTGTGTATTGACATATCCTGGCAGGTGGAATTGGGCCACGTCTGTCCGCAAAATCTTCCACGGCCAGTCATTGCCCACTTCCAAGTCAGCAAGAAATTCTAAAGCAAAGGTCAACAGGAAGCAACTCGTGCACATGGTAATTTTGAATCGATAGCAAAAAAGGATGTTTCGTAGGATTTTATGCACCTTGCTCACGGAAATGTCCAATGTTCGGGCAATTCTCCGTATACTACACGTTTGCACACCACCACTCGTCTCCTCCTGCATTGTTGTGTCCACTGCTTCCACTGACATTGAATCAATTCGTTTCCTCCCTGTACCAGGTTGCAAACCCGTCCTTTCGAATTTCCGATTCATTTTCTCCAGACCCATGACAATCATTGGACCAACGCCTTTTTTCAATCCCTCCACTGTCCGGAAGTTCCGGAGAGCGAGGTGTGCACAGCCATCATTCTTGTAATACAGCTTCACAAGCAGAGCGCGAGCCTGCACTGAGACAGTGCGGGCGCGAAAGGAGGAAAAGCCATGAAACCAGCGTGTTTATGCCACCTTCAAGGGGCCATGCGCATGACAGGTATTTTCATTTATGTATTATACAGCGCCATCTATTGATTAATTTTCACACTCTTTGTTTTTCCTCTGCCATTCGTTTTCCTCCTTCTCCGATAATACTCCGTTGGAATCTGACGTCATTTTGACCAATGGTATTATTTCTACAGCATTTTGAAAGTATAACTTTAATTATATTCACCCTGTATGCGAGAATATATATATATATATATATATATATATATATATATATATATATATATATATATATATATCACTTCCAAGCTATCCTTTTGGTGGGAATTTCGAATTTTGGCGGAATTTCTTTGTCCCGGGACTGTGCTGACATCCCACCCCACCCGGGAAATTAAATTGGCAGTACCCTTTCTAGGACTTGAGCTCTGGTCCTCCTGGGTGGAAAGTACAATTGCACTCCCCAACACAATTAATCCACCAAAGGCGCTTAGGATTGATGGGAAATTAGAAATGGCTTTGCCCTTTCTTGGACTCATACCGTGATTCTACTGAATGGAAAGCTCAGGTGCTCCCACCAACGCATGGAAACTGTACAGACGCGGGAGAAGAAGGGTTAGGTTAGTGTACTTCATTTATTTTGGTTGGGAACCTGAAGCAAAGATCGATCTTAATTACGGAATTAATCACAAAAGTTGGGACTAATTACAAAACTATATGCATAGCGCTACAAAAGGACGACATAAAAGCGTTATGCCGTTCAAAAACTGGCTATATTATGCAACTGGTGGTATCCTGCTGGGAAAAAAATTCACAATATCACTCGAAACTAAAGACAGACACTCTCAAACTGTACCCCACACCTACAAACGTGCAGGAGAAAGGCAGGGGTGTAAGGTACTACCTTTATTCTTTTTGGCAGAACAATGATCAACTGACGGGATGCTGGTATTGGACAGAGAGGAGTTCAAAATTACCTGTAAGCATACAGTATCTATAGTTGTTTGACGTCAGAGTTCACTACGGACACCTGCTCAAAAACCAACCGGCAGCCCAGATAACCGATGCCAATACATGCTACCACAACCGATGGAAAAAATGCGTCAAAGTTCTAACTAAACTTCAAAATTGTTGAGAAAAAAACCAGCACTCGTAATGGATGGGTCATGATGCAACGGGTCATGATGCAACTGGGGAAAATCACCGTCCTAAAAGACTGCAGAGTTGAATATGTGCTCTCCTCGATAGGCGTCCACAAAGTGCCGAAAATCGTGACTCTCTACCTCCCTCCCCCCGCCCCTCCCTCCATCAATCCATCCACCTACAGGGGGGGGGGGGGGTCACAGGTTTCTTGGAATGGCCAGCTGCTCTGCCGAGTGTCTCATAGTTCCTCTGTCCCCTCGCTGCCAGCCTTTTGCTGCAATCCTCTGCGGTCACTGGCCGCATTTGGCTTTCCACCATCTGGCTGCCACCTTGGGGTGACGCTCGTACGCCAAAACAATGAAGTGCAACTTTTTTATGTAAAATATAGCGACAGAGCCCCAACACCATTCCCTGGGCAGAGAGCGGCTTTGTCTGACAACTGCTCACAGCAGACACACCCCCGCTGCCGTCCCCTTTGCGCCACTCGTGATACAGTTCTTGCTTTTCAGGTGGCCGGCCTAGACAACACGAAAGGGAAATTAAGCAGTGTGATCCCGCACATCCAGAGAATGCACCATATGTCTATTTCAGAAGTCGGCTGTGTGCAAAACAGGAAGGCCATTGCACGTAAAGCGATCGCAGACATACGCCGACATCCCACAGATAAATGATTGCTATTCCGACCGAGGGAGAGCTACAGCCTCATGGGGAACTTGCCCGCCATTCTGCGTTGGACTATTTAACATCAACTTGACTCCGATAACAATTGTCCTCTTTCCACAAAAATAGGCAAAGTCCATTTTATTTTAGTTTTATGAGCAAAATCAGTATAGTTTTTACATTCGACTACAGTAGCATCTGATTTTTGTGACGTCCAATGAAAACCACCACCACTGATCACAAATGATCAGCAGAGACATGTCCACCATCATGTGTAAAATTAGGAGAAGAAACGTTGACTATTTTTCAGCTAAAATAACCGATCACCGCAGTATGTCCTTGTCCTCTCGAAACGGTCATCGGAATAACAAAAAAGCAATAATTTTAACTCCAAAGAAAAATATAACAATGTATATTAAGCAATTTCTTTCAGCCTGTTGAACAGATTACATGACCTGAGAGCGTCTCTTGGGTTCAGTGTCTGTAAATAAACTGTCATGCTAGTGAAATAACATTAAAGAATACAATATTTCATGTCATTGGCTCACATGTCAGGAGAAACACAATCATTTTACATTCTACAACAACAAGCTATAATTCATGAGACTGCAGTTGTTTTTTACACTGCGACAGGTCCCCTTTTACCATTGCACTGCTGTATCATACTAGCGTTTACGAAACAAATCGTGAGAGCTTGTCTCGCCATGTGTAGGCGGGAGATTGGAATTTCATTGCAAGATATGGCCTCAGCGGAAAAAAAAGAAACGGTTGTCAAGAAAAAATCACAGACATCCATGCCCGTGGCAGGATTCAAACCTGCAAGCGTAGCGGTCACGCGGTTCCAGACTGAAGCGCCTAGAACCGCTCGGCCACTCCGGCCGGCTGTCAAGGATCACTGTGTGGCGCTCTAGCCATCTCTTTCTCCCACCAGACGGCACGTCGTTGATATCAATTTGATAGGCTAATTAGTTAAATTGATCATGTGAGTCACTTTGCATGGCGAATAATTTTTTGTTCAGCAGTCGGATTACACTCACCAAGTAGGACAACTGGGTATCCATGGAGGAAACACAATGTTTTTTCAAGGAACCCTACTGAGAAATTATATCTGAGGGTGACCACAGAGAGATTCTACAGCCCACAACATACATTTTATGTTAGGAACGCGCTATTAAACACTCGTATCATAACGCTTATGTTACCAACCCCTGCATAAAAAGCAGTCTTGAGTCTACAGGCACGCATGGGTCGCCAATAGTGTTACTCTTTCAGGCAGAAATGCTGCCCACATCTATTCAACCACGTATTTGCACTGGATCCTATAGAGACGTGTTTTAACGATTACAGCCACTGGTGAATCATATTAGTGCCAAACGAGTCACCTTTTTTTTAACCTATCTGCTAAGGATCCCATACATCAAGAACTACAGCTCTGTTTTTTAGACAGTACTTCTGCGTCTTGTAACCGCTCCCAAGTCTCTGCTCTACAGTCCCTGCAGCTTAGTCCATGTGATCGTTCCAATTTAAGTATGACCTGTATCGAAGTCGGAGAGCACTATACCTCTTACTTTCTGCGCCATGTGGGGAAACGGTATGAGCTGAGTTAATGCGACAGGAGAGCGTTTGGAAATGGTAACATGGTGTCATAGCTCCACCAACCAGGTACAGTGTGTAAGGCCAGCCCCCAACGAAGCTTTCCCCTCCAACACGATGTAGTAGAAGAGATAGTATGAGCAGTTACGGTGGTGTTCCTTGTTTGGAAAATTAGGAAGACTGCACATCATACATGGCATGAACGAAGGACGACGATTTTGCTACTGCATTGCGACACATCTCCAAACTACATACAGGTAGTCCGAAGGAGATCTGTGACTCCCAGGGTGCATTCATGTCTATCCTATTAAATATACAGGTATTGGTTCATTGGAGCAGGTGATCCATTATCGAAGTCGCTTCCACAGACTGGTGTAAAGTTTCATCACCTCTACTATAGGATGACCATATCCAACAATCAATCACATGAGAGGGTTCCTTTAGCGTTCCTTTATAAGAAGTTAAATACATTTTATTTCGGTTGTAACGCACCCAGTCAGTGTACTCCGCCATATACTTTGTTTTTTCTACCCTGACTTAGAGACCCGTATCAGCTGTTGCTAAACCAAAATTAACACGTTTCGATTCTCTGGCTCTCATATAGGTATGAAAAGGGGGCCACTATACTTTCCATTACCTTCTTCCAACTAATTTTCAAGGTCATCCAACTACCCACTTTTCACATCTGAAATGTATATTAGACGAACAAGTTGCACTGTATTGTGCTGACGTAGGAGTGTCGCCCCAAGGTAGTGGCCAGATGGTGGAAAGGTGACCGCAGATGATGGCTTCAAAGGGCAGACAGCGAGGGCAAAGAGAAACTATGAGATGGTCGGCAGAGCAATTGGCCATTCCAAGAAGCCTATGTCCCCGCTGTAGGTGGATGGATGAAGGGAGGGGTGAGGAGAGGGAGGAAGAGGGTCACGATTTTCGGCAGTTTGTAGACGCCTGTAGAGGAGAGCGCACGTTCAACTACCAAACCCTCTGCAGTCTTTTAGGACAGTGATTTTCCCCAGTGCATGTGTTGCGTTATGACCCATTCATTACGAGTGCAGGTTTTTTTCACAACAATTGCGAGGTGTAATTAGAACTGTGACGCATTTTTTCCATCAGTGGTGGTAGTGTGTATTGGCATCGGTTACCTTGGCTGCAGGGTGATTTCTGAACAGGCATCTGGTGTGAACTCTGATGTCAAATAACTATAGATACTGTATGCTTACAGGTAATGCAGTTTTTAAACTCCTCTCAGTCCAACACCAGCAAGGTTCGCAGGAGAGCTTCTGTAAAGTTTGGAAGGTAGGAGACGAGGTACTGGCAGAAGTAAAGCTGTGAGTACCGGCCTTGAGTCGTGCTTCGGTGCTCAGTTGGTAGAGCACTTGCCCGCGAAAGGCATAGGTCCCGAGTTCGAGTCTCGGTCGGGCACACAGTTTTAATCTGCCAGGAAGTTTCATATCAGCGCACACTCCGCTGCAGAGTGAAAATCTCATTCTGGAGAATAAAAATTTGTAAAAATCGATTTGTGAGTCGGAAACACCCCTCTCTAAAACAACATATTACCTTTAAATCTACTAATGACTGAAAATGCAACAACTTTGTTAGATCTAATCGTACAGAGCACGTGAGGTATGGCTATTTGCAGATTCACTGTTGATGTCTTTTTCCCCCATTATTCCTCCAAAAACTGATAATTGTTCTAAAAAGACAAAGGAGTCTAATTCGAAACGAAGTACTTCTTGCTGTCAGCAATGGAACTGAGGATGGTTGGAGACGACTTTTATCTCTGGATTACATGCTTTCTATATATTGTCTGAAGTGCTTTTGATAAAGCCTGGCGTAAAACTTTTACATTGGATGACATTGTTGATACGAGTACATTGAGAAGTGTTTATAAAGTTATTTAATTATGAGCTTATTATCGGAATGAGAAAACAAATTTTGTATTTTGTCTTGCGATTTCCATTTCTTCTTTAGATTGTGAAGGGCAGTGCTCCTAAAAGAAAAGGAAGTCCTTATAAGAAACACGACCTCATCGTGAAATATCACGGGCGCGCTGCAAAGAGAAATATTATACCGTTCGGAGCAGCAAGAATGAAATTCCGGCGAGTGGCCGTAAAAGGCGCGCAGGGCGGGCGTATGAAAAATCCGTGGACTCGGTCCGAAATGAAATAAGAGTCCGCAAGAAGAACGGCTCAGCGCGGGAGCGGCGCGCGGGTCGGTGACAAAAGAATACAGGCGGTCCCGCAGAGCGAACGCGAGTCAGAGATGTCTGACAAGTTCTGCGCAGCTGGAATCTCGGCGCACGGTATGGTGACGCCTTTATGATTACCTCGCTGAGAGACCTCAGGAGGCAGCGTGTTGATGAACTTGTCTGCATTTCCAGATAAATAACTACGGCCTGCATGTATCAGAAATGCAGTGTGTTTTACGTACGACGAAACTGGTGTGCCTACCGTTGCTGGGGAACCAGTACAGGGATGGCAGGCTCTAACCACCGCAATACGATCCGGAACGTTCTGCGGCTGGGACAGATACTGCCATTGTGTCTGTGACACTGGACTTCGTGATGTCATAAACTATCCGGATTGAGATTTTCTCTCTGCAGCGGAGTGTGCGCTGATATGAAACTTCCTGGCAGATTAAAACTGTGTGCCCGACCGAGACTCGAACTCAGGTCCTTTGCCTTCCGCGGGCAAGTGCTCTACCATCTGAGCTACCCAAGGACGACTCGAGCCCCGTCCTCACAGCTTCACTTCTGCGAGTCTCGGTCCGGAACACAGTTTTAATCTGCCAGGAAGTTTGATATCAGCGCACACTCCCCTACAGAGTGAAAATCTCATTCTGGAAACATCCCCCAGGCTGTGGGTAAGCAATGTCTCCGCAGTATCCTTTCTTTCGGGAGTGCTAGATCTACAAGTTTCGTAGGGGAGCATCTGTAAAGCTTGGAAGGTAGGAGACGAGATAGTGGCAGAAGTAAAGCTATGAGGACGGGGTGTGAGTCGCGCTTGGGTAGCTCAGATGGTAGAGAACTTGCCCGCGAAAGGCAAAGATCCCGATATCGAGTCTCGGTCGGGCACACAGATTTAATCTGCCAGGAAGTTTGATAGGAACTATCCTCGCTGTACCTCACGTAACCTCTGGCGGTTTGTCCTCTTGCACCATCCTTCTTCGAATGCCTATAGTGTAACATATCTGTCCCGTGGCACTACCGTCGGCTAGTGTTGGTCCGTGTAATGAGTGACAGCGTGAGTACGTGGGATTTATGACGTGGTGTTTCCGTTCTCATTGTAGGTACTGCAGGTACCGAGGGACTTCCCGCCAAGCAGTTTTTTACTCCGTGGTTTTTCCCACTACCACAGCCACCCCTACTGCTAATTTATTCCCGTCGTTGACCAGCGGCAAATGTGCTGTTACCGTCATTGAGGGAGTCGTTTCGATATTGTTTCGTAGACCTAAGCTACTTGACTCCTGTACAGTGCGAGTAATGGAAATACACTAAAAAGAAAAAAAAAACGCACCATGAAGGAATTACTCGAATGGGACGGAAATCCTTTGATGTGACGTGTGAAATAGATGCATAGACATATAAAAGATAACAGTTTCAGCAAAATTTGACGATTTATTCACGAGAAAGAGCTTCACAGACTGAATAAGGCAATAACCCGTTGGTCCACCTCTGGCCCTTATGCAAGAAGTTATTCGTTGGCATTCATTGACAGCTGTTGGATGTCCTCATATCGTGACAAATTCTGTCCAATTGGCGCTTTAGATCATCAAAATAAAAAATAAAAATGGTTCAAATGGCTCTGAGCACTATGGGACTCAACATCTGTGGTCATCAGTCCCCAAGAACGTAGAACTACTTAAACCTAACTAACCTAAGGAGATCACACACATCCATGCCCGAGGCAGGATTCGAACCTGCGACCGCAGCAGTCGCGCGGTTCCGGACTGAGCGCCTAGAACCGCAAGACCACCGCGGCCGGCTCATCAGAATCACCAGATGGTTGGAGGGCCCTGCCAATAATGCTCCAAGTGTCCTCAATTGGGGAGAGATACGACGATATTCTCGGCCAAGGAAGGGTTCACAAGAAAGAAGATAGCAGCAGAAACTTTCGCCGTGTGCAGGCGGGCATTACCTTGCAGAAATAGAAGCCCAGGGTGGCTTGTCATGAAACAGTTGACGTACCGCTCTGCTGCAAAAGTGCCGCAGATGACAACCAAATAGGTTCTATTACGAAAGGAAGTTGTGCGCCAGACCATCGCTCCTGGCTGGCTGGCTGTATGACGTTCAGCAATCAGGATAGTATCCCATCACTCGCTGGGGCGTCTCCAGATATGTCTTCGGCATGGAACCTCATTGAATGAAGTAGAATTGTCGTGAGTGACGTGTCGTGCTTCGAACTAAGCAGCGAAGACGTGTCTGCAGACTCCCCAGACAGCTGCAGTATACCAGTCTGACGGTCGCCAGCCACAGGGCCCAACAGCAAGGAATAATAGCCATGGGTACCATTTCTTTTCACAGCAGTATCCCTTTTGCTTCAACCGCAGCACCCCTACAGCACGGCGCTATGTCGAAGATATTCTACACCCCGTTTTGTTGCCCTTCAGCTCACATTTCAGCAAGATAATACCCGACCGCACACGGCGAGAATGTCTACTGCTTTCTTCGTGTTCGCCAAACACTATCTTGTCCAATAAGGCCACCGGACCTATCGCCAGTTGAAAACGTTTTGAGCGTTATGGATATAACGATCTAACGCGCCAGTTGGATATAATTTAGCACGATATCCCTTTGCAGGACACGTAACAACTCTTTCACTCAATGGTAAATCGAATAACTGCTTTCATAAGGGCCAGTGGTGGAAAGCACGTTATTGACTTGCTCAATTTGTGAAGCTCTTTCTCTGGAAACAGTCATCCGACTTTTGAAACATTTGGTTGTCTGTACATGTGCAACACGTTTACCGATTCCCATCACATGCACATAATTCCTTCGTGAGTCGTTTCTTTTGCCTCAGAGTGTATTAAAACAAGGAAATGGACGCCATGTCTTCTCAATGATGGTCAACGCTATCGGGTGCACAAATAATGTGCTGAGTATACGGACTGGTTTTGCGTGAATACCATTGGGAGTAAGTGCCAAGGCCACTTAAGAATTGCAAATGGTAGAATCATGGCTGAATAGCACGATTCTTGCCCACCTGACGAAGCAGGTGGGAAGATAAGCGAAAGCATATTTTACTTGCAGAGGTCGAGGATAGGTCAAGAATCGATAGTCAAACGCCGAGTGCGCCCAGCGAATGATATTGCAGTCAGATGCAGCTGAGAAGTTCAAATGACTGAGCACTATGGGACTTAACGTCTGACGTTATCAGTCCCCTAGCACTTAGAACTACTTAAACCCAACTAACCTAAGGACATCACACACATCCATGCCAGAGGCAGGATTTGAACCTGCGATCGTAGCAGTCGCGCGGTTCCGTACTGACGCGCATACAACCGCTCGGCCACCGCGGCCGACAAAGCTGAGAAGTAAGGAGATGTAATGACATAACGGGAAGAGGCATGTGATATCGGCTGGGTGTGTGTTCCCAACGCCGTGGGTTAACCGCCGCTAACATTAAGAATTATACCGAATAGTAACAAAGTGTTTTTACAGAAAAGTGGTTATAAATACGGAGTGACGATATTACGCATTCGCTTCTACCACGCACGCCAATGGATCGTAGTGAGGATAACGTGTACACTTAGAACAGCATGTGAAGATATTTTAATGTATTTGACCTGTGTTGAAATTAAACGTGAACAGGTGTTTATGACAATGATAGCGACTGTCTCGTTTTGTGCTTAACTTTACTTCGTACAAACGCTAGCGACTTTCATTAATGCAAAAACCCATATTCCGTGAAGTAGTTCTACTGAGGAGCCAAAATCCGACTGAGAAAGCCCCGGAGCGGTTAAAACCGATCAGCGCTTATCCGTTAAATCATGCTCATTAAAACGAAGGTTACGTTGCCACGTTGTTCGGCCCCTAACAATAGCACATTTAATCTTGGGTGTTTCATACTGATAAATGGAGGAAAAGAGACCACGAAAGAGACAGTGCCTGTTTTCCAAAATTTTAAAGAGAACTTTGAAGATCTGAAAGCAAAGGTTTAGAAAATGTGTAAAATTATAATAACTCCAAGACTGCATTGCGTAAGACGACCCAGAACGCTGGAATTAGTTCGGAGATTCAACTGGATGAAGACTTTTTGAAGTTAACTGAAGATAAGAGTTTTTTGAAAAATGAGGATAGGTCTTGGTCTGACAAAAGTAGGTGTTAGGTGCTGAATAAGCGGGGAAAATTCTGTGTGAAAATGGAACCATTCTTGTGGACGGGACATTTGACAGTTGTTTGAAACAATTAAAATAACTATACACAATATTCTTTGACATCAGAATTAAAGAAGAGGAGTCGAAGGTTTTTTTTCTTTTTTTTCTTTGCTCTCAGACAAAAGTTAAATTATATATAAAACACTTTTTCTGGGTTGAAAACTAAGATGCGTCTGCGGCCACCGAAAACTATACTGCTACACTTGGAAACTGCTACAATTAAAATGATGAAGACAGTGTGCCTCGAAATATCCCTTTCCGGTAGCAATTTTCCCTTCAACCAACTTCTGCGGAACAAAATACTAGAACTCGGACTAATGAAGGAATGCATGAATAGAGAAGATATCCGTCTGCTTTGCCACCTGTGTGCTGCAATGGCACATCTTCCATGAAATGGTATTGATGAAGTATGTATGGCAATAATAGGGGAAATGTCCAGTGGAATAAAGGTCATGAAATTCGCAGACTGTATGGCTAGTTAATGAATAGCAGATCATAGAATATCAATCGAAATGTGGAATGTTTTTAACTAGCGTCATATGACCACGAATGTTGCCGAAGTTTGGCATAGGAAACAAAGTCCCTCAATAAATCGAAATCATCCGACCGTATACTTCCCGGTAAATAAACAAAATTTGGAAGCAGAAAATATTATAGTTGAAATAAGAAGAAAGATTAGACAGGAGTGCCTCTTTAAAAAGAAGATAAAGATACATAGATATCGACGAAAGATTAGAAGGAATTACAACACTATAGAACGACTTGGAATATTTAAGAAGATGTGTGACATTTTCGGCTTTCTGACAGAAAATTGAGTAAGAAATTAAAATTCACGGAATACGAGGAGGATTTTAATCATTTGCAGCAACAGTGTTGTAGGAAGGAAACAGGCAATAAAAAATAAATGTGTGTAGCCAGCCCTAGTGTTGGATAAAACGTGAAGGGATGTCTTCCTACATAATGATTGGCAGAGCCTCCGCAACGTTGCTGCTTTCTCTGACGGTCGGAAAACCGACGGCTAAATTATTTGCAGTCGGGAACACCAAGTTGAAATTCACAGACCATGTTAGGAAAGCCCATTGTACCAACAGCACCGGTTGTCCAATTTCCCCAGGACGCAGATTATTCTTCAGCCTGGAGATAAGGGTCTGGTTTTTGCTTAATCCAGCTAACGGGTAGTGGACTGCATGACTCGGTGATTTTCAAAGGAGAGTGATTTCCACATGAGGATTCATGTTTTCTAGTGCTGTTTCAGGAATAAACTTCTAGAATATTCCGAAATTTATTCGCTGACTGCGAGCTTTTGGCATCAGTTTCATTAGGTGCAGACATTACTACGCTAGAGCCGCCAGGAGAGCGGTAACGCGCTGCTTCCTCGAATCAAGTAGGCGCGCCGACCCCGGATCGAATCTGCCCGCCGGACTGACGACGATGGCCGGTGTGCCAGCCAGCCTGGATGTGGTTTTTAGGCGGTTTTCCACATCCTGCTAGGTGAATACTGGGCTGGTACCCACGTTCCGTCTCAGTTACACGATTCGCAGACATTTAAAGACATTCGGACTATTCCATGCATTACACTAGACACAGACAGTTTTGGGTACACCAATTCCTTCCTAGGGAGGCGGGGGGGAGGGGGTACGGGATGGCGACAGGAAGCTCATCTGGCCTCGGGACACCATTTAAAATTAACATGCCACACACAATTAACAAGTAGAGCCCGCAAGTCGGGATAAATGCTTGGAAAGAGAGAGACCTTACTATGCTAAGCAATAGTGACATGTGAAAATTTGTGCCGGAGCGGGACTAGAACCCAGATTTCTTGCCTATCACAAGTGAACGCATTAACTACTTCGGTTATCTGTGCACGATCCACAGACCGACCCACACGTATGTCCCACTGTCTACATCCTTGTAGTTCACTAAATTCATCACCTAATGCTGCCAGCATTACTTAGATTCCCGCAACATGGAGAATGAGAAACTGGGGAATGGAGACCAATGTTGGTTATCGTTGTGTGTCCACCTAGGCTTCTAATACTTACTTACATACCTGAAAGAACAGACGCTGTTGACGATCGGTCCGGAGAGCGTGCATAGGTAGCGGAAGTTCTTACGGCGACCGTTCGCGATAAACGAGAAATACGGGCTCGAGTCCCGTTCTGAAAGCCGGAACACCAGAGAACAACTCGAGCGTGCTCAGCTACCCGTCAGACATGGCCGAGCAAGAGCCACGTGACTCCTATTGGTCGTCCACTGACATGTGAGTCTGGTTCAGCAGATCAACGGAAAGCCCATCCTGTCAGGAACCTTTGCCAGAATGAACTGCCTGCGTCCTTAAAGACAGGCTGGTTTGGCACGTAGGCCTGCGGAACTCACGCTGATAACTCGGCTGAAAGGTTTGCGAAAAGAAATTTCAGAATAAAATTTTCTTATGAACTCTAAAACATTCCCATGCTGACTAGAATTCCTAGTACACATTAGTTAGTGATCAGTAAAGCTGTACTCCCAGTGTGTTTGAAAGTGCGCCAGCAGGAGCACCGGCTTCATTCCCATCCCCCCCCCCCCCTCCCCCTTCCCCCACGAATTCGCATAATGCCAAGGCGAGGCTAGTAAATTTTCGCTTTTTTATTTTATTTTTTTTAATGCCAGTGACAGTAGGTGTAGATACTACAGGAAGGTACCAACGCCTCTGACATGTGCTTCCGTCTTCTGAGAGTTTCGGGTACTTCTTGAGCGACTTGCTATTTGCGCCTTTGTTCACAACACACACATAATGTGTTATTGTCATTGTTTTGACCATTACAGCTACATACAGAGTTAAGTTCAGTTCTGAAAATTATTTCCTTCTTCTCTAGTATCTATGACGTGACGTACATAGTGTTTTGCTGTAGCAAACTAGTTGCTCGTGCAAGTGACTCTGAAGATACTGTTCGTATAAAAAATGTATCGTTAGGCATTTGTATACTTTTATGAGAGCACACCAGAGATGAAATTGAGTGAAGTGAAAGCTAATATTTCGGTTGATTTGTAGCACCAGAATATTTCAATGAACAATAGTGTTCATTACGCTGTAAATTATTACAAGTTTCCAATAATTTGTTTGGACATCCCATCTCAACACTATTTCGCCTATTTAAATATAATTTTATTGCGATGTGTAAATTCAAATGAATTGCTATTACTCTGAAGCCTTTTTTCTGCTCTCAGGTGACAAAAGCCATGGGATACATGCCCATATCGTGTCGAACCTCCTTTTACCCGGCGTAGTGCAGAAGCTCGAAGTAGCATGGACTCAACAAGCCGTTGGAAGTCCCCTGCAGAAATATTGAGCCATGCTGCCTCCATAGCCGTCCATAATTGCGAAAGTGTTACCGGTGCATCATTTTGTGCATGAACTGACCTTTCGATAATGTCCCATAAATATTCGATGGGTTTCAAGTCGGGCGATTTGGGTGGCCACATAATTCACTAAAATTGTCCAGGATGTTCATCAAACGAATCGTAAACAGTTGTGGCCCGCTGAAATGACGCACAGTCACCCACAAAAATTCGATAGTTGTTTTGAAACCATGAAAGCCATGAATGGCTGCAAATGGTCTCAATGTAGCCGAACATAGCCATTTCTAGTCAATATACACTACTGGCCATTGAAATTGCTACACCAAGAAGAAATACAGATGATAAACGGGTATTCAAAGCACAAATATATTATATTACAACTGACATGTGATTATATTTTCACTCAATTTGAGTACATAGATCCTGAGAAATCAGTACCCAGAACAACCACCTCTGCCCGTAACAACGGCCTTGATACGCCTGGGCATTGAGTCAGACAGAACTTGGATGTCGTGTACAGGTACAGCTGCCCATGCAGCTCCAACACGATACCACAGTTCATCAAGAGTAGTAACTGGCGTATTGTGACGAGCCAGTTGCTCGGCCACCATTGACCACACGTTTTCAGTTGGTGAGACATCTGGAGAATGTGCTGGCCAGGGCAGCAGTCGAACATTTTCTGTAGCCAGAAAGGCCCGTACAGGACCTGCAACATGCTTTCATGCATTGTCCTGCTGAAATGTAGGGTTTCGCAGGAATCGAATGAAGGGTAGAGTCCCGGGTCGTAACACATCTGAAATGTAACGTCCACTATTCAAAGTGCCGTCAATGCGAACAAGAGGTGACCGAGACGTGTAACCATTGGCACTCCATAACATCACGACGGATAATACGCCAGTATGGCGATGACGAATACACGCTTCCAATGTGCATCCACCACGATGTCGCCAAACACGGATGCGACCATAATGATGCTCTAAACAGAATCTGGATTCATCCGAAAAAACATGACGTTTTGCCATTCGTGCACCCAGATTCGTCGTTGACTACACCATCGCAGGAGCTCCTGTCTGTGATGCAGCGTCAAGGGTAATCGTAGCCATGGTCTCCGAGCTGATTTTCCATGCTGCTGCAAACGTTGTCCAGCTGTTGGTGCAGATAGTCGTTGTCTTGCAAACTTCACCATCTGTTGACTCAAGGGATAGGGACGTGGCTGCACGATCCGTCACAGCCATGCGGATAAGATGCCTGACATCTCGATTGCTAGCAATACGAGGCCGTTGGGAGCCAGTACGGCGTTCCGTATTACCCTCCCGAACCCACCGATTCCATATTCTGCTAACAGTCATTGGATCTCGACCAACGCGAGCAACAATGTCGCGATACGATAAACCGCAATCGCGATAGGCTACAATCTGACATTTACCAAAGTTAGAAACGTGATGGTACGCATTTCTTCTCCTTACACGAGGCATCACAACAACGTTTCACCAGGTAACGCCGGTCAACTGCTGTTTGTGTACGAGAAACCGATTGGAAACTGTAGTCACCGGCGCCAACATTGTGTGAATGCTTTGAAAAGCTAATGATTTGCATATCACAGCATCTTCTTCCTGTCGGTTAACTTTCACGTGTATAACACGTCATCTTCGTGGTGTAGCAATTTTAATGGTTAGTAGTGTAGGTTCATTTAGACCAGAGGGCCGTGTCCGTTCCACGTAAACACAGCCTGGCACCATTATTGAACCACCACCAGCTTTCACAGTGGCGTATTGATAACTTGGGTCCTCAGCTTTGTGGGGTCTGCGCCACAAACGGATTTGACCTTTCGCTCTTACCAGCTGAAATAGGGATTTATCTTGTCAGATGACGGTTTTCCAGTCTTCTAGGGTCTAGCCGATATGGACACGAGTCCAGGCGAGGTGCTGAGGGCGATGCCGTGCTGTTAGCAAAGACACTCGCGTCGGTCGTGCTCTGCCATGGCCTATAAAGGCCAATATTCGTAGTGTTATTCTAACGGCCAATATTCGTAGTGTTATTCTAACGGATAAATTCGTCGCACACCCCAAATTCATTTTTGCATCTATTTCACGCACTGTTGCTTGTATGTTGGCGCTGTGAATTCTATGACCACACCGGAGCTCTCGGTCGTTAAGTGAAGGTCATCGGCCACTGAATTGTCCGTCGTGAGAGGTAATCACTGGAATTTGGTATTCACGGCAACTCCTGACACTGTGCATTTCGGAATATTGAATTTCCTAACGATTTCCGAAATGGAATGTTCCATGTATCTAGCTGCAACATTCATTCTGCGTTCAGAGTCTGTTAATTCCCGTCGTGCCACCATAATCACATCGGGAATCTCTTCACATGAATCAGCTGAGTACAAATGACAGCTCCGCCAATGCACTGCCCTTTTATACCGTATGTACTAGGTACTACCGCCATCTATATGTGTGCATATTGCAATCCCATGACTTTTATCACCACCTGTTACGTTGGCAGTTGTATTATAAACTATAAAATTAAACACACTACATTTCAAAAGTTCACAATACAATACTGGTGTTACTATTAACGATTAAGATGTTAACTAGCGTGCACCTGACAGAAATTTTAAATATTTGTGAAAAGTGTATATTACTGGACACTCTAAGTGCTTCACATAAAATCAGTAGCCAAAAACAAATCTGAAAAACCCTTTACCTTTAGGAAAAGTATTTCATTGACAGCTAGTGATAACTGGTGTCGCAGTAACTGGATGCACACAACACTCCTGTAGTCACAGTATGAGGATTTTCAGAAACGTTGAGTTTGTTTTCCTTCGAGTTCACGAATCCCGATAAATGTAGCGATGCTGTATTGTAAACAAAGCACTTCGGCATAAACCTCTCCCTAGTGCGCAGTCTGCAGTAGCCGACTGCAGTATTGACTTCGATCAACAGTATCTGAATTGGTGAGTCTATCACTGCCGTTGTCTAGTAAGGATTCAGTTGTGTTTCTGCACTTCTGTGTAAAGCGCTGATGAGGGAAAGATTTTGCCCGATTTCTTTCCAGTCTATCCGATCAGCCACATGCCACGGTCCTAAGAACGAGCCGAAGAGAACCCAGAAATCAGAGTCTACTTCTCCCATATTGGTAACTGATAATAGTCACACACTGAAGGACGTACCACGTGGAAAATTTCACGGTTGATCCATGAAACGGAAACATCCACAGGCACATAGATACATTTAATTCGATCTGATTTACATTTAAGACGATCTCTTTGTGAGTTGTTTTTCAGAAGAAAATACTGGAGTGTTCGACATAATTTCAATTTCTCTAATCCAGTCGTGCAGTATGAATATTGTCTAAAGTCGACCTTGCGCAAAACTATTCTGTATTAACATGAAAGTTATACTTATTTGAGTAGTTCATTTCTGCTGGATTCTACAGCCTTCAAAAATCTTCAAAGTATTCAAATTTTTCTTCTTCCAGTTGAGCTATTTCATTCTTAAGCTAGTGCATTATTTCCTCCCAGCCAATTGTTTTCGGCCTTAGGGCTGTTTTTAGTGTTACATGGGTCACACGCATACTTCATTTTTGTATTTTTGTTTTCCATTTCGCCTGCTTACAGAACACGTCTGTTTATTCCAATTGAGTATTTCTCACTTATTTTCGTAAGCTCTATTAGAAAAGTAACAAATGAACTGGACACATGTACAACTATATAACTGTGTGGTTGGTCCCGACGGAGGTTCGAGTCCTCCCTCGGGTATGGGTGTGTGTGTTTGTCCTTAGGATAATTTATGTTAAGTAGTGTGTAAGCTCAGGGACTGATGACTTTTGCAGTTAGGTCACATAAGATTTCACACACATTTGAACATTTTTGAACATAACTGTTTAGTTAACATTTCGGCGTAATAACGCACAATCACTGAGTCTTGCACTTTCTTAGCTGATTTACTATATGACCACCTCACACGTTCCAGTTACCTTCAGGTCTTTGCCAAGACATTCAAATCTCCCATATCAAGCGATTATTTGGTCTGTTTTCTTGACGAGTCTGAATTTCAGTTCGATGTTGTGATGAAGTACTCATCCAGGTGTTTATACAGTGGAACTATTGCAGTATGTTGGTTTGATTTAGAATCCAATATCATTTCGTAGTCAGATGAACTCCCTTACTAATTGTATTTTGCTGTGTGGTTCATCCACGGTTCGTGTTTCATCAGGGCCACAGTTATCTAATTAATTTAATTAGTTGCGCACAGTTTTAATCAAAGTAAATGAGCTTAAGCCCTCCGTCAGAAGAGGCGTGCCATGCGCACCGAAAGGCGTCACAGGATGCGGATATAAAGGAGCATGTGGTCAGCACACCGCTCTTCCGGCCTTTGTGTTTTCGTGACCGGAGACGCTACTTGCCCATCAAGGACATCCTTAATTGTCCTCACAATTACTAAGTTTACTCCGGTTGCCGACAACTCACGGCAGATCCGGACTGCCACCCAACCCAAGCCCGACAGCGCTTTACTTCGGTGACCTGATGGGAATCGGTGTTAGCAGTGCAGCAAGGCCGTTGGAACATGAGCCTAAGGAAGTACACAAATTACAATCAGCCATTAGCAATGTGATTCGAATTGTGTTGGTCTAAAGAACCGCAAAAGAATAATAATGTGTGTGTTACATGGAAGGACAGCAGAGAGGATCAGTCTCGGTTACGTCTGTTATGCCGCCCTGTGACAGACGCACCGCGCGCAGCTGCCAAGCCCCGGAGGACCATCCCGCCGGCCGAGCCGTCAGACTAACGAGACAGGCAGTACGTGCCACGGCTGCAATATTAACGCAGCGGCATGCCTGCCATGCGGAAAAACATCTGTCCTGCCTGGAAACTCAATGCAAAAGCAAATAACCTACAGCAGTGTAATATTTTATGTTATGTACACATAATACATTGACGCTTTCCGAAAATGTAACTCTTCTTGGCGTGATATTTGCCCGATATGACATTCGTAAAGAGGAATAGCGTCCGCCTTCTACAATGTCGTAGAATGTATTTACTGCCCCAGGTGAGACGCAGCCAATACTTCATAAAAGTTTTTAGGTATCGATAACAGTATTACATGAGTGACGGTACACGGATGGGTGAAGATGTCATAGCTAATGGTAGCTTACTTTCAGTATAATTAGCACTTTTTGAAAACATTTACGAGACCGTACGAATAGAGCACATTGATTTAATAGCTGACATGGGTCGTAACAGAAACTTGAGACCAAACTTTCTGGGCATTTTTCTACTGTCTGCCCCACTCTCTCTTCCCAAGTGAGCAGACGTAAGACACGTATCAGCACCTTGGAATAACATTTCTTAGGAAATGTGTACAAACGAAAAAAGCAATTGCGGTACTTACTTCGTAACTAGTTTTGGAAGACGGACGATATATTTATAACTTGATTTGGATGATGCATTGCTATAAAACTACAATATTGTAAACTGTACGCTGTATGAAAAAGTTCACATGTTGGCAGAGGATTACGAAAATAATTAGGCATTTGTGTTCAAACTAATGAAGAATATATTGTTATTTATAAAAGCTATGTGCTAATGATCATTAAAGACATTTTGTATTCCGGAGCATCTCACAGTGGTTCAAGTTATAATCGCAACGATCAAGGGATCGTGGATGATAGGCACGCACTTGGTCCATCGTTGCAGAAGCTTCCTGATGCCCTCATAAAAGAAGGTTCTCGGTTGAGTTGCGAGCCAGGAATGCACCGCTTCTTCCACTGCTTCGTCCGAGGCAAATCGACGACCTCTTAATGCCTGTTTGAGTGGACCAAACAAGTGATCGTCAGAAGGGGCAAGATCGGGAATATATGGAAGATGTTCCAGTACTTCAAATTTGAGTTTCTGGAGCGTTTCAGCAGTGTGGGCAGTTTTACTGCGGTCGGTTGGGTCTTGAACTTTTCCTTGCGCAGCGAAGTTGAATGTTTCCATTCCATATTCTGCTGTTTACTCTCCGGCTCGTAATGAAGGATCCATGTTTTGTCAGCAGTAATGACCCTGTCTAAGACGTTGTCGACTTTGTTACAATAGCGGTCCAGATGTTTTTGCAGATGTGCAAGCGCGTTTGTTTATGTAACTGTGTGACTTATTTTGGGACCCATCTTGCACATACTTTATGAAACCCAAGTCTGTTGTGGATAATTTCGTAGGCAGAACTGTGATTAATTTGCAGACGACGTGCCACTTCGTCAATAGTTAATCATCTGTCCAAGAGAATCATTTCACGTGAACGCTCAGCGGTTTCTTCATTTGTGGCGGTAAACGGTTGTCCGGCTCCTTCATCGTGCGTAACACTTGTGCGACCATTTCGGAATTTTTCAGTCAATTCGTAGACACTCCGCTGTGGCAAAATATTGTTCCCATACTGTACCGAAAGTCTTCGATGAATTTCGACCCCAGATACGCCAAACTACGACAGAAAAACGGATCACTGAACGTTGCTCTTGTGTGGTGCAAATAGATAGTGGAGAAGCCATGATTAACAGCACGGCAGCGATAACGAAACTAACCTAGTAGTTTGAAAAGGTATAACAAGAAATAAACAAAGGTTACGTCATCAACGTAAACCGACAGTACTACAAAAATAAACAAAAATATAACTAAACTGCGGACAATAATTGACTTAGCTGGCCGATGTGGCCGAGCGGTTCTAGGCGCTACAGTCTGGAACCGCGTGATCGCTACGGTCGCAGGTTCGAGTCCTGTCTCGGGCATGGATGTGTGTGATGTCCTTAGGTTAGTTAGGTTTAAGTAGTTGTAAGTTCTAGGGGACTGATGACCTCAGAAGTCAAGTCCCATAGTGTTCAGAGCCATTTGAACAATAATTGACTTACCCTCGTATTTCTTTAAAAGAGCCTTACACACTTCGCACCTAATCTGCTGAACGAACCTTAGCAAGAACTATGCATGAATTAGTGGTGTCTAAAATTTAAGCTCGTGAGTGTTCGCCGACCGTGGTGGCCGAGCGGTTCTAGGCGCTTCAGTCTGGAACCGCGTCACCGCTACTTTCGCAGGTTCGAATCCTGCTTCGGGCATGGATGTGTGTGATGTCCATAGATTAATTAGGTTTAAGTAGTTGTAAGTTCTAGGGGACTGATGACCTCAGATGTTAAGTCCCATAGTGCTCAGAGCCATTTGAACCACTTTTTGTGTGTTTCAATGAGCAGTGTTCATAATGCATTCAGTTCTTACTTGATTTCTCCTGTTCCATCTTCTTCGCTGATGAACAATTCTGTTTCTGAATATTAATCTCGCGTGACCGTGCAATGAAGAAAAGCACACGGAATTAAAAAGAAGACTGCAGGGAAACTATGTCGAAAAATCATGTTCTTCTAAGTTTCCTATTTGCTTAAAATAAAATTTTATAACTATTTTGCGGATAATAATTGCTTTACGCTCGTATATACACATCGTTGTTGAACATAAGTACTGTATACCTTCCTCAGCATATAGAAGAAAAAAATAGCTTTTACGAACATGGATGCAGAAACGCATTGTTTTCATGTTCTAACTGATGTGCTACTACTTTTCATAGCACAGTAATCGTCCAAGGTGGAACGTCTCCATATATGGTGTCGCAAATTTGCTCAATAGAACTGAGGTGAAATGAATTGAGTAACGTAGTAGTGAGAAAGTAGGGAAGTGGGGACAGCTGATTCACCTATGCCACTTCACCTCCGCAGATTGTTCCTCAAACCATACAGGTCCAGTTTAGGAACAATAGGATGCTGCATTGTCTTGCTGAAGGTATGAGCCGGCTGTGAGGCGACCGGCGGGTGCATCAGTGGCTGTCCACACACAAGCGGATATCCAAGACAGGCCAGAACTGCGAGCTAGGTCTGCGGATAATTTTGGCGGACCCGGCTCGCAAGATTTCAGTTCCAGCTTTTCCCACTAACACGCAAGTTTTTGTGATTTATTCGCGGATCCACGAATTCAGTGCATGTACGTCAGGCCACAGGCCAAAAGCGACTTATTTTTGGAGTTGCGACTGTGTCTCGACGAAAGTATGTTTTTCAGTGCCACGTTTTTTAGACATTATGTGATCGTAGTACATTTTCAAATTTGAAACTCTTATATAACGGAGAAGTTATTACGGGCGATAGCAGGAGAAAATAGTGGCAATCGCCGCCGATTGGTGCACAATCTACTCAGATTTTTCTCGAAAGAAAAATCACAAAATGGTTGAAAAAATAGATTACTATGACACAACTCTTTCTGTTTTACTTTTAGATCGTTTTAGCCGTATCTTATGGTTTAGACACTCCCTTGAGCAATATTATCTGTGCCTCTATGGCGTTTTCATTTGTCTCAAAATACATGAACAAGCCAGCTGTGAGCCAGAGCGGAAGCAAAGAGAGGCACTCTCCCGTCTTTGTTCTATTTTAGATAAGAAAAAGTGGCGAGTGCTACGAAGTAGAGGTGTGGTCTGCAATACCACTTTAAAACCATTAACCATTTCATTTTTTTTTTTTTTGCAGGCAAAGTACTCACATGGTAGTAGAGAAAAAGATGTATGAGAGATTATAGTCTCTCCCAGATACTGATTCTGAGACAACAAGAATTAATTAAGAATGAGTCAGTATAATTTCGATCCACTTTCAGGCAAGTATATTTCACTCTTGCTGGTGCAGAGCATCTGGCACAGCAAACTGTATTTTAATAATCAACGGTGTACTTTCGGGCGTTTGGTCGAGTTGTTGTTTCCACTGTATGCGTAACATCTCGACGACCGATCTGGCCAGGTCTTCTTCAGCTGCTGAAAGTTTTGCTGTTATGTATACTTGCTGTCTAGTGGGCATTATACAACAGAAACAAGACACAGAAATGAGTGAAGACATTTCACCTGACAAACACTGGCTTTCTGAATCGTCAGCATTCTTCTGAGAATCGTCAAGGTTTGATATCCTGGAAATGGGGGTTAGGTTGCTGGTCCTCCGGTCAAGAAACGTAACTCGTAATACTTGTAAAATAATGGACTAACACAGTAACGGATAATACAGTAATGAACGTAGTACAATTGACCTTTCATTGGGTTATACAGTTCATGCTTTTCTTTTACAGCTTCTTTCAGAGAACTACTTCTTTTTGAGATCTTTTCCGAATTTCTATCTCAAATTGTGTACCTCACTTTTTATTATATTTTGGGTCACAGTTGGAATATCGTCTGAAAATGTTTAGTCTTCTCTTAGTCCGTCCCATTTTTTATAATCTTGTTCGTATAATTTATTATGCTATAAAACTATTCACGGGGACAGAAGTTTATTGATTAGGTAATTAATTTCGGCCAACGATGATCGTCTCCAGAACTAAGTACATCCAGTATACTAGACAATTTGTGTCGGTACAGACACATTAATCAGCCATACAAGCCTGTGCAGTATACTGAATTTACTCAGGTCTGAAGATGGTCATCGCTGACCAAAATAAATTACCTGATTAATTAACTTTTCTGGCCCGTCGTTGGATTTATAGTAAAATTAATATTTTCTTGGCCGCTGTGGAGCCTTACAGCGCTTATGTTGCAACTCCTCTTCATAAAACATTCATGGTTTTCCACAAACATGGCCTTCTGAGGTAATAATGAGTATGTGGCCAGATAATGAGAATGACTGTGGGAAATGGCGATCAGTGGGATGGAGGCTGTGCTACGTTGCAGTTGGGAGGTTCCTGCCCCATTCTGTGGCATCTAGTAGTCAGGCCTACTTGGTGAGAGTCTTGCCAAGCGAGTGCAATTATTATTCGTACGTCAGAAATATTTTCTTGATTATCATACCCACTGCAACTATGCTTGAAATATGACCCCTAGTGCCTATCAGTTAAGCTATAATTTATTCTCGTCCTTACTGCTTAATGCAACGGAGTGGATAACGCATCTGACTAATAGCTAGTGCACATTTCTGATGGACTGGCAAGGCCACATTTCCTTCCTGTGGCACATATTTTATCCAAAGCTTGGACATCCCAGCAAGAAAATGGAGGTTATGGTAAAATACCTCAACAAAATGGCTACCCACAACTCAATACTCGCCCGCATCTCGTGGTTGTGCGGTAGCGTTCTCGCTTCCCGCGCCCGGGTTCCCGGGTTCGATTCCCGGCGGGGCCAGGGATTTTCTCTGCCTCGTGATGGCTGGGTGTTGTTTGTTCTCCTTAGGTTAGTTAGGTTTAAGTAGTTCTAAGTTACAGGGGACTGATGACCATAGATGTTAAGTCCCATAGTGCTCAGAGCCATTTGAACCAACTCAACAATCAAAACCGCTATTTGTCTCACATATCTCCTCTTTTATTACAATAAATGCTTTCACGCTAATGTTGTAAAATTTCTTGCATTATACTTAAACACAACAGTTAAACGAGGGATTCTCCACCCAATGGGCATGACACAAGGACTTTACTATTCTATGGTCTGGTAATGTTTGTGTCTCTTGCTACAGTGCACTTTCTGTATTGGTAGGGAATCTTTCGCTACTTCATTCTCTCCCACACTCTCTTAACCTCGCCGGCCCGGGTGGACGAGCGGTTCTAGGCGCTATACTCTGGAACCGCATGACCACTACGGTCGCAGGTTTGAATCCTGTCTCGGGCATGGATGTGTGTGATGTCCTTAGGTTAGTTATGTTTAAGTAGTTCTAGGGGACTGATGACTTCACCAGTTAAGCCCCATTATGCTCAGAGCCATTTGAACAATTTCTTTTAACCTCATTCATTAGCATCATAACCAATTTACTGACTTTCGTGCTGTACTAGGAAAATTAATGCTTGACCCACCGTATCTGAAACTAATTTGCTACTGTTTCATGCAAACCACACAGATTAAATACACATAATAAATCACACTGCAGTATAAAACACTCTCAAAAACAAAATGTTTGGTTCATTCTGCTTTCCCACATCAAACAATAGTCATCCCAGATTCACATGTCACTGACTCACGTAATAATTTTCCTACCAGAAACTCTGGAGGATTTATGCACACCTCCCTGTGCAATGCAATCGACATGTATTTGTCAGGTAGATGGCTGACTCACCTTAATTCACTCTCAGAGTATCTGAATATCAAGCTGGCGTCACACGAATGTATCTCATAATGGAAGTTTTGGTATCTTATTTATCTCACACACGGATCCTCAACTGAATGCTAGGACAAGCACTTTTAATTTGTTTCACTGTCTCATAGTCAGGTTGACAGTCACAATGTACTCACCACCTGGAAGTGCTTGTCTCTAATCCAAGTTCTGCACACGGAAACCTTAATTATTTTCAACTTAGATTTACACACGCAAATATTTCATCTTAATACTACCACACTCTAGTATTTCGTCTTATAATTACAAGTGGTTTCTTTGTCGCTTCCGAAGAATCCTATGTTCCCCATGAATTTTTACCTGCCTATCGTTTTCCGTACTATTCACATGAGCCTCCCACCAAAAGTTTCTGATAAACAGAAATTATTAGTTCATCTACTCTTAAATATTCCACATGCATATCATTTTCATTTAAATTTGTTTTTCTGGTGGATACATAAAGCACGTCTTCACACCTCAGGAACCAGCGACAGAGTGCTGAAACATGGCCGTTCATCCGGTCATTCAGCGCTTCCAAAGAAGTGGGGGAGGGGGGGGGGGACCTTGCCACCGTATTGGTGAGCCACATTCCAGGCCCTCTGGCCCTTTGGCTTGACCAGAGGCAACCAGAGAACCGTCTCAAAGATGATTATAGATTCCACCTTCACTACCTGTGGTCAGCAGACGACCAGTCATTCATTCAATTCACAAACATTACCAAATTGGATTCAGGGATCTATTTCAAGGAAGTGCACATCTGAATAATTAAACATACAAAATGCCCTTCTTTCCTACATTGGTATCCGGCTACGGTGTATTGAATAAAATGGTGTTATTATACAACAAACGCTGTTCTGACAAGAACAACGAAGTATGTTGTACGTCTTTTCAATCTCGGGCAATATTGTTCCCTTTCACAGTAAACAAGGACAGTGGTTACTAAGAAAAGCGTATTGCACTGTGAATGATTTCAAGACACTCGTCGATATACCGTCAAATGAATCAGTGTGTCCTCGTGAAATGTCACGATAAAAACTCACGCTAAGCCCACCAAAGCAGCCCCACTCACAGGTGCAATAATTTTGTGGTAGACTAATAATGCAGTGCGAATGTTACCAGCATAAATTGCTGTTGTTATGCCCTTCAGTCTGCACACAAGTCTGATGCAGTTTTCTACGTTGATCTGTCCTGTGCAAGCCTCTTCACCCGTGCATAGCTACAGCAACCCACATCTAACAAGCTTATTATAAAGTCTTGGTGTCCAGTTTTCACTCCCACCAACCCTTCGACGCCCCTCCGCCCTCACCACCACACACACTTCACACTTCCCTCTACTACCAAATACGCGAATCCTTGTTGTCTTAGAATGTGTCGTGTCAACCGACCCCACTTTTAATCAAATTTTGCCATAAATTTCTTTTTGCCCTATTCGATACACAATTTCCTCATTTATTTTTCCATTCACTCATCTAATTCCAACATTATTCTGCATCTGTTCCCTTTTCTTCTGGAACGCTAATCATCCACGTTTGTCTTCCGTTCAAGACTATATCCTAAGTTCCTGCATAAAAGACTTCCTAAGACTTAAATTTACATAGGATGTTCACAAATTTCTCTTTTTCACATATGCTTTTCTTTCTTGTTGTTACCAGCTGAATTCCATATTGTCTTTGTGTTGGCTGTTGTACGACAGCTATTCGGAAAGTAAGGTCCGATCGGTCGCGAAATGGAAATCACAGTAAAAATCATAAATGCTTTATTTGTAACATTTTGCTATACTTTCCAGTTACTTCTCTAGATAGTTGCCGCTCCGATTGAGACATTTGTCGTAGCGTTGTACCAACTGTCCAACACTCTCGTCTTAGGAGGCAGCCACAGGTGCTTTGTGCCAATTCTCTGCATCTTTACAAGCTCAACGTGCCCTCGAAGCTGAAAACAACGACGTGACGAGAGAAAATGGGCATACTAGGGACACCGTTTAACACATCTACGCCGAGCTTCATCGGAATTTCACTGGGGTTTCCATTTCGCGATTTAGTGTACCTTGCTTTGCGAATAGCCCTCGTAGTTATTCACTGCCAAAATAGCAAAATTAAACTACTACCTTTAGTGCCTCGTTTACTAATCTAATCCCCTCATCACAGCCTGATTTGATTCGGCTGCATTACATTTCCACTATGTTACTTTATTTCATACTCATCTCGTTACCTCTTTTGAAGACAGTGTTCATTCCGTTCAACTCATCTTCCAAGTCGTTTGTTCTCTCTATCAGAATTACGTCAACGAACGTGAAAGTTAAATTTATTCTCCCTAAACTTAATTTTCTTTGCAAATTTCTCCTTATTTTCCTTCGTAGTTTGTTTAGTGTAAAGATTGAACGACTTCTGGGGTCGGTTACAATACTGTTTCACTCACTTAAATTCGGAGAGTATTTCGCCTGTGTCATATATCTTGCTTTCTGCGTGAAATAATTTTACCATAATATGTTCTCCTAAGGATCTCTATAATTCTGAGGGAATGCCATTTACTCCATGTGGCATGTTTTGACAAAAGTCTTTCAGTTCTCTGGCAGTACCTTATCCCTCATTTTATCTTCATCTACTTTCTCTCCCCTACCTGAAACACTGTCTTCAGGTTTCTTTCTTTTGTATTGCTATTCTATATATTCCTTCCAACTTTCAGCTTTCCCTTCTTTGTTTAGTACTTGCTTCTTTTCTGATCTCTTGATATACATACACCACAAAATTTTCTTTTCTTTTACGTTTCCAGGAGCCGTCATGTATTACTATCTTTGGGAAAATCTAGAACATGAAGTCACCGCATTTTTTGAAGACAGAAATACCAATCGGCGTCTTGTTATGAATATTTTCCGGAATATCTCCTCGACGTACAATTGATGATACTTCATTTCTTTCCTTTATTGCTGCTGCACCACTGCGTCGTCCTCTAGAAACATGGTGATATGGTTATTTGGTGACTGAAATAAACTACCGCGGTGGCTATTTCGTAATTTCATTGGTATGAACTTTAATCTATTATTTTTATCCCTATCACACATTTGCAATGTTAATTTTTTACTTTGGCCTTCATAGTGGTATATTTTCTTTTCTGTATCGGAGTATTCTAAAGCGCGCTACAGTTCGTTAGGATCCTGGTGGTCGTGACGCCAGCATTCCCCCACCCCCGAGTGAGTGACGACTGCTGGGGGAACACACGTTCTGACTCGTGTTTCGCCGCAGTTACGATTATTAAATTCTGCGGGGCGCCACCGGGCTAAGCAATGCCATTACCGGCACAGGGGTATCGGTTTTAAATTTGCCGGAAAAACTCATCGCTAGAGGCAATCGATTGGTGGTCATCGTTATGCCGATGATCCAGTCTACCAAACATACACACACTACAGCAGTGCCAGTGAAGGTTTGGGGTGTGTTACAGAGTGGCGATGGAGAAGGTGTGTGAGCGAAGTTCGATATTTACACCGCACCGCAAATGGGTGCGCGCTAACTGCATAGAATCATTTTCTTGGTTCGTTAACGCAGTGCGGCGATTAGGTGCTATGGAAATTTGCAGTTAATTGCGGACTGAGCTAATGGGATGGTCAGCTCCTCGCAATCGCGTTTAGAGTGTGCCAAATGGAAAATGTCGCACGGTGACGTAACGGGAGCAACGTTAGAGCAGCAGCAGATCATCGATTAACAGCATAATACACAGGTTGGGTACGTGACGAAATTTGATCAGTCAGGTAGTCTGGTTCAGCGTTTTAACATAAAGATTCTATACTAGTAGCTATCTTAGAATAGATCAATTCGATAGTGATGTTCTGCAATATATTATGCCCTTTGGGTGATAACAGATAGGTTGCCACGCATTAGATAGACCAGTGTTTTGTATTAATTACTTAACAAACAGGAGAACACAAGTGCAACAACCCGGTTTCTCAGCAACTTGGATCTGTGGAAAAGCAGGCCAAATAAGCGAATACAGACAGGGCGTATACGTAGATACTCTACCGCTTCTGAGAAAACGAGCGTCAAAATTTTCTGCGTAATTTAGATGCCTTTTAGCCGCGCTCAGGTAATCTCAGCTCACCAGCGCTCGTAGCACGGTGCCTAGCGTCGTGACGTTTCTGTTTTTGCATTCCGTTTCGAAACGCGTCTACTGTTTTTATTTACTTTTATATTTTTCATTTATCTACCCATGTGCGTAGAGCGGAATGATTCTTATCAGGTTAGGGGATACAAGGGCGTTATCTTAAGTACAACTTTATAACTGGTTTTCACAACAACTGTCATACATGTAATATATAATACCATATGTGATAAAAATATCCGGACACCTGGCTGAAAATGACAAGTTCGTGGCGCCCTCCATCGGCAATGGTGCAATTCAGTGTGGTGTCAGCCCAGCCCTAGCCTTGATGGCAGCTTCCACTCTCGCAGGCATGCGTTCAGTCAGGTGCTGGAAATTTTCTTGGGGAATTGAAGCCCATTCTCCCCGGGTACTGCACTGAGGTGAGGTATCGATGTCGGTCGGTGAGGCCTCGCACGAAGTCGGCGTTCCTAAACATCCCAAAGGTGTTCTATAGGATTCAGCTCAGGACTCTGTGCAGGCCAGTCCATTACAGGGACGTTATTGTAGTGTAACCACACTCCGCCACAGACCGTGCACTATGAACAGGAGCTCGATCGTGTTGAAAAATGCAATCGCCATCCCCGAATTGCTCTTCAACAGGGGGAAGCAAGAAGGTGCTTAAAACATCAATGTAGGCTTGTGCTGTGAAAGTGCCACGAAAAACAACAAGGGGTGCAAGCCCCCTCCATGAAAAACACGACCGCACTAGAACACCACTCCTCTGTATTTTGCTGTTGGCACTACACACGCTGGCAGATGACGTTCACCGGGCACTTGACATACCCAAACCCTGCCATCAGATCACCACATTGTGTACCGTGATTCGTCACTCCATACAACGTTTTCCATTGTTCAATCGTTCAATGTTTACTCTCCTTACACCAAGCGAGGCGACGTTTGGCATTTACCGGCGTGATGTGTGCCTTACGAGCAGCCGCTCGACTATAAAATCGAAGTTTTCTCACCTCCCGCCTAACTGTCACAGTTCTTGCAGTGGATCCTGATGCAGTTTGGAATTCCTGTGTGATGGTCTGGATAGATGTCTGCCTATTACACATTACGACCCTCTTCAACTGTCGGCGATCTCTGTCAGTCAACAGACGAGGTCGGCCTGTACGCTTTTGTGCTGTACGTGTCCCTTCATGTTTCCACTGTCACGTCGGAAACAGTGGACCTAGGGATGTTTAGGAGAGCGACCCATTCTACTCTCTCACGATGTCTAATGACTACTGACGTCGCTGATATGGAGTATCTGGCAGTAGGTGGCAGCACAATGTAGCTACTATGATAAACGTATGTTTGTGGGGGGTGTCCGGATACGTTTGATCATGTAGTGTATATGTGTGTATGGTATTTTCCAGGGTTATAATCTTTGCAGAATTTCGTATTTCATTCTTACTTTGATTCTTAATTCTTATATTTTATTCTTCAGGAAGTTTCGTTGCATTCCCTTGGATGACACCGGTTATAGATACATTCTAAACATAGCAGTGCCGAACAGCTCGAGCATTGCGTGAGGTCATGTTTGCCAAAACTACATTTTTTCGTATGAATGTGCTCGGGAAAGAAACGTTGCTAACATGAAAGAATATCTCACGCATTGGCAATAATTTGGCGCCAACTCACGCATGATGAATCATTTTTCCGAAAATTGACGCTTGGAGTTCATTATGAATTAAGATACAGTAAAACAGTTTGCAATAATTTTTCCATTCATTGATTGTTTTTATTTTTTTATTTCATTCAACAGACACACAATCCGTATGCGAATAAAGACAACGTTATTGCAGTATACACTGGAAAATCTTCCTATATTAATCTTCTACGGTCATGGGTAGATGAATAAAAACAAAAATGAAAGAACAAATAACAACCAGATTTCGAAAGCGGAGCGAAAACGTTCAAAGCCGCGATACTAGCCTCTGTGCCACAGCTTCTGTCCAAGTGTTTACTCTTATAAGGCGTATATGCTGATCAGCGAGAAGACTGTGAGCACTCTCCTAATTGCTGGATTGTCCACCTTTGTCTCCGATAACAGTGGCGACACGTCGTGGCAAGGAAGCAATGAGACCTTGGCAGGTCGTTGGAGGGAGTTGGCACCACATCTACACACACAAGTCACCTAATTCTCGTAACTTCAGTGAGGGGGCAAGGAGACCTGACGCCATGTTCAATCACAATACAGATGTGTTCAATCGGGTTCAGATCTGGCGTGTTAGGGAGCCAGCACATGAATTGGAACTTGCCACTGTGTTCCTCGAAAGTCTCCATCACACTCCTTGCCCTGTGACATGACGCATTATCTTGCTGAAATATGCCACAGCTGTCGGGAAACATGAGCATCATGAAGGGGTGAACATGGTCTGCAACCAGTGTACGATACTACTTGGACGTCGTGGTGCTTTGCATGAGCTCCACGGACCCGTGGATGCCCACGTGAATGTTCCTCAGAGAGTAATGGGGCCGCCGCCAGCTTGTCTCCGCCCCGTAGTACATGTTTCAAGGAGGTGTTACCCTGGAAGATGACGGATTCGCGCCCTCCCATCGTAACGGTAAAGAAGGTTTCGGGATTCATCAGACCATGAGTGCTCTGCCACTGCCCCAACTTCCAGTACCTGTGGTCACGTGCCTATCTCAGTCATAGTTGCCGATATTGTGATGTTAACACTTGCATATGCTTGGGTCGTAAGCTGCGGAGGCCTGTCGTTAGGAGTGTTTGGTGCACTGTGTGTTCAGGAGCACTTGTCCCCTGTCGAGCATTAAAGTCAGATGTTTGTTCCGCTACAGTTCGTCACCTGTCCTGTTTTACCGGTATGCCCAGCCACGACGTCCGACATCTGTAATGATGAGGTCCCGCCCAATCCCACGACGTCTGGACATGGTTTCACCTTGGTTTAGCCACGTGTTGAAGACTCTCATCACAGCATTCCTCGAATACCCGACAAGTCATGCAATTTCCGAAATACTCGTGCCGAGCCTCCTAGCCGTCACAATCTGCCCTCGAACAAACAGATAGATCGCGTGCCTTCCCCATTCTACACATGGTGTGCACGCCCACTGATAATACGAGGGTTGACTGAAAAATAATATCTCCACCTTGGCAGCATTGGTATGCGGCAGGTACTGGTTTATTCCGTAGCCTCTTCTCTACAGCTCCAGTTGGCCTGAAGCCTTGTGATTGAACGGTTGTTTTGTGTATAGTATGGAACCCTTCGCAGACGGTCGGTCAATGCTATGTAAACAACGTGCTTTCATTGAATTCTTGACAGCAGAAGGTGTCACCCCAAAGGAGATTCATCAGAGAATGAAAGCAGTTTATGGTGATTGTGTTGATGTGAGTACTGTGTTTCGATGGGCAAGTATGTTTAAAGATATTGAGGCGGGGACATGTGACCTGGGTGACAAACAAAGAGTTGGACGTCCTGTGACATCAACCACTGAGTTTCACAAGCAAAATGTTGGCAGATGTATTCAGGACGATCGTCGTATCACTCAGAGAGAAACTGCAAACACATTCGGCACTTCGTAAGAACGTGTGGGTCACATTATTGCTTTGCTTGGCTATCGGAAGATGTGTGCGCAATGGGTACCCCGCATGTTGACTGCTGAAATGAAAGCGCGCATCCTTCATTCAGTCCAGAATAGCACCGTCTGACTTCCATCTGTTCCCGATAATGAAAGACTATCTGCGGTCACATCATTATGCTTCTGATGAAGAGGATGAGAGACTGTGGTTGCGGAAACAGTGTTGACTTTTTCCGTGACCGCTTAAGGAAACTTGTTCATCGTTGGCGGAAATCTATCCCACTGGCTGGTGATAATGTGGGAAAGTGAATATTGGTAATTAAAGATCACATTCTAAGGATTAATTTTGCGTTTGATTTATTAAACTATTCACATCGAAACCCAATTAACGAAGGTGGAGGCAATACTTTTCATTCAACCCTCGTACATGCACCATGCGTGTGCCTAACTAACTATCATTACTTGCCAGGTGACGCTACTATCGCATGGACGCGTTTATATCGACAGGAGTTTGGTGGTCATAATGTTCCAGCTGACAAATGTAAAGTACCTCGAATATTTTGACCGTTGTTTTCTCAGAAATAGTTGAATGTCTACGGATAAGCCGAGGCACGTGTTCTCTTACTTTGACCCTTCTTCCACTGACCGAAATTTCTGAGAAAATGGGTTATCGCACTTGCCGTGTTCTCCTCGTAAGTATTCAAGGTGATTGGCATATTTTAGAAACGCAGCATAGGGCCGTATTCTGGATTCCGGAATCTGGGGAGGAATGCACTCTGCTGAAACTTCATGACATATTAAAACTCAGTGTCCGACCGGAACTTGATAACGAAACTGCCTTTTGTGGGCAATTATCTTCCGGAGTAAGTCATGGCACGAATTAAGAAATTTCTGTGTCAGTATGACTCATTTACTTTCCATGTTTTGTAGACTGTTTGGTACATGCATTCCTGTTACAAGTATGTGCAACAGTAAAGATGCTGTGGGGAAGAACGTAAGGCCGCTTTGCGGAATGAATCTTCCTCGTTGGAGCGGGGTGTACGCTGCAAGCTATACACTGTGACAGATCAAAGAAAAGATGTGCTATGATAAAGGAACGATCTTTTTGTCTTAGCAATACACGTATCAAATACAATTTTTTCGCATGTTAATCTCGTTTCCAGTGTTAAGATTGATGTTGTAGGTTTCCACATACTTTTTTTATCCTTTGTGTGGAATAATGCTGTAGCTCAAATTTCTAAAGTTATTTACAAGTGGTTTCATTTAGTTCTTGAACAAGCCAGCGAAAGCGAAGTTACGAAATTCGGAATTTCATTAACACTTTGTTTGTTAGCTCGTTTATTCCCTACTGCGTTCGTCAGTTTTGGTTACGCAAAGGAAGTTCTTGGCCACAGTGTCTCTCCAACGCCGCCGCAGCTTCCGTTCCTGGCATTTTCCAGCGCCGCTGGTATCGGAAGCAATGCTACAAACTACTGTGCGTGGTCAGCACATTTTTCAATCAGCGCATGGGGCTACTGTTCAGGTCCATTACTGCCTGGTTGTTGTGCAACGAGATCGTGCCTATATTTTTTTTACGTTGACGTGTAACATAAAACTAATTGAAAGTCAGTGCGTCACCAGTAGAAAGGTATTGACACCGACCCTGGCTTTTTACGTTAGCAAAATCATGGCGTGTATGTGAGCGAAAGGGTGATAGCCACGCAATTGATATTGTTCTCCTCCCTCCCCCTGTCGCCTCCCGCCTCCCCTCCCCCTTCACATGGAATCTGAGCCTGGCGGATATTCACCGTCACAAAACCACCAGGACAGACGCACTTCATTGTCGTTTTTTCTATTTTATTTTCAGTATGTCACTTGTATTTCATTTTTTCTCGTTATATTTATATTCATAATAGTATCATCAAATCGGCTCTGTTAAGATGTTTTATGAATTGTGGAAGTTTATTTGCCACAGAGGCATCTGTGCGGCACATTGAAGGTGGTTCAGTAATATTTCATGAACACGTATTGGTTCCTTTTTTCCTAATATAAGGATTTTAAATTTCCTTGAGGGCAAATGGGAATAAATTTTTGGTGACATGGTATCTCCCTGTCTGACTCCTGATGCAATTTTGAATCTTAGTATGGCGATGACGAATACACGCTTTCAATATGCGTTCACTGCGATTTCGCCAAACACGGATGCGACCATCATGATGCTGTAAACCGAACCTGGATTCATCCAAAAAACTGACGTTTTGCCATTCGTGCACTCAGGTTCGTCGTTGAGTACATCATCGCAGGCGCTCCTTTCTGTGATGCTGCATCAAGGGTAACCGCAGCCATGGTCTCCGAGCTGATAGTCCATGCTGGTGCAAACGTCGTCGAACTGTTCGTGCATATGGTTGTTGTCTTGCAAACGTCCCCAGCTGTTGAGTCAGGGATAGGGACGTAGCTGCACGATCCGTTACAGCCATGCGGATAAGATGCCTGTCATCTCGTCTGCTAGTGATACGAGTCCGTTAGAATCCAGCACGGCGTTCCGTATTACCCTCCTGAACCCACCGATTCCATAATCTTCTAACAGTCATTGGATCTCAACCAACGCGAGCAGCAATGTCGCGATAAGATAAACCGCAATCGCGATAGGCTACAATCCGACCTTTATCAAAGTCGGAAACGTGGTGGTACGCACTTCTCCTCCTTACACGAGGCATCACAACAACGTTTCACCAGGCAACGCCAGTCAACTGCTGTTTGTGTATGAGAAATCGGTTGGAAGCTTTCCTCATGTCAACACGTTGTAGGTGTCGCCACCGGCTTCAACCTTGTGGGAATGCTCTGAAAAACTAATCATTTGCACATCACAGCATATTCTTCCTGACGGTTAAATATCGCGTCTGTTCCAAGTCATCTTCGTGGTGAAGCAGTTTTAATGAGCAGTAGGGTATCTTAGTGACTAGGGGATAGTACGAGGGTCGGTCAAAAAGTAATGCCTCCCATTTTTTTTCTACTTAAAAAAATTAAGTTAAGTGAAAAATTTGAATTTGGCGCCATTCCTCAAACCTTCTTCTGCAATCCACTGCAGTAGTAACTTTCTGTGTCAACAGGTGGCAGCACAGCAGAAGTTTGTAAGATGGCCGACATCGATGTTCGTTTGAGACAGCGTTGTGTGATTGAATTCTTGAATGCAGAAGGTGAAACGCCCATACACATTCATGAAAGACTGAAGAAGGTGTATGGTGTTGTGACAGTGGATGTCAGCACTGTTAGACGATGGGTTCGTCGTTGTAAGGAAGCTGAAGGGCAAACACCGTTGACTGACGAAAAGCGGAGCGGCAGGCCGGTGAGTGCAGTGACTCCACACAACATTCAGCAAGTTGATGACATCATTCGTGGTGACCGTCGGGTGACTGCAGATGAAGTGTGTCGCATTATTTCTCTTAGTAAAGGCAGTGTGATCACGATTATTAAACAACTGGGGTACTCAAAAGTTTGTGCACGGTGGGTTCCAAGAATGTTAACCGATCAGAATAAAGAGGCAAGGAAAACAATAGCCTCCCAACACTTGCAGCGCTTCCGTTTGGAGGGAGATGAGTTTCTGAAAAAAATTGTGACCGGGGACGAAACATGGGTGCATTTTTTTGAACCCGAGTCAAAGAGGCAGTCAATGGAGTGGCGTCACACAAGCTCGCCGAGGAAGAAAAAATTCAAAACTGTGCGATCGGCAGGGAAAGTTATGGCAACAGTTTTCTGGGATACAGAGGGTGTGATTCTGGTTGATTTTTTGGAGCAGGGATGCACAATAAATTCTGTTCAATACGTCACAACCCTCAAAAAACTTAAAGCACGTCTTCAGCGAGTTCGCCCAACAAAATCAATGGCAGATGTTCTTCTTTTGCATGACAATGCAAGACCACACAGCAGTCGTCACACCTCTGACGAGATTGTCAAAATTGGATGGGAAGTTTTGCCTCATCCCCCATACAGCCCTGACCTGGCACCATCAGACTTCCATCTGTTCGGGCCACTAAAAGAAGCTCGTTGTGGGATTCATTTTGAAGATGAGGAGGCCGTCAAAACATCCGTGCGTCAATGGCTTAGGAAGCAGAGCTGTGATTTTTACCGTGCTGGGATACATGCCCTTGTTCAAAGATGGACCAAAACTGTAGAGATGGGCGGAAATTACATTGAAAAATGACAAAATGATCCTCAATGTTGTGGTTTTCAACCTATGTAATTGCATTTAAATTTCCTGACAATTAAACGTAGAAAAAAAAATAGGAGGCATTACTTTTTGACTGACCCTCGTAGTTACTGGACCGTGTCACCTGCTTGGATGAATCAGGTTTCTTACTAATCAGGTCGGTGGTGGTGCCCGAATACTGCGTCATCAAGGCGAACGGCTGCTCGACAACGTGCAATGGACGTATCCTGGTGAGGACGGTATTATGTTCTAAGAAACATTTCCCTGGATTTCCGTGAGACATGTGGTAGTAGTCGAAGGCACCATGACTATGTGAAGGACGTCTTCTTCGTGGTGTAGCAATTTTAATGGCCAGTATTGTATATTCTTCAGTACTCTCATATAGACTGAACGAGTTGTTTGTTTCTGAGGAATGTTAGCACAGTTATACTGTAACAACACTCATCAATAACTGTTCTCTATTTCAGTTTCATCTAGTTAATCCAAGTGCTTTGTGATGTGTGTGTGTGTGTGTGTGTGTGTGTGTGTGTGTGTGTACTGTCACTGGGTCACTGGTATAGGATAGGTAATGCAGCGCAGAATGTGATTATGTGTGCAGTAGCACAGGAGACTCAGCATGATGAGAAGTGATGTTTTCTTGTTTTTGTGGAAATGGGTGATAACTTCGATGTACTGTCGACACAGGCGTAAATAGCAAAAACTTTGATCAGAAAGACAGATGAAGGAAAATGGGAAAATAAGAAAACTGGCTTCTACACTACTACGAAGACAAAAATCACGATGCTTGAAGAATACTGAGAATGTATGATGAACCACTAAAGAAAGGAAAGCCTGCAAGAAAACTAAATGATGCAGTAGACGTCAGTGATGCGATATTTGCTGCGAAAATCGCTGGCATTCACATTTAGTAACAGAGATTAAGGTGAAATTCACCTTCACATTGTCACGAAAATAAAGGAAAATCAATATCAGGCTTCTATTCCGAAACTGTCCAAACCTTACAAGGGAAGCTTACACCCAATGGGTACCCGATGTTACTCAGCACTCTCACCATGACTGAAGTATGTACGACAAATGTTGCTCCAGCACTAGCGCTATGTCCTTCTCAACTCTTTCTGAGAAATCGGGGTCCATAGTTTTACGAGGCTGCTGAACACCATGCGAGTGCGCCAGCCGTCGAGTAGCGGCGATATGGCAGCGGGCCTAAGGCGCCAGACCTCAGGTGTGCCCGTGCTGCGTACGAGTGCTGGCGGGCCGCCGCTTGACGCAAGACTTCAAGTACATAGGCTCATGTGAACTAAACGAAGTGTGCGCTACCTATAAATCTATATAAGAAAAGGACCGTGATGGAGTATAAGACTTTGATTGATCGTCTAGAAATACATCGAATTACTATCACTGAGGCCATCTTATTACAAAATGAAGCATGATTCCAAATCGAGTCGATTTATTGCAAACTGAGTTATAAAAAACTGCCATGAATTAATCATATGACCTGGTTGAGGATCAGAAATTTGATGTATACACGTTAAATGATTGTTGATCATCTATAATGCAAAGGGTTTGTCTTCTCATAAATAATATACACAATTACGGACTCGCAGTATGTGCTAATTGACTGTGTATTTACGACGGAAGCTTGATTATCTGAATCATGCATACTACATTAAGAAAAAAACTGAACGTACCCTCAAACTCTCCACCAAATAACAAGGTCCGAAAATATTGCTAAATCCTGACATCGAGCCTACAATTAACTTCTGAAACTCCTAACTCATTTGCCTAAGCCTGGCGAAACTAAGGACACAGTGGAGCAGAGGACTAGATCCTCTGCTAGATGTTACTGGCAGAGATATCCATGCTGCTCAGGACGCAATGTCGGCTGGAGATGAAGTCCGCTTGTTTGGGTGCCGGAGAAGAATTGGTGTTTCGTCCGTTCTCCAGACTATCTGTTCTTTCTATGTCTGTGCCCCTTTTGTTGTACCAATTAGACAATTTTACAGATCTCCTGCAATGGCAAGGCCATGGCCCCGCAATATCCTTTCTTTCAGGAGTGCTAGTTCTGCAAGGTTCGCAGGAGAGCTTCTGTAAAGTTTGGAAGGTAGGAGACGGATACTGGCGGAAGTAAAGTTGTGAGTACCGGGCGTGAGTCGTACTTCGGTAGCTCAGTTCAGTCGTGTTTCGGCACTCGGCCAGTGCACATCGCGCGGTGACGGGCGGTAGCGCGGGCCAGTGTTTACGTCGCGAGCAGAGCTGAGGTGGAGAGCTGAGCAGCGTGTGCGAGCGCTGTTAACGTTTGTTTCTGTATAACTGTTGTAAGTAAGATGTCGACAATTAACGGAGCGAACAGCGTTCAGTGTGTTTTCGATCGCACTGCCTTGCGACCGACGGCGTTTGAAATTCATGAGTGGATCTTTGAGGATTTGAAATTGGCTGAAGATATAGTCGACACATTCCAGTTAGACTTTGTGCAGTACTCGTTATTTATCAAATTTATTTCGAGTGACACTTACGAGAAATTCGCTGAGGAGCATGTTGGTGTGAGACCATTCCGTCATAATGATGGCAGTATTAGTAATGTCCAAATCGTGCCTTCGGGATACGGAGTAAGAACCGTCAGGGTATTTAATGTGCCACCTGAGTGCCCTAATGATCTGATTGCACGTTCTCTGTCACTGTACGGCGCTGTTTTGTCAGTTACAAATGAAAAATGGTCGAGTGCCTATCGCTACCAAGTTAACAGCGGG